>NC_058520.1:259083825-259398575 GCF_904849725.1 Hordeum vulgare subsp. vulgare | reverse complement strand
ACGGATTCACAACAAAGCACAACTAGCAGCAACGGATGATATAAAGTAGCTCATGATAGCAAAATATAAGTGAAGATCGCAATGGTGGTAAAGATAATGATGGTAAATCAGTCTGCAACTTTCTTCTCGAAAATATTATGCCAATTTTTTTATATTTTTTCAGGAATGCTACTCACTCAAGATCTATATTGCAAAAAAAGAATCACCTAATTATGAGTTTGTATAAGGATTAAAAAAAGTTCTTGAATAGACTTGAAACTATTGACAAACTCTATTCGCGACCTTCGGAGCGCGAAAAGTCCTATTTATAAGTCGATTTGGAGGTGACAATAATGAACTAGATTAATGAACTATTCAGATGTGGCTCGTCAATAGCTTGAATTTGAGTATCCATAGAGGCAATACGGACTGCGTATGAGGAAGATATGCTTATTTTACTAAACACTGCGCAAAACAGATTTCAATCAAAATTCAAATACGAGATTGAGTCTAGGTAGATCCAAAGTTTGTTTTTTCCTTTTCTCTTTATCTTTTCCTCACTTTTTTTCTTCTCTTTATTTTTCTCTCACTTTTTTCTTTTTCAGATTGGATCAAGTGTAGATGCGAACAACCTCAAGTATGATAATGTCAATGAATGATGGGGAACATGTGGTGGAAATTGATGGATGGTGGTCAACGACAGCGGAAGGAATAATGATGATGATCATGGTGGTATATGTCAGCGGTGGGGACGATGGTGTGGTGACAACGTGATTACGTGTGGACAGAACTCGAAACTCTAAGGGACTAGACGCTAAGACCAGCAATTCAAAATGATGATGAGACTACAAATTCAGCAAAGCAAAATCACTCAAAAGATTATGTAAATGCGAAGATTAGTTCAGAGATGATGATCTAGCCCCAAAATTTTTCGTGGCTTTTTTGTGGACTATAGGTATGAAAAACACATGTGATCTAAAATACAAAAAACTGGTAAATCTCACCGAGTAAGCCGAAAACCAATACCACTTGATAGAGGTGAGGGACCCAATAATTTGATGAGATGGTAACTATCAATTTGGTGGAGAGGAATTTGATGATCCAACTAAAAACATGCACGATGTTGAGCCTTAGAAATCGCTAAACCAACTCCACGAGGTTATTGACCACGTCGGAGCACGATCAACCTGACCACGACGGTCTATTCCTGCAAGCAATCAAAGAACAAGCAATACCATGATAAAAACAATCTGAATATTGGAAATATAGATGACATATTGATAAAGGTGGGGTTTCGAAAGCGGTCTTGGTCTGGTTGTCGGACACAAACGAAGTACACGAAGTTGCAATGGCTAACTTTTAACTAAACAAAACCCAAGCAAAAAAGCTACTAGATTGATCTGCTTGTATAGGAGCAAGGGGTGGCGTCCAAGGAGGTGGTAGGGTGTCCCAAGTCACCCTAAAACTAACCCTAAGTCGTAAAAGGCCCATGGGACCAAGTGGAGGTGATGCAACACCTTTGGACTTGTAGTCTAACTCGGATTCTGCTGCAGCATCATATTGTTTCATCAATACCTCCATGCTCGGGACGAATTTGAAGGTGAATCCAAGTGGGTTGGAAAGTACATAAAATTTACTTTCTAACAAAAAAGAATAATTCAATTCAGTGTCTGTATGCAGAAATTGTTGATTTTTTCACACAGGTATATCTATGTAGTACGAATCTGGGTCTAGAACATGGGGGGCTTGGTGTGTATCTTCTCTTAGGCCAAAACTGACGTAAGAGGACTTTTTGAAGAGCACATAATAATGTTATTTGATGTGAGAGGACTTATTGAACAGAACCTAATCATTTCCTCTTCCTTTATCTTCAAACGTGGTTCATGCTAGCATTCATTAATTATGTACTTAGGCATGGAGTAAAAACAGGTGAAGTATTTTTGTTCCAAATAACATAAATAAATTATTCCATAACTATTATAATAAATCACCTCACAAATATGCAGGTATGAAATATTTTTGGTTGTATCCAAGGTAGTCATGTCCTCATCACTTATTTTAGTGAAACTCTAGAGGAGCATGTTAAACATATTAGGGAAGTATTGTAAGTTCTTAGGAAAGAAAAACTTTATGCATACATGGAAAAATGCAATTTTTGTTTTGGCAAGGTTGTTTTCCTAGGTTTTGTCGTATCTTATAATGGTGTTCAAGTTGATCAAACTAAAACGGATGCTATTAAAATGTGCCCACACCTACAAATTTGCATCAAGTGCGTCGTTTCCGTGGACTAGCCGGCTTTTTCCATCTCTTTGTTAAGGATTTTAGCCTGATGGCATCTCCTATACATGCTTCGAGCAAGAAGAATGCTCCCTTTGTGTCGGGACGGTCACAAGAAACCACATTCAATGAGATTAAAAACTTGCATATTCATCCACCATTGCTCGCATTACCCACTTTGACAAAACTTTTGAAGTTCATTTTGATGCTAGTGGTAATCGCAGAAGTGGTGTGTTAATGCAAGAGAAACACCCAATCACGTACTTTAGTGAGAAACTTTCTGGAGCTTAACTCAATTACCCCATATATAACAAATAATTGTATGCATTGGTGAGAGTATTACATGTTTGGGAGCATTATCTCTGACCATGTGAATTCATCATTCATACCAATCATGAAACTCTCAAGTATCTTAAGGGTCAAACCTTGTGCGACATGCTAAATGGGGCGAATTTATTGAGTCGTTTACTTATGTCTTGAAATACATTAAGGGTTAAGAAAATGTTGAGGCGGATGCTCTTTCCCGCAAATGCATGCTATTTACTCAACTTGAATTAAATGTTATTGGTATTGAGCATATAAAATATATATATATATGAGTTTCATTTGCTATTCCTTATGTTAAGTGCTAATCTAAATCTTGTTATGAACACTATTACATGAAATATGGCTATCTTATGTGTGCTAATAAACTCTGTATACCTCAGTGTTCTCTACGTTTGTTGCTTTTACAAGAGGCTTGGGGTGGAGGCCTCATGGGTCACTTTGGACGCGACAAGACATATTCCACACTCTCCAACAAGTATTTTTGGCCAAAGATGTTTCATGATGTCCCACGCCTCACCAACTGATGCTCTATATGTCGCAAATCTAAGTCAAAATATCAATCCCATGGTTTATACATGCCACTTCAATTACCTTTTCAACCTTCGGAAGATCTAAGCATGGACTTTATACTTGGTTTGCTGAGAACAAAAAATGGGCATGATTCCATGTTTGTTGTTGTGGACCATTTTTCCAAAATGGCTCATTTCATTACATGTCACAAGATAGACGATGATTGCCACACACTATGTTTGTACCACTTTGCAAAAATATGTTTTTATAAAATTTGGAACCATTTAAAATTGTTTGTATGCATATGATGATTGAATTGGTTGCTATTTGCTTGCTTGCTTATTTGGGGTTTTTATTCACAAAAATTCTTCTTCTCCCAAAGCTCATCTACTTGACCCAAACCTTTGTCCAATGATCATTCCATGTGTATAGGACCTAAAAAAACTTGCAAATTATTTTTTGACCAAACGGCATTCATTTATTTTTAGTTTTAAAAAACCCGTGAGTTGAGATTTGTACTACAAGTCCTTAATTTAGGAGAAATATTTTGCCCCAAATTTTTTATTTGGATCATAATATTAAAAAGACTTCCCAAAACCACAAAATTATTATTTTAAATTTTATTTTCCTATTTTAATTAAATACGTCTTTGTGAGGCCAGAAATGGTCTTTGTGAAGAAAAAATATTTTATTGCTTCAAAAATATTTGAGAAAATTAGGAAAACTAAGTGGACGTGTCAATATATAAGAGTTTTAATGGATGGTCATGTTCAGAATATTGGACAAAACCCCTCAAAACCCTTTTTGCCTATTTCAAGCTTTTAAAATATTTCCATACGAAATATTCTCAAATAATTCGAGGAAAATTCTAGAAAGTCACACATGATATATGTGATGATTATGCCAAGATTCATCGCAATCCAAGTAGATTTGGTCCCCCAAAATATTCCAAACCCCTCTTTGTCCAGAACCAATTTAGAGAAACTCTACATTGCCAAGTTTCTCCAATTGCCCTCAAACTTTGCGCGAGTGATCTAGTCCCCAAGTAATAATTCTACACCAAGTTGTGCATTTGGGGGAATATATTTGCTTACCTAGATCTACAGAAACTTGATTCTATTGATTTCTAGGGTTCAAAGTTTACGCTCTCAACTTTGCTAAAATGAGCTCAAACCCTATGATCCCCCTTATTTTTACCCAACATTTGATCCTGTTAAATCTCACAGTAAGTGGGCAAAGTCATCTTGCCCAAAACTCCATCATACACCTTTAGGCGGAATCTAAAAACCATTGTTTTGACCTCCAAAGCTATTCCCCTTGCCCCCCAAATTTTTACCACAGCCTCACCAAGACCCACAACATCACCAGTAACCATCCCAACAGCTAGCTCCATGATTGAGGGGGTGAAACCCCACTTGCACCTCTTTGGACAGCCCCATCCCCCCCCCTCTCTCTCTCTCTCTTCTCTCTCCCTCTTGGTCAGCATCGAGAGCGTCCCATGCTCCCTCCCCCTTTGTTTAATCCCACTGCAGCTAGTGGGCAATAGTGGTCGTGCCAGAGCGCTTCAAAGGCATCATCATGCTAGCCAAAAGCGCGCTCTGGAGCGCGCTACAGGATGGCTGAGCGCTGACTTCGCTTTGTTCCCATGACCCTGGCCACCTCAAGCCCCTCCCTTGCGCTAGTCCAGGCTCCTCGACGTCTGCAACGTGCTAGTGTGTTGGGAGCCGCTTCTCCCTCTCTCTATCACACCCTTGTGCAGCATACGCCCGAAGTCGCCCCTCTGTCCACCCCTCGCACTCGACGCGCGCTGTCATAGCTTGCTTCTCTCTCTCCCTCTGGTCATAGCCATCCCCAGGTGCACCCCCGACACAAAGCCAAGCCCTCCCATGATCTCCATTGCCTCACCAACCAACTCGGACAGCCACATCCACGATGCACCAGTGCCTGGATATATAAGACCTCCCTGAGACCCTCTCTCCCCTCTGGAACCCCTCTCTCTCTCCCAATCATGCACCATCACCACTAGTTCCATCCCCTGAAGCCCCTATGCTCGGATTGAATCAAAGCTCTATCGCCTCGAGCCGTCGTCAATCTCTAGGTAGAGAGCCCCTCCAGTTTTTCTTTTCCTTTAGCTGCACTTCCCTCACTCTTCTGATATTAACCCCCTCCTCCTTGCTTGTTTTGCAGCCCAAGCGGCCTCGGCGATCACTGATGACCCACAAGTATAGGGGATCAATCGTAGTCCTTTTGATAAGTAAGAATGTCGAACCCAACGAGGAGCACAAGGATCTTACAAGTGGTTTTCACCAAGGTAAAATCTGCAGGCACTGAAATTGTCGGTAACAAGTGATTGTGTGGTGAGATGATTCGTAGCAAGCAACAAGTAACAAAAGTAGCAACAGTGCAACAAAGTGGCCCAATGCCTTTTGTAGCAAGGGACAAGCCTGGACAAAGTCTTATAGGAGGAAAAACACTCCCGAGGACACACGGGAATTTCTGTCATGCTAGTTTTCATCATGTTCATATGATTCGCATTCGTTACTTTGATAGTTTGATATGTGGGTCGACCAGCGCTTGGTTACTGCCCTTACTTGGACAAGCATCCCACTTATGATTAACCCCTCTCGCAAGCATCCGCAACTATGAAAGAAGAATTAAGACAAAGTCTAACCATAGCATTAAACTAGTGGATCCAAATCAGCCCCTTACGAAGCAACGCATAAACTAGGGTTTAAGCTTCTGTCACTCTAGCAACCCATCATATACTTACTACTTCCCAATGCTTTCCTCTAGGCCAAAATAATGGTGAAGTGTTATGTAGTCGACGTTCACATAACACCACTAGAGGAAAAACAACATACAACACATCAAAATACCGAACGAATACCAAATTCACATGACTACTATTAGCATGACTTATCCCATATCCTCAGGAACAAAAGTAACTACTCACAAAGCATAATCATATTCATGACCAGAGAGGTAATGAGTAGCATCAAGGATCTGAACATAAACTCTTCCACCAAGTAATCCAACTATGATCAACTAAAAAGAGTAATCAACACTACTAGCGACCTTACAAGTACAAATCGGAGTCGCGAGACGAAGATTGGTTACAAGTGATGAACTAGGGTTTGGAGATGAGATGGTGCTGATGAAGATGTTGCTGGTGACGAGTCCCCTCCGACGAGAGGAGTGTTGGTGATGACGATGGCGACGATTTCCCCCTCCGGGAGGGAAGTTTCCCCGGCAGGATCGTCCTACCGCAGCTCTAGATTGGTTCTGCTCAAGTTCCGCCTCGTGGCGGCGGCGAATCCACGAAAAAGCTCCTCCCTGATTTTTTTTCTGGACGAAACCCTTCATATAGCAGAAGAGGGGGCAGTGGGCCAGCAGGATGCCCACAAGCCCTCTTGGCGCGGCCAGGGGGTGGCCGCGCCAAGCAGGCTTGTGGCCACCTGCTGGCGCCCCTCTGCGCTTCTTCGGCCCGGTATTTTTTATAAATCCGGAAAAAAATCCTCGTTGATTTTTACGGCGTTTGGAGTTGCGCAGAATAGGTATCTCAACTTTGCTCCTTTTTCAAGCCAGAATTCCAGTTGCCGGCATTCTCCCTCTTCATGTAAACCTTGCAAAATATGAGAGAAAAGGCATAAGTATTGTACCGTGAAGTGAAATAACAGCCCAAGAAGCGATAAATATCAACATGAAAACATGATGCAAAATGGACGTATCAACTCCCCCTAGCTTAGACCTCGCTTGTCCTCAAGCGAAAGCCTAGCTCAATAAATATGTCCACATGTTTAGGGAGAGAGGTGTCGACAAAACAAGATAGGAACATGGATGCATCATGATCATGATCAGAACAGCCATACCAACATATAATTTCTCATGCTAAAGTGATAATTCCTTCACAAAGTAAAGCATGGATCAAGAACCTTACCGAGAAGTAACAACCAATAGCCTTTAGTCATTGAAGCAATTGCAATTTATCACAACATCAGAAAGAATCAAATAAGAGCTTGTAAAGCAAATCCACATACTCAATCATTCTTTCGTTTTCTACAATTGCTACAACTCACGTGGTACTCATGAGATCAAAGTTTCAGCTGGACACAGAGAAAGATAGAGGCTTACAGTTTTGCCTCCCAACTGCTTACCTCAAGGGTAATGTCAACAATAATAATTCATGAACACTTACTTCCAAGTTGACATATGAATATAGATCTTTCCCAAGCATATGACGTTAGCCAAGATAAAGGCGAAATAAGGATTTGGTGAAGATCACCATGACTCTTTCAAGGGCAAAAAGTAAAAGGTACAAGATAGGCCCTTCGCAGAGGGAAGCAGAGGTTGTCATGCGCTTTTGAGGTTTGGATGCGTGTTCTCTTAGTGCGGAGGAACGTCATTTTATATTGCCTCCTGTGATAAAGAACTTCATTATGCAGTCTGTCGCTTTTATGTCTTCCTCATCACAGGTTCGTACAAAGCTTATTTTCCACACACTAATAGATCATACATATTATAGAGCAATTTTTATTGCTTGCACCGGTGACAACTTTCTTGAGGGATCTTACTCAATCCATAGGTAGGTATGGTGGACTCACATGGCAAAACTGGGTTGATGGTTTATGGATGCACAAGTAGTATCTCTACTTAGTGCGGGAGGTTTGGCTAATGTGAGGTGGAAGCAATCGTCACATGCTAAGGGATCTCTAATCATATAACATTGTTCGGAGCCAAGCAAACACAATTCATTATGTTGTCTTCCTTGTCCAACATCTACTTCTAGGCATGTAATAGTTTAGTGAGTGTTCACAATCATAGATGGTGTCACAGATGATATATTTATATGTGAACCTCTCCTTCTTTATCACTTCCTATTAATTGCAACAATGACCAAGGTCTACGTTTGTCTACCCTCAACAAGTTTCAATCATCATTCTTTTTATATGTGAAGCCATCACTTCCCATAAGATCATTACATGATCCTTCATGCTTTTGTTCTTTTCTCAATCTATTGATCATGGCAAGAGGTAAAGCCCTTCAACTAAGACATTCTTTATTATATGGCTCACGAGCTCGAATACATCGGGGGTGACACAAGCAAAACTCAAGACTAGAACACTAAGACTTTTAATCTACTAGAGAAAGAGAAAACTGAAAAGGAAAACTAAAACAAAGGTAAAGGCAAAAGATGTGATGGTGATATGATACCGGGGCAACTCCCCGAAGCTTGGCACAAGCCAAGGGGATTACCCATACCCATGTTTAGTTGTCTTCCTTTGGTGGTGGTGGTGTTGGGGAACGTCGCAAGGGAAACAAAAAATTTCCTACGCGCACGAAGACCTATCATGGTGATGTCCATCTACGAGATGGATGAGTGATCTACATACCCTTGTAGATCGTACAGCAGAAGCGTTAGTGAATGCGGTTGATGTAGTGGAACGTCCTCACGTCCCTCGATCCGCCCCGCGAACAATCCCGCGATCAGTCCCACGATCTAGTACCGAACGGACGGCACCTCCGCGTTCAGCACACGTATAGCTCGACGATGATCTCGGCCTTCTTGATCCAGCAAGAGAGACGGAGAGGTAGAAGAGTTCTCCGGCAGCGTGACGGTGCTCCGGAGGTTGGTGATGACCTTGTCTCGGCAGGGCTCCGCCCGAGCTCCGCAGAAACGCGATCTAGAGGAAAAACCGTGGAGGTATGTGGTCGGGCTGCCGTGGAAAAGTCGTCTCAAATCAGCCCTAAAACCTCTGTGTATATAGGTGGGAGGGAGGGGACCTTGCCTTGGGGCTCAAGGAGCCCCAAGGGGGTCGGTCGAGTCCAAGGGGGAAGGCTCGCCCCCCCAAACCGAGTTGGACTTGGTTTGGTGGGTGGGAGTCCTTCCTTCCCTTCCCACCTCCTATTTTTTTCTTTTCCCTTTGATTTTCTTTCCTAGGCGCATAGGGCCATTTTGGGCTGTCCCACCAGCCCACTAAGGGCTGGTGTGCCACCCTCAAGGCCTATGGGCTTCCCCGGGGTGGGTTTCCCCCCCTGGTGAACTCCCGGAACCCATTCGTCATTCCCGGTACATTCCCGGTAACTCCGAAAACCTTTCCGGTAATCAAATGAGGTCATCCTATATATCAATCTTCGTTTTCGGACCATTCCGGAAACCCTCGTGACGTCCGTGATCTCATCCGGGACTCCGAACAACATTCGGTAACCAACCATATAACTCAAATACGCATAAAACAACGTCGAACCTTAAGTGTGCAGACCCTGCGGGTTCGAGAACTATGTAGACATGACCCGAGAGACTCCTCGGTCAATATCCAATAGCGGGACCTGGATGCCCATATTGGATCCTACATATTCTACGAAGATCTTATCGTTTGAACCTCAGTGCCAAGGATTCATATAATCCCGTATGTCATTCCCTTTGTCCTTCGGTATGTTACTTGCCCGAGATTCGATCGTCAGTATCCGCATACCTATTTCAATCTCGTTCACCGGCAAGTCTCTTTACTCGTTCCTTAATACAAGATCCCGCAACTTTCACTAAGTCACATTGCTTGCAAGGCTTGTGTGTGATGTTGTATTACCGAGTGGGCCCCGAGATACCTCTCCGTCACACGGAGTGACAAATCCCAGCCTTGATCCATACTAACTCAACCAACACCTTCGGAGATACCTGTAGAGCATCTTTATAGTCACCCAGTTACGTTGCGACGTTTGATACACACAAAGCATTCCTCCGGTGTCAGTGAGTTATATGATCTCATGGTCATAGGAATAAATACTTGACACGCAGAAAACAGTAGCAACAAAATGACACGATCAACATGCTACGTCTATTAGTTTGGGTCTAGTCCATCACGTGATTCTCCTAATGACGTGATCCAGTTATTAAGCAACAACACTTTGTTCATAATCAGAAGACACTGACTATCTTTGATCAACTGGCTAGCCAACTAGAGGCTTGCTAGGGACGGTGTTTTGTCTATGTATCCACACATGTAAATGAGTCTTCATTCAATACAATTATAGCATGGATAATAAACGATTATCTTGATACAGGAATTATAATAATAACTATATTTATTATTGCCTCTAGGGAATAATTCCAACAGTCTCCCACTTGCACTAGAGTCAATAATCTAGCCCTCACATCATCATGTGAATTACATTGTAATAAATCTAACACCCATACAGTTCTGGTGTTGATCATGCTTTGGCCGTGGAAGAGGTTTAGTCAGCGGGTCTGCTACATTCAGATCCGTGTGCACTTTGCATATATTTACGTCCTCTCCCTCGACGTAGTCGCGGATGAGGTTGAAGCGTCGTTTGATGTGTCTGGTCTTCTTGTGAAACCGTGGTTCCTTTGCTAAGGCAATGGCACCCGTGTTGTCACAGAACAAGGTTATTGGATTCAGTGCGCTTGGCACCACTCCAAGATCCGTCATGAACTGCTTCATCCAGACACCCTCCTTAGCCGCCTCCGAGGCAGCCATGTACTCCGCTTCACATGTAGAATCTGCTACGACGCTTTGCTTGGAACTGCACCAGCTTACCGCACCCCCATTAAGAATAAATATGTATCCGGTTTGCGACTTAGAGTCGTCCGGATCTGTTTCAAAGCTTGCATCGACGTAACCTTTTACGGCGAGCTCTTCGTCACCTCCATACACGAGAAACATCTCCTTAGTCCTTTTCAGGTACTTTAGGATATTCTTGACCGCTGTCCAGTGATCCACTCCTGGATTACTCTGGAACCTACCTGCCATACTTATGGCCAGGCTAACATCCGGTCTAGTGCACAGCATTGCATACATGATAGAACCTACGGCTGAAGCATAGGGGACGGAGCGCATATGCTCTCTATCTTCATCAGTTGCTGGGCACTGAGTCTTACTCAATCTCGTACCTTGTAAAACTGGCAAGAACCCTTTCTTGGACTGTTCCATTTTGAACCTCTTCAAAACTTTATCAAGGTATGTGCTTTGTGAAAGTCCTATCAGGCGTTTTGATCTATCCCTATAGATCTTAATGCCTAGAATGTAAGCAGCTTCTCCTAGGTCCTTCATAGAGAAACTCTTATTCAAGTAATCCTTTATGCTCTCTAAAAACTCCACGCTGTTTCCAATCAGCAATATGTCATCCACATATAATATTAGAAACGCCACAGAGCTCCCACTCACTTTCTTGTAAATACAAGATTCTCCAACCACTTGTATAAACCCAAATGCTTTGATCACCTCATCAAAGCGTTTGCTCCAACTCCGAGATGCTTGCACCAGTCCATAAATGGATCGCTGGAGCTTGCACACCTTGTTAGCATTCTTAGGATCGACAAAACCTTCGGGTTGTATCATATACAACTCTTCCTTAAGGAAACCGTTAAGGAACGCCGTTTTGACATCCATCTGCCAGATTTCATAATCGAAAAATGCAGCTATTGCTAACATGATTCTGACGGACTTAAGCATCGCTACGGGTGAGAATGTCTCATCGTAGTCAACTCCTTGAACTTGTGAAAAACCCTTTGCCACAAGTCGAGCTTTATAAACGGTCACATTGCCGTCAGCGTCCGTCTTCCTCTTAAAGATCCATTTGTTCTGAATAGCCTTGCGGCCCTCAGGTAGTACCTCCAAAGTGCACACTTTGTTCTCATACATGGATCCTATCTCAGACTTCATGGCTTCTAGCCATTTGTTGGAATCTGGGCCCACCATTGCTTCTTCATAATTTGCAGGTTCATTGTTGTCTAACAACATGATTGATAAGACGGGATTACCGTACCACTCTGGAGCAGCACGTGGTCTCGTCGACCTGCGTGGTTCGATAGAAACTTGAACTGGAGTTTCGTGATCATCATCATTAACTTCCTCCTCAACCGGCGTCGCAACGACAGAGGGTTCCCCTTGCCCTGCGCCACCATCCAGAGGGATGAGAGGTTCGACAACCTCGTCAAGTTCTATCTTCCTCCCACTCAATTCTCTCGAGAGAAACTTCTTCTCGAGAAAAGCTCCGTTTTTAGCAACAAACACTTTGCCCTCGGATTTGAGATAGAAGGTGTACCCAACTGTCTCTTTTGGTAACCTATGAAGACGCACTTTTCCGCTTTGGGTTCCAGCTTTTCAGGCTGAAGCTTTTTGACATAAGCATCACATCCCCAAACTTTAAGAAACGACAACTTTGGCCTTTTGCCATACCACAGTTCGTATGGTGTCGTCTCAACGGATTTTGATGGTGCCCTATTTAAAGTGAATGCAGCTGTTTCTAATGCATAACCCCAAAACGATAACGGCAAATCAGTAAGAGACATCATAGATCGCACCATTTCTAATAGAGTACGATTACGTCGTTCGGACACACCATTACGCTGTGGTGTTCCAGGCGGTGTTAACTGTGAAACAATTCCACATTTTCTTAAGTGAGTACCAAACTCGAAACTCAGATATTCACCCCCACGATCAGACCGTAGGAACTTGATCTTCTTGTTACGATGATTTTCCACTTCACTCTGAAATTGCTTGAACTTTTCAAATGTTTCAGACTTGTGCTTCATCAAGTAGACATAACCATATCTACTCAAATCGTCAGTGAAGGTGAGAAAATAACGATATCCGCCGCGTGCCTCCACGCTCATCGGACCTCACACATCGGTATGTATGATTTCCAACAAGTCCCTTGCACGCTCCATTGTTCCGGAGAACGGAGTTTTAGTCATCTTGCCCATGAGGCATGGTTCGCACGTGTCAAGTGAATCAAAGTCAAGTGACTCCAAAAGTCCATCAGCATGGAGTTTCTTCATGCGCTTTACACCAATATGACCTAAGCGGCAGTGCCACAAAAACATGGCACTATCATTGTTAACTCTAACTCTTTTGGTCTCAATGTTATGTATATGCGTATCGCTATCAAGATTCAATATGAACAATCCTCTCACATTAGGTGCATGACCATAAAAGATGTTACTCATAGAAATAGAACAACCATTATTCTCTGACTTAAAAGAGTAACCGTCTCGCAATAAACAAGATCCAGATATAATGTTCATGCTCAACGCAGGCACTAAATAACAATGATTTAAGTTCATCACTAATCCTGATGGTAAATGAAGTGAAACTGTGCCGACGGCGATTGCATCAACCTTGGAACCATTTCCTACGCGCATCGTCACTTCATATTTCGCCAGCCTTCGTCTATTCCGCAGTTCCTGTTTCGAGTTGCAAATATGAGCAACAGAACCGGTATCGAATACCCAGGCACTACTACGAGAGCCGGTTAAGTACACATCAATAACATGTATATCAAATATACCTGATTTTTCTTTGGCCGCCTTCTTATCTGCCAGATACTTGGGGCAATTGCGCTTCCAGTGACCCATACCCTTGCAATAGTAACACTCCGTTTCAGGCTTAGGTCCAGCTTTGGGTTTCTTCGTCGGATTGGCAACAGGCTTGCCGCTCTTCTTCGAATTACCCTTCTTGCCTTTGCCGTTTCTCTTGAAACTAGTGGTCTTATTCACCATCAACACTTGATGCTCTTTACGGAGTTCAGACTCTGCGACTTTCAGCATCGCAAACAACTCGCCGGGAGACTTGTTCATCCCTTGCATGTTGTAGTTCAACACAAAGCCTTTATAGCTTGGCGGCAGTGATTGAAGGATTCTGTCAGTGATAGCCTCTTGCGGGAGTTCAATCCCCACCTCAGCTAGACGGTTTGAGTACCCAGACATTTTGAGCACATGTTCACTGACAGACGAGTTTTCCTCCATCTTGCAAGCATAGAATTTATCGGAGGTCTCATACCTCTTGATCCGGGCGTTCTTCTGAAAGATAAACTTCAACTCCTGGAACATCTCAAATGCTCCATGACGCTCAAAGCGACGTTGAAGTCCCGGTTCTAAGCCATACAAGACTGCACATTGAACTATTGAGTAGTCCTCCTTACGTGCTAACCAAGCGTTCTTAACATCCTGATCAGCCGTAGCGGGTGGTTCATCTCCTAGCGCAGCATTAAGGACATAATCCTTCTTCCCAGCTTGTAAGATTAGCTTAAGATTACGAGCCCAGTCTACAAAGTTGCTTCCATCATCTTTCAACTTAGCTTTCTCTAGGAACGTATTAAAATTCAGGATGACTGTAGCGTGAGCCATGATCTACAACACAAATATATTCAAAGTGGACTTAGACTATGTTTCAAGATAATTAGAGTTTAACTTAATCAAATTATTCGCTAAACTCCCACTCAAAAAGTACATCTCTCTAGTCATTTGAGTGGTTCATGATCCACTTATACTAGCTCAAGTCCGATCATCACGTGAGTTGAGTATAGTTTCTGTGGTAAGCATCCCTATGCTAATCATATCATCTATATGATTCATGATCGACTTTTAGGTCTCATGTGTTCCGAGGCCATGTCTGCACATGCTAGGCTCGTCAAGCTTAACCCGAGTGTTCCGCGTGCGCAACTGTTTTGCACCCGTTGTATGTGAACGTTGAGTCTATCACACCCGATCATCACGTGGTGTCTCAAAATGACGAACTGTAGCAACGGTGCACAGTCGGGGAGAACACAATTTCATCTTGAAATTTTAGTGAGAGATCACCTCATAATGCTACCGTCGTTCTAAGCAAAATAAGGTGCATAAAAGGATTAACATCACATGCAATTCATAAGTGACATCATATGGCCATCATCATGTGCTTCTTGATCTCCATCACCAAAGCACCGGCACGGTCTTCTTGTCATCGGCGCCACACCATGATCTCCATCAACGTGTTGCCATCGGGTTTGTCATGCTACTCATGCTATTACTACTAAAGCTACATCCTAGCAAAATAGTAAACGCATCTGCAAGCACAAACGTTAGTATAAAGACAACCCTATGGCTCCTGCCGATTGCCGTACCATCGACGTGCAAGTCGATATTTACTATTACAACATGATCATCTCATACATCCAATATATCACATCACATCGTTGGCCATATCACATCACAAGCATACCCTGCAAAAACAAGTTAGACGTCCTCTAATTTTGTTGTTGCATGTTTTACGTGGTGACCATGGGTATCTAGTAGGATCGCATCTTACTTACGCAAACACCACAACGGAGATATATGAGTTGCTATTTAACCTCATCCAAGGACCTCCTCGGTCAAATCCGATTCAACTAAAGTTGGAGAAACCGACACTTGCCAGTCATCTTTGAGCAACGGGGTTACTCGTAGAGATGAAACCAGTCTCTCGTAAGCGTACGAGTAATGTCGGTCCAAGCCGCTTCAATCCAACAATACCGCGGAATCAAGAAAAGACTAAGGAGGGCAGCAAAACGCACATCACCGCCCACAAAAACTTTTGTGTTCTACTCGAGAAGACATCTACGCATGAACCTAGCTCATGATGCCACTGTTGGGGAACGTCGCAAGGGAAACAAAAAATTTCCTACGCGCACGAAGACCTATCATGGTGATGTCCATCTACGAGAGGGGATGAGTGATCTACATACCCTTGTAGATCATACAGCAGAAGCGTTAGTGAACGCGGTTGATGTAGTGGAACGTCCTCACGTCCCTCAATCCGCCCCGCGAACAATCCCGCGATCAGTCCCACGATCTAGTACCGAACGGACGGCACCTCCGCGTTCAGCACACGTACAGCTCGACGATGATCTCGGCCTTCTTGATCCAGCAAGAGAGACAGAGAGGTAGAAGAGTTCTCCGGAAGCGTGACGGCGCTCCGGAGGTTGGTGATGACCTTGTCTCGGCAGGGCTCCGCCCGAGCTCCGCAGAAACGCGATCTAGAGGAAAAACCGTGGAGGTATGTGGTCGGGCTGCCGTGGAAAAGTCGTCTCAAATCAGCCCTAAAACCTCCGTATATATAGGTGGGAGGGAGGGGACCTTGCCTTGGGGCTCAAGGAGCCCCAAGGGGGTCGGCCGAGTCCAAGGGGAAGGCTCCCCCCCCCAAACCGAGTTGGACTTGGTTTGGTGGGTGGGAGTCCTTCCTTCCCTTCCCACCTCCTCTTTTTTTTCTTTTCTCTTTGATTTTCTTTCCTAGGCGCATAGGGCCCTTTTGGGCTGTCCCACCAGCCCACTAAGGGCTGGTGTGCCACCCTCAAGGCCTATGGGCTTCCCCGGGGTGGGTTGCCCCCCCCCCCCCCCGGTGAACTCCCGGAACCCATTCGTCATTCCCGGTACATTCCCGGTAACTCCGAAAACCTTTCCGGCAATCAAATGAGGTCATCCTATATATCAATCTTCGTTTCCGGACCATTGCGGAAACCCTCATGACGTCCGTGATCTCATCCGGGACTCCGAACAACATTCAGTAACCAACCATATAACTCAAATACGCATAAAACAACGTCGAACTTTAAGTGTGCAGACCCTGCGGGTTCGAGAACTATGTAGACATGACCCGAGAGACTCCTCGGTCAATATCCAATAGCGGGACCTGGATGCCCATATTGGATCCTACATATTCTACGAAGATCTTATCGTTTGAACCTCAGTGCCAAGGATTCATAAAATCCCGTATGTCATTCCCTTTGTCCTTCGGTATGTTACTTGCCCGAGATTCGATCGTCAGTATCCGCATACCTATTTCAATCTCGTTCACCGGCAAGTCTCTTTACTCGTTCCGTAATACAAGATCCCGCAACTTTCACTAAGTCACATTGCTTGCAAGGCTTGTGTGTGATGTTGTATTACCGAGTGGGCCCCGAGATACCTCTCCGTCACACGGAGTGACAAATCCCAGTCTTGATCCATACTAACTCAACCAACACCTTCGAAGATACCTGTAGAGCATATTTATAGTCACCCAGTTACGTTGCGACGTTTGATACACACAAAGCATTCCTCCGGTGTTAGTGAGTTATATGATCTCATGGTCATAGGAATAAATACTTGACACGTAGAAAACAGTAGCAACAAAATGACACGATCAACATGCTACGTCTATTAGTTTGGGTCTAGTCCATCACGTGATTCTCCTAATGACGTGATCCAGTTATCAAGCAACAACACTTTGTTCATAATCAGAAGACACTGACTATCTTTGATCAACTGGCTAGCCAACTAGAGGCTTGCTAGGGACGGTGTTTTGTCTATGTATCCACACATGTAAATGAGTCTTCATTCAATACAATTATAGCATGGATAATAAACGATTATCTTGATACAGGAATTATAATAATAACTATATTTATTATTGCCTCTAGGGCATAATTCCAACAGGTGGAGGGGTTGTTGCAACATGGGTTTGATCCTCCGTCTTCCAAGGCATAGGTGCTCCATCATGGAAAGATGAACGAGTCTCCGGAATCCTCAAATCTGCAGCCAACCGTATTGATTTAAATCTATACTCATACTCACAGTTTTGGTTCTGCATGTCATAGATCTGGGCCTGGAATTGATCAATCTTGTCATAGAGCTTGGAGAGGTTCTTCCCAAGGTCATTGGCATCAATCATGTGCTTGTTGGTGAACTTCGTGATCATCATGTGGTTGGCGTTAAGTCCACGCTCCACCATCCCTTGGCACTTGAAGACTTGTTGCTCCATTGCTTCGAGCCTCGTCTCCATGCTTCCGGTCTTCTTGGGCCCCTCAACATCGCGGATGTGCAACATCCCTTCACGCAGCTCGATAGATTGAGGGTGTTGCAGCACTCCCATGAGGTAGGGATTGATGACCTTCTCAAAGATCTTGTCCTTCAGAGCTATTGGGGAAGTCATAGCGATCTAGATCTGCAACAGAAACAGGCTCGTAACGAAAAACAGAGGAAATCTGCATGATGCAGGGGTCAGACCAAATATATATAATGATTTTTCCAGACCAGAAGGAGTACCCCGCACGAAAACGGAGTCCGGGAGGTGCACGAGGTGGCCACAAGCCCTCCCGGCGCGGCCAAGGGGTGGGCCCGCGCCGGTCAGGCTTGTCGCGTCCTCGCGCACTTTCCGGACTACTTCCTTTTTTTGTATTTTTTGCAAATATTCCAAAACGGAGAAAATTTCCTACTGGAAAATTTTCGGACTTTGTTTTCTTACCAAATCACATACCTCTTCGTTTTCGGAGTCTGAAACAGGCTGATAAATATCCCTTAGGTATTCTTCCGGAGTTATGGTATTGATAATATTGCTTTCAACATTTATGGGAGTACCTCAGATATAATGCTTGATTCTCTGTCCATTTACAACTCTCGGACAATTACCTTCCGCGTTGTTGATCTTGATAGCACCGGAACGATATACTTCCTCAACAATATAGGGACCTTCCCATTTAGAGAGAAGCTTGCCTACAAAGAATCTTAAACGAGAGTTATATAGCAAGACATAATCACCTACATTGAACTCATGCTTTTGTATCCTCTTATCATGCCACCTCTTAACCTTTTCTTTGAACAACTTGGCATTCTCATATGCCTGAGTTCTCCATTCATCAAGCGAGCTAATGTCAAATAACCTCTTCTCACCAGCAAGTTTGAAATCAAAGTTGAGCTTTATGCTCTAGCTCAAGAGGTAAATGACATGCTTTACCATACACCATTTTGTATGGAGACATGCCCATGGGATTCTTATAGGCAGTTCTATAAGCCCACAATGCATCGTCGAGCTTCTTAGACCAATTCTTTCTAGACCTGTTGACAGTCTTTTGCAGAATTAGTTTAATCTCTCTATTGCTTAGCTCTACTTGACCACTGGATTGAGGGTGGTAGGGAGACGCAATTCTTTGGTTGACATCGTACTTTGCAAGCATTTTACGGAAAGCACCATGAATGAAGTGTGAACCATCGTCGGTCATTAGATATCTAGGGACTCCAAATCTAGGTAAAATAACTTCTTTCAGCATCCTGATAGAGGTGTTGTGATCAGCACTACTAGTGGGGATAGCTTCTACCCACTTAGTGACATAATCAACAGCAACTAGGATATGAGTATATCCGTTGGATTTTGGAAAAGGTCCCATATAATCAAAGCCCCAAACATCAAATAGTTCAATGACAAGTGAATAGTTCATAGGCTTTTTCTGACGTTTGCTAATATTACCTATTCTTTGACATTCGTCACAAGACAAGACAAACTTACGTGCATCCTTGAAGAGAGTGGGCCAATAGAAACCTGATTGCAATATCTTGTGTGCAGTTCTATCTCCTGCATGGTGTCCTCCGTAGGCCTCAGAGTGACACTTCTGTAGGATCTGTCCATGTTCATGTTCAGGTACACAACGTCTAATAACACCATCTACTCCTTCCTTATAAAGGTGAGAATCATCCCAATAGTAGTGTCTTAAGTCAAAGAAGAATTTCTTCTTTTGCTGGTACGTGAAACTAGGTGGTATGTATTTGGCAACGATATAGTTTGCATATCAGCATACCACGGGGCACTACGTGAAGCATTGATGGCATTCAATTGCTCACCGGGAAAGCTATCATCAATAGGTTGTGGGTCATCAAGAACGTTCTCCAACCTAGACAAGTTATCTGCTACTGGGTTATCAGCACCCTTCCTGTCAACAACGTGCAAATCAAATTCTTGTAGCAAGAGAACCCATCTGATAAGTCTAGGTTTAGCGTCTTTCTTCTCCATGAGGTACTTAATAGCAGCATGATCAGTGTGAATAATGACTTTGGAATCAACTATGTAAGACCTGAACTTTTCACATGCAAACACGACTGCTAAAAATTCCTTCTCCGTACTAGCATAGTTTCTCTGGGCACTCTCTAGAGTTTTACTAGCGTAGTGAATAACATTCAACTTCTTATCGACTCTTTGCCCTAGAACAGCACCAACGGCATAATCACTAGCATCACCCATGATCTCAAAAGGCAAGTTCCAATCAGGTGGTTGAACAATAGGTGCAGTTATCAAGGCCTTCTTAAGTATTTCGAAGGCTTCCTCACAATCATCGTCAAAAACAAAAGGAATGTCCTTTTGCAAGAGATTGGTAAGAGGCCTAGAAATCTTAGAGAAGTCTTCAGTGAACCTTCTATAAAAACCAGCATCAACCTTAGCCTTATCGACTTCAATACCTCTTTCAGAAATTTTATGTCCTAAGACGATGCCTTCATTAACCATAAAGTGGCACTTCTCCCAATTCAAGACAAGATTGGTGTCTTTACATCTCTGTAAGACTCGATCAAGGTTGATCCGGCAATCATCAAAAGAAGACCCGTAAACGGAAAAGTCATCCATGAAAACCTCGACAATCTTTTCACAAAAGTCAAAGAATATAGCCATCATACATCTTTGAAAGGTGGCAGGTGCATCACATAAGCCAAAAGGTATACGTCTATAAGCAAAGGTACCGAAAGGGCGGGTGAAAGTGGTTTTCTCCTGATCAGATTGTCCAGCTGGTATTTGGGAGAAACTAGAATAACCGTCTAGAAAGCAGAAGTGTGTGTGTTTAGACAACCTTTCTAGCATTTGGTCGATAAAAGGCAAAGGGTAATGATATTTCCTAGTGGCTTTATTCAATTTCCTAAAATCGATCACCATCCTATAACCAGTAATAATCCTCTGTGGGATTAATTCATCATTATCATTAGGGACAACGGTAATGCCTCCCTTCTTAGGGACGCAATGCACCGGACTCACCCAATCACTATGAGCAACAGGATAAATAATACCCGCTTCCAAGAGCTTTAGTATTTCTTTTCTTACTACCTCTTTCATCTTAGGATTTAATCTCCTTTGATAATCAGCAACTGGTTTGAAGTCAGGATCGGTTTTAATCTTGTGCTGGCATAGAGTGGGACTAATGCCCTTAAGATCATCAAGAGTATATCCTATAGCAGCATGGTGCTTCCTCAGAGTTTTTAGCAACTTCTTTTCTTCATGCTCTGAGAGGCTAGCACTAATAATAACAGGATATATCTCCTTCTCATCAAGATAAGCATACTTAAGAGTATCAGGCAACTGTTTAAGCTCGAACACAGGATCACCCTTTGGTGGGGGTGGATCCCCAAGCAGTTCAACAGGCAGATTATTCTTAAGGATAGGATATTGTTCTAAGACAACTCTATCTATTTCATCCCTTTCATCCATATGCATATCATTTTCATGCTCAAGCAAGTATTGCTCTAAGGGATCAGTAGGAGGCACGACAATAGAAGCTAAGGAAATAGTTTCATCCCTACTAGGCAACTCTTTTTCATGAGGTTGTATACCAAACTTGGAGAAATTGAACTCATATGACACACCTTCAAAGCCAACAGTGACAGTTTGCTTCTCACAATCAATATGAGCATTGATAGTATTGAGGAAGGGTCTGCCAAATATGATGGGACAAAATCTATCTTGTGCGGTAGCAAGAACGAGGAAATCAGCAGGATACTTCGTTTTACCACACAAGACTTCAACATCCATAACAATTCCCACACAGCAGATAGTATCTCTATTGGCAAGCTGAATAATGACATCAATAGGCTCTATCTCAACAGGTGCAATCTCATCTTTGATTTCATCGTATAAGGATTGAGGTATTGCACTAATAGTAGCACCCACGTCACATAAACCATGATAACAATGATCTCCTATCTTAACAGAAACCACAGGCTTGCCAACAACAGGCCTATGTTTGTCTCTAACGTGAGGTTTAGCAATTCTAGCAGCATCTTCACAGAAGTGAATATTATGTCCCTCAACATCGTCGGACAGAAGATATTTGATGATAGAAATGCTAGGTTCAACTCTAATTTGCTCAGGGGGTGTAGGTGTTCTAATATAGCCTCTACGTATCACAGTTGAAGCTTTAGAATGATCCTTTATCCTAACAAGGAAAGGTGGTTTCTCAATGTAAGCACTGGGGACCAGAGGATCATTATAGGCAATGACTTTCTCTTCAACTGGAGTGGGTTTAACTACATTGACTTCTAAAAGAGGATTATATTTAAACCACTTCTCTTTGGGGAGATCAATATGAGCAGCAAAGGATTCACACAATGAAGCTACTATCTCAGAGTCAAGTCCATACTTAGCGCTGAAGTCACAAAAAGTATTTGTCTCAACAAAGGATTTAACGCAATCAAACGTGAAATTCATACCTGACTCCTTACCTTCTTCAAGCTCCCAATCTTCAGAGTTGCATCTAATTCTCTCCAATAAATTCCATTTGAAGTCAATATCTCTCTTCATAAAAGAACCGGTACAAGAAGTGTCGAGCATGGTGCGATCATCATGAGAAAGCCGAGCATAGAAGTTCTGAATGATAATTTCTCTCGAGAGCTCATGATTGGGGCATGAATATAGCATTGATTTAAGCCTCCCCCAAGCTTGAGCGATGCTTTCTCTGTCACGAGGCCAAAAATTATAAATATAATTCTGATCACGATGTACTAAATGCATAGGATAACTTTTTTGATGAAATTCCAATTTCAACCGATTGTAGTCCCATGATCCAGTATCATCACATAGCCTAAACCATGTCAACGCCTTATCCTTCAAAGATAAAGGAAAGACATTATTCTTGACCTCATCCTCGGGCAAACCTACAAGCTTAAATAAACCACAAACTTCATCTACATAGATTAGATGCAAGTCTGGATGTGATGTTCCATCTCCTGTAAAAGGATTAGCTAGCAGTTTCTCAAGCATACCCGAAGGAAATTCAAAGCAAATATTTTCAGTAGGTGCAGCAGGTGGAGGAGCAACTCTTTGTGCTTCCGTTCAAGGTGAAGATACCCCGAACAAGCCCCTCAAAGGATTAGTATCTATAGTCACAAGTGACAATAAATTTCAGCACACTATATGAATGTTTCCTTACCAATTTCCACTTACCAAAGGCGCTTCACTCCCCGTCAACGGCGCTAGAAAAGAGTATTGATGACCCACAAGTATAGGGGATCAATCGTAGTCCTTTCGATAAGTAAGAGTGTCAAACCCAATGAGGAGCAGAAGGATCTGACAAGTGGTTTTCAGCAAGGTAAAATCTGCACGCACTGAAATTGTCGGTAACAAGTGATTGTGTGGTGAGATGATTCATAGCAAGCAACAAGTAACAAAAGTAGCAACGGTGCAGAAAAGTGGCCCAATCCCTTTTGTAGCAAGGGACAAGCCTGGACAAAGTCTTATAGGAGGAAAAACGCTCCCGAGGACACACGGGAATTTCTATCATGCTAGTTTTCATCATGTTCATATGATTCGCGTTCGTTACTTTGATAGTTTGATATGTGGGTGCACCAGCGCTTGGGTACTGCCATTACTTGGACAAGCATCCCAGTTATGATTAACCCCTCTCGCAAGCATCCGCAACTATGAAAGAAGAATTAAGACAAAGTCTAACCATAGCATTAAACTAGTGGATCCAAATCAGCCCCTTACGAAGCAACGCATAAACTAGGGTTTAAGCTTTTCTCACTCTAGCAACCCATCATCTACTTACTACTTCCCAATGCCTTCCTCTAGGCCCAAATAATGGTGAAGTGTTATGTAGTCGACGTTCACATAACACCACTAGAGGAAAAACAACATACAACACATCAAAATACCGAACGAATACCAAATTCACATGACTACAATTAGCATGACTTATCCCATGTCCTCAGGAACAAAAGTAACTACTCACAAAGCATAATCATATTCATGACCATAGAGGTAATGAGTAGCATCAAGGATCTGAACATAAACTCTTCCACCAAGTAATCCAACTAGCATCAACTACAAAGAGTAATCAACACTACTAGCAACCTTACAAGTACCAATCGGAGTCGCGAGATGAAGATTGGTTACAAGTGATGAACTAGGGTTTGGAGATGAGATGGTGCTGATGAAGATGTTGATGGTGACGAGTCCCCTCCGATGAGAGGAGTGTTCGTGATGACGATGGCGACGATTTCCCCCTCTGGGAGGGAAGTTTCCCCGGCAGGATCGTCCTGCTGGAGCTCTAGATTGGTTCTGCTCAAGTTCCGCCTCGTGGAGGTGGTGAATCCATGAAAAAGCTCCTCCCTGATTTTAATCTGGACGAAACCCTTCATATAGCAAAAGAGGGGGCAGTGGGCCAGCAGGCTGCCCACAAGCCCCCTTGGCGCGGCCAGGGCGGGTGGTCGCGCCAAGCAGGCTTGTGGCCACCTGCTGGCGCCTCTCTGGCGCTTCTTCGGCCCAGTATTTTTTATAAATCTGAAAAAAAATCCTCGTTGATTTTTACGGCGTTTGGAGTTGCGCAGAATAGGTATCTCAACTTTGCTCCTTTTTCAAGCCAGAATTCCAGCTGCCGACATTTTCCCTCTTCATGTAAACCTTGCAAAATAAGAGAGAAAAGGCATAAGTATTGTACTGTGAAGTGAAATAACAGCCCAAGAAGCGATAAATATCAACATGAAAACATGATGAAAAATGGACGTATCAATCACCTCTCGAAGCACCTCCGCCGCACGACCTCGTCATCGGTGAACAAGGTATCATCTCGAACCAACTTGGCCTCCTCCTGAACTAGGGCAATGCCCCGAACCCATTCCTGGCTAGAACACCGACAATGAGCTCGCCACCACCCTGGCTAGAGGTTGACGATGACCTGCCAAGTGGGGGCGGCCATCAGCCTATGCCTCGCTCCTGCCTCCTTCCCCTCTCACTGATGCCTTGGGCCTGCGCGTCACGTTTAAACCTAGCGTGGCTCGTGTATCGGCTTGGCTGGGGTGTTTGGCTCTAGGCCGGCATAGCTGTTGGCCAGATCTAGCCAAGAGGCAACAATTGCCCTTTTCTTTTGTATTTTGTGACTTTTTCCAAACTTTCTCATGGGAAAATAATTATCCAAATTCAAATATTCCACCTCCTAAATTCTTGTAAACACCTAAGCTATTTAATGATGCCACTTATGCAATTTCTAGGTGTTAGAGCATATATCTCCATATGTGGTTTTGGTAATTGATGACAATTCCTATGGACTAATGGTTGCCTTAAATTATATTTATAGGTTTTGTCCATAGGCACTTCTTGAAGTCCATCTGTTGGGTTCAAGGAGTTTATATGATGACCAAGGTGGTATTCAAGGTATTATCCAAAGGATGGTCATAGAGACACAAGGTTGATCAAGATCGTCATACAAAGAGTAAATCAAGATGATCAACACACAAAGCGTACAAGATGTACCGAGAGGGATCAAGTGATCCCATGGTATGGTAAGCATTGTCCAGTACGTATTTGTGTACTAACCCATGGTCTTTGTGAGAGTTCTATGTGGGGGTTAGGTGTGTTTCCATGGGCTTGCATCTAGAGGAAGATATCATACAACCCATGAAGGATGACGTCAAGTGGTGATTGTCATCAAGATTGCGGTGTGCAAGTTCAAGTGGATCAGCACAAAGATATCATGCTTGAAGCTTGCCGTCCATTGTGGTGGCAATGGACTTGTGAAGATATGCTGAAGAGTGGCTCACCCATAGTGAGTATGGGGGAGCAATCAACTAGTCTTCATCAAGCCAACGCAATCAAGAAAGGTGCTCCATCTTGAGGAATCCAAGATCATCATCATCTAGCTCAAGAGGACGAGGTGCAAGGTATAGGTTTGCCCTTGATAGGTTTTCTGTTTAGGATAGATTGTTGTACTGTCAAGGGGGGCTCTCAAGTGACTAGCTTGATCGTATCGTTCGTTGAGAGGACAAACCATTTGCATCCTTGCATCATACTTCTTGGTTCTTGTTTGGTGTTTCTCTTTGTGAGTTTTAGAGCTTATGGTCATCTTCATGACAAGCTCGAGTTCATCGAAAACGGAGTCCATATGCATCTACTATGATGTTTTCGATGTTGGAGTTTTTGCCGGTTCTTCATTCATAGAGGACTCACATCTCTATATCATTGGCATTTTCATATCTGCATGGTCTTAAGATTTCCTGTTTGGATAGCTCTTGTCGTCCTGAATCCAACAAGCTTGGGTTTGCTCAATTCGGAGCTCGTATGCGAAAGTTATGGCTATTTCAGTGGCGAGCGGTAGTACCGTTGGCCCTAGCGGTGGTACCGCTAGAGTTGGCGGTAGTACCGCTGTCCCAACGGTAGTACCGCCCCTGGTTAGCGGTAGTACCGCTCCAGGACTTTAGTACCGTCATCTTTGTGGATGTACTACGTCGGACTTTTTGCGAAGACTTTCTTGGCGGTGGTTGGCCCGGTAGTATCTTTGCGCTACCATGGGCTCAACGGTAGTACCGCTGCAGCCAGCGGTAATATCGCTGGAGGATCAGCGATAGTACCACTGGAGCCAGTGGTAGTACCGCTGGACTCGGGCTGTAAGTGGGGGTAACGGTCTGATTCCTTCCCCCACTATATAAAGGGGGTCTTCTTCCCCCTTGGCCCTATCTATCCGTTGAGCTCTTGTTCTACCTCCATTGTTGACATTCTTAGAGCTTGCTTACTCTCAATCCCTCCAATGATTCTTGCTTGTTCTTGAGGGAAAAGAGAGAGGAGATCTAGATCCACATCTCCACCAATCACTTTCTCCTCTATGTGAGGGGAACCCCTTGGATCTAGATCTTGGAGTTCTTTGTGAGCTCCTTGTTCTTCCTCTCATATTTCTCCATAGCTTTTGTTGTTGTGGAGGGATTTGAGTGTGAGGGACTTGACCACTTCGTGTGTTCTTGCCATTGCATTAGTTGCATCGGTTTGAGTTCTCCACGGTGATACGTGGAAGTGAGAAGTTGAGAAGCTTATTACCTTTGGTACATAGTACCCTAGATATTGTTCTTCGTGGATGCTTTGGTGTCCTAGAAGCTTGGTGGTGTCTCGGAGCTCAATCCTTGTGGTGTAAAGCTCCGGGAAAGCGTCGGGGTCTCCAATTAGGTTGTGGAGATTGCCCCGAGCAATTTGTATGGGTTCGTGACCGCCCCCAAGGTTTTCCATTTGTACGGGTTCGGTGACCGCCCTCAAGGGTCCCTTAGTGGAATCACGGCATCTTGCATTGTGCGAGAGCGTGAGGAGATTACGGTGGCCTTAGTGGCATATTGGGGAGCATTGTGCCTCCACACCGCTCCAACGGAAATTAGCATCCGCAAGGGTGTGAACTTCGGGATACATCATTGTCTCCCCGTGCCTCGGTTATCTCTTACCCAAACCCTTTACTTATGCACTTTACTTTGTGATAGCCATATTGTTCATTGTCATATATCTTGCTATCACTTAGTTGTTTATCTTGCTTAGCATAAGTTGTTGGTGCACATAGGTGAGCCTAGTTGTTTGAGGTTTTGTGCTTGACATATTAAACGTTAGTTTTATTCCGCATTTGTTCAAGCCTAAACCTTAATTATTTTAAAGCGCCTATTCACCCCCCCCCCCTCTAGGCGACATCCACGTCCTTTCACTAGGAAAAGTTCTATAAACTTTTATATTTAAAATGCTATTTTAAGCATTTATAGCGTTTGTTAAAATGCTTTTTATTCCTTTTTACATCCCCAAACAAAAATCTAATAATTTTTACAAAGCTACAATTCACCCTAGAATTTCACAAAAAATGGATTGACATTTTTCTTAATGTTATATTTTCCCTGTTTTTGCCATGGTCTTATTTTTGCCCGTTTTTATCGCGACGATAGATTGCATTGTTGACGAAGGATTTGGACTAGAAGACTTTGCAGACCCCGAAGACTTTGTTGAGCAAGGCAAGCAGCCCCTTGACCATGACTTGACACCATTTTTATGCATGTCATATGTCACTTTGCTTCGTTGCGAATCATATTGAATCGGTGAACACCTTGATGGGTTGTCTCTGATACTCCTCGTTGATACTTGCACTAAGCATGGCCCTACCTTCCTATGAGGGTTGTGTGGGTGGGAAGTAGATATGATGCTAAAATAGTTGCTACGCAAATGGGATGGGAAACATGCATGTTGTCGGAAAGGAAATGATTTCAAAGACTTTTCAAAACCCCCGTCACGTGCCACTAATGCACGAGGGGGTGGTGTGGAGCTAGGTAACCACTTGAGAAAGAAGTGGTGTAACGAGGCAAGTGAGTGTGTTGTTTTTGAAAATGGATTGGTTTAAGTTGCGATAGTTACTCCAACCTTACATGTACGACCATGATACCCCTTATGGTATAGGGCTTTGTTGATTACTATGGATAGTACTACCTAAGAGCCTGCATTGCTGGCGGTGGGAGTGACGTGGTCACTCTCGATACTGGGTCGTGCTAGGAAAGGACAACCATGGGATGTTTTTACAGACATCGGGCACACCGTTGTCCCATGCATGGATGTTACTTGTGATGTACATCATGCGGGCTGTGTGCCAACGAGTGGACTGCTCGTTAGTATCATCATGGGAAAGACATTGTTCGTGTACTTACCTCGGGTATGACCAATACCGTGAGTCGTGGATTGATACGGAAGTTTCCCGAGTCTTGTGAGTAAAGTGTGCAACCTCTGCAGAGTGTAGAACTATTTGAATAGTCGTGTCCATGGTCAAGGCCAGTTGGATGACCGCTCTTGGGCTACGTCCATTGTTACAAAACTGCATGTGTGTGAGAGAGAAGGATGATAGTGTGAGAAGGATGAAGCTTGAGCTAAGTCATATGACTTGACATGATAAATGAACTTGAGATGTTCAACCCCCTGTTTATATTGATATATGTAAGTTGTTCATATGGATATGGGTTACCTCGTGATGCATGCTTTCATAAGATATTGACCATGTCATTGCACTTAAAAATTAACTTTCTGCAACTTACCTATTAGTGCTATATCATGCATTGTTATTACCTCGTTCCAAACATGGGTTGCTTGCGAGTACATTCAAAGTACTCATTGGCTTGCGATTGGTCATGTAATTGGCTAGGTATGGAAGAAGAAGAATACGACGAAGAGTTCGTTGGAGACGAACATGCAAACTAGGACGCTTCCCAGTCAGAATGCGTGTAGGGTTAAGGCAGATGGCATGGGTTCACGCTTTCATTCAAGGATTCCGCTACTAGTTATGTTTGGTGTGTTGGCCTTCAAGTCCCTATCTATGTAAAACTTGACCTTAATGGTCTTTATTTTTTCTCACGCGGTATATGTATGGATGTAAGACTCTCATTATTAAACTTGTGTGATTTCAGTGCGCATTGATCTTGGGGATCACTGTACATGTGAATTCACTGACCATGACTTATGGGTCGGGCTCCCCATAGAGGTGGTATTAGAGCCACTGTGACTATAGGAAGCCTTAGTTACCATGGCCGTTAGTTAGGATAAGAACCCTTTCAAAAATTATACCTAGCATCTATACTTAGGAGTTTTTGTACTTCTTACCTCTTGCACTCTAGTTTTGAAACTTTACTGACAACCCACCCCTTAAACCTTGTAGATGGTCGTCGTACCCTAAGAGCTCCTACCATCCTACTTTGCCCTACTCCTTGAGGATAGACTGGAGAAGTGCCAGTTTTGCTGGTCATCCATTTTCCTCTACCACGAGCACCCGGTCGATGCCACCAAGGACTACCACGTTGATGTGGTCGTGAAGGCAAACAACTCTCCAACAAGTTGATTCTTTGAATGACCATAGATGGAGACACTAGCATTAGCAGTCGAGATAGTTGCACGGAAGGCACTTGTCCACCTTCGAGACATCATCCCAAAGATGGCTGATGAGCCGGCTACTCGCCACCTTCCTTTGAGGAAGGATGATATTGACGAGAGTTGGACGTTGGTTCCTTCCAAGAAGGATGGAACACCACTCATGTTCCAAACCTACTTTAGCCTCTCCACCGACAGTCTGTCTCACAACCTGATTAAGAAATCCATGAAGCTCCGCGGGTAAATTCACCACACCTGCGAGCTACTTCGTCTGGCCAAGACGAAGCCAGACAAGATCAAGAAGGATGGGGCCCCTGAGGGACGAACAACTATCGCTTACTAAGGAGGAGTACCCCCGGCTAGAGATGCACCAATACGTCCTCATCGCATGAGTGCGAAGGAGTATCGTGCGCTCTTCACCAGCCCACCTGTGAAGCATCGTCGGGATGGACTTCCTCATCCCCCCACCCCTCGACCGGAGACGATGCCTGTATGGGTGATGACCAGGAGGAATACCCTGAGGAGCATGAGTACGAGACCGAGCACTCCGGCACTTGAGTCCGAGAATCCCCTAGGGTAGGATAAGTCATGTATCCCTCATGCAAAGTCGAGTTCGTGTAATGGTTAATATGAAACCATGTGTGCTTGTTGGTTGTTTTGTTTTTTGTGTTTCGATGCAAGTCGCGCTTTTTGCCTTTGGCAACATGTAAGCAACTACATCTCCTATCTTATCTTAATGTTATGTGTCTCGCCTTTCGACCTTTGTTTTATATCACTTGCACTACACCAACCCCCTTAGACGTGTTTTTCCTCTTGTTGCTATTCCCTCTTGACTATTTTAGTTGTTTGACTTGGCTGCTCCAAATAGGATGGCGACTGCAACCCGCACCAGCACTTTTGGCAACCCCAACACCGATAACTCTAGCCAGCAGTCGGAGCCTGAAGGATCTACTCAGGCTGGAGATCACCACGAGCATCCACAAGGCAACATTCCCCCACCACCTCCACCACTGGAGAACATAACCATAGAGTAGTTTCTCCAAGTTATCTGGGAGGAACTCCAAGCCAACTCTCTTCTATGCAACAGATGGCTCAGACGCTTGTGAATAACCACGAGCAAGGAAGGAACGACAATGGCCGCTCCACTCTATCGTAGTTCATGAGGAATTCAGCCCCAACCTTCACAGAGATTGTTAAACCTCTAGATGTTGATGACTCGATCCGCACCATCGAGGACCTCCTTGCATTGGTAAAATGCAATGAGGATCGTGAGAAGGAACTTTATGCCTCTCACTATCTCGGAGGTACCGCCAGAGCTTGGTGGGACGGATTCAAAGTCATGCAAGGCGACCATGTGATCACATGGGCTGATTTCAAGCAAGGATTCCACACGTCCCACATTCCTTCTCGGATTATGCCTATCATGAAGCGGGAATTTGGAGCGCTGAAGCAAGGAGGTGGCTTTGTCAAGGAGTACATGCAGAAGTTCAACCTCCTGTCAAGGTATGCACCTGAGGATGTCAGCACTAATGCAACCAAGATATAACGCTTCATGGAAGGACTCCAACAAGTACTGTAGTATCAACTCATTGTCTACGACTGTCGGACTTTCTTCGACATGGTAAACAAGGCTCTCATGCTTCAAGACAAGCGTCGTGCCATGGAAGACACTCGCAAGCGCAAGATGATCATCAAGGGTAGTTCCAGCAACAAGAAGCCTTGCCCATAGCAACCAGCCCTAGTGAAGCTGACCTACCAGCCTCAACAAGTCAGGACTCCTACACCTCGTCCAAGCTACCAGCCTCAGTAGTACGCCAATCCAAGACCACCTTACAACTACCCCAACAATAATAATGGCAACAACAACTACAACTCGAGACAAGTAACTTGTTTCACATGCACTCGGTGGGGCACATCTCTAGGCAGTGTCCCAACAAGAATCCTGATGCACCATGCCCCAATGTGCCAAACTAAGGACAAGTCCGTGGAGCGCCACCCAGGAACCAAGTTCCCAGCAACCAGCCCAACAATGGCAAGGGTCGTGTTAATCACGTCACCGCTGAGTGATAATTGTGATCTGTGTTGGGTTTTCCATGAAGAGGAACGAGTTATCGCACGACAATGTGGGTAAGTATTTCCCTAAGTTATGAAACCAAGGTTTATCGAAGTAATAGGAATATCAACCACAACCATCTTCAGCGGATGCAGACAAAAGAACAAACAACTTGCACCCAGTACGGGCAAGAGGGTTGTCAATCCTCTTATTCTTGTTATTTGCAAGCGAGTGAGGTGTGTAGATAATGGTAGATAGCAAGATAAAATGAAAACAAGTAAATGACAGCAAGGTATTGAAGGTTTTGTATATATGTTGTGAATAGACCCGAGGGCCCTAGTTTTGCCTAATGCATCTCTCATGAAAAATAACATATGGTGGGTAAACAAAATATTGTTGGGCAATTGACATAAAAGTGGATAGTTATGCGATATTCACGGCAATTATCGTGTGTATATAGGCATCACGTCCATAAACAAATAGGCGGACTCCTGCCTGCACCTATTACTATTACTCCACTCATCGACCGCTATCAAACATGTATCTAGAGTATTAAGTAAAACAGAGTAATGCATGGAGAATGATGTAGACAAAGTGAACTCAAGTAATATGAATAAACCCCATCGTTTTATCCTTAGTAGAAGCAACAAAAAAACGAATATTGTCCCCTTCTATCACTCAAATGTAGAAATTCGCCGGGTTGAACCTACTACAATGCACCTCTCTCACCGACGAAATAGCAATATAGTTAGCCAAACTATTTCAATAGACCGGAGAGCTTTAAGAAGCTATCATAATCATGCACATGAGAATCATATAAGTATTCATAGGAGACTCAAATGTTTATCATAAATAACCTGAACATAAACCCACAATTCACTGGGTCCCAACAAATGCACCACAGAAAAGGAATTACATCATGTGGATCAAAGCAAAGATGTGATGATCATTGTATTGAATATCAAGAGAGAGAGAGAGATTGCCATCTAGGTATTGGCTATGCACCCGTAGGTCTAATGTGAACTACTCACACATCATGATGAGGGCAACAAGGTTGATAAAGAGACCCTTCGTGATCGGTCCCCTCTGGCAGGGTGCGGGAACAAAGCTCCAGATGGCCTCCCGTCGGAACAAAGACTTGCAGCCGCGTAAAAAGTGTTTCGGGACTCCTTCTTGTGTTTTTAGCATATATGATAATCTATAAGCCAGAGAACATAGTCGGGAGGGCCTCAAGGGGCCCACAAGCCAACAGGCCACCCCCAGGCCGCGTTGGGTTGGCTTGTGGCTCCCTCGTGTGGCCCCGAGCCTTCCTCCAATGCTTGTTGCACTACTTTTGGTCCAGAAAAAATCATGAAAATGTTTCTGGTCAATTGGACTTCGTTTGGTATGGAAAACCTGAAAAGTGAAAACATACAGAAAAGAGCAACTCGCACTGGGTAGTGGGTCAATACGTTATTGCTCAAAAATAATATAAATTGGTAAATGAATACCCCAAAAGTATTCTAGAATGATAATATATTGGCATGGAATAATCAGAAGTTATAGATACGTTGGAGACGTATTAAGAAGTCGTAAGCTTAATTCCTGCTCGTCCTCGAGTAGGTAAATGATAAAAATAGAAGTTTTGATGTGACATGCTATCCATGATGTAACCTTATGCATGTATGCTCATTGAGAAATGATGAATTAACAAATATTAACACAACAATACTTATAAGTATAAGCAGTAAAATCATTAATCTTTTAAAGTATATGATCCTCAAAGATCGTTTTACCCCATTCATCTTATTATATTAGCAAGGCATGAGTCCATCTTCACCACATTAGTACAAATGTCAAGCACCACGGTGTCCACGTCCAACCATTTGATCAGACTTTTTCAATATGCATCAACTTTTTATTCTTCACGCAATACATGAGTGTGAACCATTGGACATAGCATAAAGGTGGAATATAATATCATGGTAGGTTTCAAAGGGGAAAAAGTGGAGAAGATAGTATGACATCAACTAAGCGTACCAATGGGCTATGGAGATGCATGTCGATAGATATTGATACGAGAAGTAGGGATTACCATGCAAATGATGCACTAGAGCTATAAGTGTATGAAAGCTCCACTAAAGCTAAGTGGGGTGTGCATCCAACTTGCTTGCTCATGAAGACCTCGGGCATTTGAGGAAGCCCGTCATTGAAATATACAATCCAAGTTTATGAAAAAGTGATTCCCACTAGCATATGAATGTTATAACATGAGACCCTCTATATGAAGAAAAGGTGCCACTTTGAGGCACAAGTGTGGTAAAGGATAGTAGGAAAGTTTCTTCCTCTTTTTCTCTCATTCTTTTTTATGGTGGGATCATTTGGCCTCCCCTATTTTTATTTCCTCACTGGGACAATGCTCTAATAATGATGATCATCACACTTTTATTTACTTACAACTCAATATGAAAACTGATAGGATGATATGACTCTATATGAATGCCTTTGGTAGTGTACCAGGATGTGCAAAGATCTAGCATGACATGTATCAAAAATATGATGAACGGTGGCTTTGCCACAAATAATATGTTAGCTCTATATGATCATGCAAAGCATTGTGATGATGAATGAACTAGTCATGTGAAGTGACGATGGAATTTGCATGGCAATATATCTCGGAATGGCTACACAAATGCCATGATAGGTAGGTATGGTGGCTGTTTTGAGGAGGATATAGAAAGTCTTATGTGCAACAGAGCATGTCACGTCATGGTATTTGGATGCACGAGCGACAGTTGCACCGATCCTCAAGGTGAGGACGGGCGATGCACGGTACTGAAGAGGCTAGCAAATATGAGGAGGTGAGATTGCGTATGTTCATGGTGTCACATTAGTAATGAAAAAATCATGTACTTATTGCAAAGTTTTATTAGTTTTATCACAAATCAAAGTAATACTTGTATGCCCCGAGGGATAGGGTTGGTAGGAATTAACCATCATGCGACTCCGACTCAAAACAACACTAGGATTTCAACGAGGAATAGAAATGCTCACACATCATAACCATGCCCTTTTAATTTTTAGTTGAAAAAGAAGTTTAACATCTATTAATATCGACACCTCTCTAAATTAATAATAATGCACTCACACCTTTTTCATATCACAACATCAATATCATTAACCCATAATTTCTCTAGATGTGCTACATGATGGTTTTAATTATCACTCATTGAACACTCATTATTTTTTATCTAGTCTTATGACCCATACAAATTACCGTAACTATTTATTTAACTCTCAAACAAATATAAGTGAAGAGCGAGAGCATAATATTTCTAAAAAATCTAAAAGCCATTGTGCTAAAAAGATATAAGTTAAGTACTAGAGCAATTGCTAAGCTCAAAAGATATAAGTGAAGCACATAGAGTATTCTAACAAATGGTGATGATGTGGTATCTCTCTCATATAGGTGTGTACAACAAATGATGAATGTGGCAAACTTAAAGTAAAAGCAAACAAAGCAAACGACGCTCCAAGCAAAATTCATATCATGTGATGAACAAAAATGTAGCTCCAAGTGACATACTGATGGATCGAGACGAAAAGAGGGGATGCCTTCCGCGGCATCCCCAAGCTTAGACGCTTGAGTATTCCTTGAATATTACCTTAGGGTGACTTGGTCATCCCTAAGCTTAGGCTTTTTCTGCTCCTCATTCCTTTGTCCATCGGGATAATACCCAAAATTTGAAAACTTAAATCACATAAAACTCAATAAAACATCGTGAGATTCGTTAGTATAAGCAACATATCAAATACTTTCAGATGTTGTTATAAGTTGATTTGTATTATTTTTATCACAAGGTACTTAATTTTAACTTCTCCATGGCTTATACCCCCCCCCCCCTGCGATACAATCCATAGGATCATCAAAACAATGAAACTATGCAAGAAAAAGAGAATCTGACTGAAACAGAACATTGTGTAGTAATCTGTAATGAACCTATACTTATGTAACTACAAAAATTCTGAAAAATTAGGATGGCCTGAGGAATTTGTATATAAGCACCGTGTGAAACATTCATCTTAAAATGACATTCTAGTAAAATTAGAGAAATTCTTCACTCTACGTCAAAGTTTTTGTTTTTGCACCATATCAATTCTACTCAACATACAAATCATCCCAAAGGCTTTACTTGTCAAAGCACTAATTAAAACATAAAAACACAATCATTACAGAGGAAATAATAATGTTATCATGAACAAATATAAAGTAAGAGACAAAAATAGACATAACTATTGGGTTGCCTTCGGACAAGCGTTATTGTTTTACGCCCCTAGCTAGGCATATTGCATAGTTTCAAGTATTGTCATCTTTGACACTCCACCCATAAGTGACTCTCATGATTGATTCATAATATGGTCTAATTATATTTACAGGTAAGTGTTCCATTTCTTTCTTTAATGAAAATTGGAACCTTATGTTTCCCTCTTTCATGTCAATGATTGCACCTATAGTTCGTATGAAGGGTCTTCCAAGTATAATTGGACAAGTAGGGTTGCAATCAATATGCAGCACAATGAAATCTATAGGCACATAATTTTTATTTTCAATTGTAAGCACATCATTTATTCTACCCAAGGGTTTCTTAATGGTAGAATCCGCAAGATGGAAGTTTAGGGAACATTCTTCAATATTAGTGAGACCAAGCACATCACATAAAGATTTAGGTATAGTTGAAACGCTAGAACCAAGGTCACACAAAACATTGCATTCATATTTATTTATCCTAATTTTTATAGTAGGTTCCCGCTCATCATGCAACTTTTGAGGAATAGAAACCTCAAGCTCAAGTTTCCCATCATAAGCTTTCACAATAGCTTCCACTATATGTTGAGTAAAAGCCTTGTTTTGTTCATAAGCATGGGGTGAGATACTAATGGATTGCAGCAAGGAAATACATTCTACTAAATAGAAATTATCATAATTAAAGTCCTTGTAATCCAAAATAGTGGGCACATCACTAGTTAAATTTTGACCTCTCCAAACCCACTTTTTTTAGTTTTAGCATTAAAATCATAACCCTCCAAGCAAAAGGGACACTCCTTTACTAGAGTTGACTCATATCCAGTCCATTTATCATTAATATTTGGAGAAGTAAACAAAGATTCAATAGGAGAATTACCAATCATTTTAAGATCTTCATCATGATTCCGGTGAAAAGGAGGAAGAGCTTTTTCTAGGAATTCCCGCTTAGCTTTCAACTTAGCGGTCCTCTCCTTACTTTCATTAATAGAGACTTGGATAGATTTAATAGTCTCATTAAAATCATGCTTAGTAGGCAAATCTCTTTTAAGAGTTTCTACATCAAGAGCAATTTTATCCATATTTTTAGCCAAAGTATCAACAACATGCAATTTTTCTTCTACATAGTATTGATTTTTTTTAGCATGAATGAATTACTTAATTGTGTTCTCAAGATCAGAGGGTATCCTATTGAAATTTTTAGAAGAATTATCATAAAAATAGCCATAACCATTAGGAACATTACCAAGATATGACCTAACATTGAAATTATCCCTATAAGCATTGTTGTTGAAATTATTCCGCGAGACAAAGTTCACATCAATAGCATCATTATTTTGCTCAATCAAGGTCGACAAGGGCATATCATTTGGGACCAACATGAGTATTTTTATTAGCAACCAAATTCATAAGAGCATCCATTTTCACTCAAAGTAGTGATTTCCTCAACAGAATTTACCTTCTTACCAGTTGGAGCTCTCTAGATATGCCATTGAGAATAATTGGTCATGATGTTGTCCAAAAGTTTTGTGGCCTCTCCTAAGGTCACATCCATAAGGGTACCACCTACAGTAGAATCTAGAAGATTTCTAGACAAAAAGTTTAGTCCAGCATAGAAATTTTGGATAATCATCCAGAAGTTTAAACCATGTGTGGGGCAATTTCTTATCATCAATTTCATTCTCTACCATGCTTGTGAAACATGTTCTTGATCATGATGTTTAAAATTCATTATTTGATTTCTAAGGGAGATGATCTTAGCATGAGGAAAATAGTTGGCAATAAAAGCATCTTTACACTTATTCCATGTTCCAATACTATTAGGTGGTAAATATGAAAACCAAGCTTTAGCTTTATCTCTTAGTGAAAAAGGAAACAATTTTAATTTTACAATATCATTAATCATATCCTTTTTCTTTTGCGTATCACAAAGTTCAAGAAACGTATTAAGTTGTGAAGCGGGATCCTTATTAGGACTTCCCAAAAATTGCTCTTTCATGACAAGATTTAGTAATGCGAAATTAATATCAAAAGCATCTGCACTAATGGTGGGTGGTATAGGAGTAACAATAAATCATTGTTATTAGTATTTGAGAAGTCACACAACTTAGTAGTATCTTGAGACATGGTGACCGATCAAGCAAAGTAACAAGCCAGACAAGCAAACTAGAGAGCGAAGATGCAATATAGTGACAAGCTAGACAAGAAAAGGTAAATATTTTTGTATTTAATATGAGACAAACTAAATATACCAGCAAATAAAAAGGAGAACAAGTGAATGAAAATTTGTGTGGAGTTACTTGGTAGTTGGTGATGATATTCCCCGACAACGGCACCACAAATCCTTCCTGATGCTTGTGATCTGCGTTGTGTTTTCTGTGAAGAGGAACGGGTTATCGCAACACAATGTGGGTAAGTATTCCCCTCAGTTATGAAAACAAGGTTTATTTAACCAATAGGAATATCAACCACAACCGTTTTCATCAGCTGCACACAAAAGAACAAACAACTTGCACCCAACGCGGGCAAGAGGGTTGTCAATCCTCTTGTTCTTGTTATCTACAAGTGAGTGAGGTGTGTAGATAACTGTAGATAGCAAGATAAAATGAAAATAAGTAAATGGCAGCAAGGTATTGAAGGTTTTGTATACATGTTGTGAATAGACCCTGTGGCCATAGTTTTCCCTAATGGCATCTCTCATGAAAAAAGCATACGGTGGGTAAACAAATTAGTGTTCGGCAATTGACACAAAAGCACATAGTTATGCGATATTCACACAATGATCATGTGTATATAAACATCACGTCCATAAAGAAATAGGTCAACTCCCGCCTGCACCTATTACTATTACTCCACACATTGACCGCTATCGAGCATGCATCTAGAGTATGAAGTAAAATAGAGTAATGCATGGAGAACGATGACATGATGTAGACAAAGTAAACTCAAGCAATATGAATAAACCCCGTTGTTTTATCCTTAGTAGAAGAAACACAAAGATGCATCTTCTCCCCTTTTGTCACTGGGATATAAATTCGCCAAGTTGAACCTACTACAATGCACCTCTTTGAGTGAAGCAATATCAATCTAGTTGGCCGAACTATTTCAATAGATCGGAGAGAATTACGAAGCTATCATAATCATGCACATAAGAATCATATATGTATTCAGAAGATACTCAAATATTTATCATGAATAATCTGAACATAAACCCACAATTCATCAGATCCCAACAAACACACCGCACAAAAGGAATTATATCATATGGATCAAAGCAAAGATGCGATGATCATTGTATTAAAGATCAAGAGAGAGAGAGAGATCGACATGTAGGTACTGGCTATGGACCCGTATGTCACGCCCAAGATGCGACCCTATCCTCAATTTGGCACGTAGGCCTCGTCAGGGATAGAAGCGCATCTCGTCGTGTCGCAAGAATGGATATCGTTACAAGTACATGTACTGAAAAGAAGAGATATATATAGAATTGGCTTACACTTGCCACAAGCTACATCAGAGTCACATCAGTACATTACATAATCATCAAGAGTAAGAGAAGGGTCCGACTACGGACGAAAACAAACGACAAAAGAAGAATGACGTCCATCCTTGCTATCCCAGGCTGCCGGCCTGGAACCCATCCTAGATCGATGAAGAAGAAGAAGAAGAAGCAACTCCAAATGAACAATCAAGGCGCTCGCGTCAAGTACCCTTTACCTGTACCTGCAACTGGTGTTGTAGTAATCTGTGAGCCAAAAGGGACTCAGCAATCTCATTTCCAAAGGTATCAAGACTAGCAAAGCTTAATGGGTGAGGCATGGTTAAGTGGTGAGGTTGCAGCAGCGGCTAAGCATATATTTGGTGGCTAACTTACGAGTACAAGAAATAAGAGGGGGAAGATCTACGCATAGCGGACGTGAACTACTGTTGATCAAATAAATGATCCTGAACACCTACCTACGTCAGACATAACCCCACCATGTCCTCGATCGGAGAAGGAACTCATGAAAGAGACAGTCACGGTTACGCACACAGCTGGCAAGTTTTAATTAAGTTAACTTCAAGTTATCTAGAACCAGTGTTAAACAAAGTTTCCACGTTGCCACATAACCGCGGGCACGGCTTTCCGAAAAGATTTAACTCTGCAAGGGTGCTCCAACTAGTCCATCACAAATTACCACAAGCCGCATAGAAATCCTCAATCACGAAGCTCGTGATCTCGTCGGATTCCCTAGTGGAAAACCTCAACTCTGAGATTACCCAAAGCATCACCGGAATCCCGATGCACAAGATATCTCGTCAAAGGTAAAACTAATCCAGCAAGGCCACCCGGCGTGTCGACGATCCCGATAGGAGTCGCGTACCTCATTCCCAGGACACGACGGATGGAACTAGCTATGGGTGCCAAACCTCGAGTTTCCCCGTGGTGGCCCCGCAGGCAGACCGTTTGGGACCAACACCATCAGCACTGGCCCCCCTGTTTATGTAAAATTACTCCTCGGGTTCATGACGCCCTATGCATTTCAGTGTTAACAAAATTATTATGTTGGGCAAATGTAGAACCAAAGTTGGGCCTTGCCAGACCAGCTTTAATCTAAAACGAATTATCAAGGGGGTCCCTATAACAACCCCGGTCGTGTTAGGAGCGCTCATTTATGGAACATAACACCGGTAGCCGGAACTAAGGGGGCAAAGGTGGAACAAAACACCAGACTAGAAAGGCCGAGCCTTCCACCTTTTACCAAGTATACATGTGCAATAAATTAAATAGCATTTAATATGGTGATACGACAAGGGACCCATGTTTTCACATGGAAGCAACTGCACCTGCAACTAGCAACGCTAACACAGGGTTAAACAAGCGGTAACATAGCCAATCAGTGGTTTGCTAGGGCGAACAGGTTGAAGGTTAACATGGCATTGTTGAGAGGCTGATATTTAACATGTGGTAGGCAACGAGACATAATCGATGGAAACGGTAATACTAGCATGGCAATGATAGTAATGGTATCTGGGGAAATGGTCATCTTGCCTGAGATTCCGCTTGGAAGAAGAACAACTCCGTGAAGTCGATGAACCAACGTAGTTGAACGGGTCCTCACATTCCGACACGCTTGCGGAACTCTATCGAGACGGAGCAAACCGGAAACAAACATCAACACAGATATTCACCACACGATGCACAACATGATGCATAACCTACTATGATGCATGACCAGGTTAAAATGCAAGGGATGGCATGGCAAATCACCTCATGCAAACACTACACATTAAGTTAAGCTCGATATGCAACAGGTTACATATCGACGAAACTCCACGATTAATTATTTAATTCACTCTTGATTATTTACACGGCAATATTAAATTGTTGTTATCATGGCAAGGGGTGAAGCGGTGATCCTACATGGCATCCTAGACGGTTTAACTCGCGGAACATAGAACGGAGCTACGGCACAAGAACATGCAACACAAGATTATATGCCATGAATGCGGCATGCATGCAATTTCACAACACCACGGGCAAGAAGGGAAAGAAACATGTGTTGCCACGGTGAGCGAGAGAGATCCATGGCGGCAACACGGAAACGTAGCCACGGCAATGTTCCTATCCCGATACCCAACGAGATATCGGTGCCACGATCTAGAAGCGTGTGCGGGAACGATAAATAAAGATGGGGTGATCCCGTATCTCGGGTTCCCATGTGTCGGGGCACAACATAAGAGGAACACAACGTGCCACGGGCAACATACGATGCAACATACATACATTCATACATCACTTGTACACGGTACACGACAACGTCCCATCGGTATACCTTCGACGTGTGTGATTCGGAGCGGTTCGGGTCGGTGAAGGGGAACAACGGTCATCGTGGACGTCGTGGAAGTAGTCGTACACGGTCTCGTCGACGGTAGTCGTTCGCTCGGCGTCGTGGTTCACGGTCTTCGGTGTCGGTCACGGTCTTCACATCGGTTGTCGAACACGTTCCGAAGATGGTCGGGGGTCGTCGAGAACGTCGTGGTACTCGCCGATCTTGTCGACGACCCACGGTGGCGGGGAGGGTGCTTGCGAACTTCGGCGACGGAAACCAGCGACACCACAGCAACACTGGCGGCAGCAACTAACAGCAAGCTACAACATCTAGCACTAGCAGCAACACTCGGCACAGCAGCTAGCACCCTAGCATCTAACAGCAAAAGCAACTAGCACAAACTATAGCAACTACAGCTAGCAGCAAGCAAGCATCTACAGCAGCAGCAACAAGCACTAGGCAACCCAAGCAGCTACAGGCAGCAACTAACGCAGCAGCAAGCAGGCTAGCTAGCACAACAACATGGCGGCAGCGGCAAGGCAGAAGCATGCATCCATGCATCGGCAGGCAAGCAGGGCAGCAACAAGCACAAACAACTGGCAGCAGGAACAACAACTTAGCAACGCAACAGCGGCAACAGGGACATGCTCCATCGGGCTCGGCTTGGGCAACAGCCAACAACAGCTCGCAACAGCAAACCGACAGCGCAACAGCACACCAGGCATCAGCATCGGCAAGCAGCGGCAAGGACGGGGGCGTGCGGGACCAAGGCAGCTCGGCGACGGCAACCGGAGGAGGAGGCTGGGCCCTGGAGGGGCGGCTCGGGAGGGAACGCGAGGCGGCTCGAGGAGGCGTCCACGGCGGGGCGGCGAGGGGCCACGGCGCGAGCTCCGCGTGCTGCAGGAGGGCGTGGTGGCGGTCGACGTCGCGCTCAGGGCGAGGGGGCGAGCACCGGCGACGGGAGGCACGGGGGCGAAGACCACGCGAGGCCAGGGGCGGCGCAGGAGACGGCGAGGCCAGGCGGCGCGCGGACAGCTGCGGTGGGGCGGCGCGAGCACGGCGGCCTGAAGGGGAGGTGTGATGCGGGCAGGGGCAGGAGGAGGCCGCTCGAGGGGGGCGGGAGAAGGGGATCGGGACGAGGGGAGGACGACCACGCACGGGAGAACGACGGCGCACAAAGGAGAGGGATCGGGCCTCGGGGAGCTAGGGCAGGGGCGCGGAGCCTGCTGGGCCTGGGCCAGCTCGGGCAGGGGCTGGGGTCTCTCCCTCTCTATCTTTTTCCTTTTAAAAAAAATCAGAAAAACTAACACAAAAGAAAAAAAAAGGTTTGTAGCAAAATAAAAAAATGCCTTTTGACTCCTTTATAATATACCCCAAACTATAAAATAGATTGGGCATTTAAAAGAAATAAAAATGAAACCTTTGAAGAATTAAAAATTAAAACCTTTTTTATTTTAAGAACAAAATAAAAGTGCTTTAAAAGAGAAAAGAAAATGAGAGGGTTTTTAAAATAAAACAAAAGGAGAAAATATAGAAAACCCAAGGGGTTGCCCCCAGATTTAATAAAAGGAACTTTTATTTGAAAAGAAGAAGACGAACCCTTTTAAAAGAAGACGAATTTTTTAAAAGGGGTTAAAACGAAACTTTAGCCAAACCACAAAAACAAATTAGGAGGGGAGAGAGGGGGAACTACTATCGCTCTACGACTCGGTGAACACTCGAAGCACAACACTCAATACACCACACGCGACACACGATGCAAGATGCCATGCATGATGCGACGATGCAAACTAAATGACGAGGCACAAATAAAACTAATCACACGACGGAAACGGAAATAAAAGGGGGAATCTTCTGGGCGTCGGTCTCGGGCTGTCACACCGTAGGTCTATGATGAACTACTCACACATCATCATGAGGGGAGCAAGGTTGATGAAGAGGCCCTCCGTGATCGATCCCCCTTCCAGCACGGTGCCGAAACGGAGCTCCAGATGGCCTCCTGTCGGAACAGGGACTTGCGGCGGCGTAAAAAGTGTTTTGGGACTCCTTCTAGTGTTTTAGGGTATATGAGAATTTATAAGCTAGAGAACAAAGTCAGGAGGCCCTCAAGGGGCCCACAAGCCAACAACCCCCAGGTTGCACCGGGTTGGCTTGTGGGGCCCTCGTGTGGCCCCAAGCCTTCCTTCGATGCTTGTTGCTCTTATTTTGGTCCAGAAAAAATCACCAAAATGTTTCAGGTCAATTGGTCTTCGTTTGGTATGGAAAATTTGAAAAGTGAAAAACATGCAGAAAACAACAACTCGCACTGACACTCAGTCAATAGGTTAGTGCTAAAAATAATATAAATTGGTAAATAAATACCCCAAAAGTATTCTAGAATGATAATGTATCAGCATGGAACAATAAAAAATTATAGATACGTTGGAGACGTATTACTGAGGAAGCCCAGGAAGACTCGGACCCGGGCAACCGTGTTCAAGAATTTGTTCGGTTAACCAGTTAACTTACTAATTAATCCCTAACCGTAGGGTCACCGAGTAGCCGATTAACTGAGAATTCGCACGATTAATTGATTAAATGGCCTATTAACTTGCCAATTAGCCTATTAATCCCCTACTCGCCAACCAGCCGAGCAGCTACGAGTTAACGATTTCCTCAACAAAGCCGAGCAATAGTTTTGTTTGATTGTGGTGCCTCACATTTTTTTGTTACCCAGTGCCAGGGTTACTTTCCTCTAGGAAGTCATATGTTGGTACAACCCCTGATGCGGTATGAAGGACCAAGATAGGATGTAAAGGAGTTGGGATAAATATCAACATGGTAGACTTCCAAGCATAGCTCGTAGTTTTGGATTCGCCGGGTTTGGACGTCATCCTTGGAATGAATTGGTTAACCAAGCACTAAGGCTTGCTAGACTGCGCCAAACGGACTGTTACCATGACCAATAGCCAAGGAGTTAAAGTCAAGTATGTTCCCAACCCTACCTCAGCTCAAGTCCCTCAGGTTAACTATCTGTTGGGAATTGGGTGGGATCAAGTGCCAATGGTATGTGAATACCTGGATGTCTTTCCTGATGAGCTGCCCGGAATGCCTCCTCACCATGACATTGAGTTCATCATTGAGCTAATGCCTGAGAAGGACCCATCTATAAGAAGCCCTATAGAATGGGATCTGAAGAGTTGGCTGAACTCAAGAAGCAACATGCGGAGCAGCTCAGAAAAGGATTTATTTGCCCTAGTGCCTCTCCTTGGGGATCACGTGTTCTATTTGTGTCAAAAAGTGATGGAACTATCCGACTCTATGTCGATTACCGTTCTCTCAATGAGGTCACAATAAAGAACAAGTACCCACTCCCCAAGATTGAAGACCTGTTTGATCAGCTGAATGGTGCCAAGGTGTTCTCCAAGATCGACCTCTGGTCTGGGTAGTACTAGTTGAAGATCACACCCTGAGATATTCCGAAGACGACATTTTCCAGGTATGGTCTGTATGAATACACGGTCAGGTCATTTGGGTTAACCAATGCCCTAGCCTACTTCGTATACCTCATGAACAAAGTTTTCATGAAGTATTTGGACAAGTTTGTCGTTATCTTCATCGACGACATACTCGTCTTCTGCAAGTCCGAAGAAGAGCATGAGAAACACTTGAGGATGGTCGTGGATAAGCTTCGAGAGCACAAGCTTTATGCCAAAATCAAGAGTGAATTCTGGTTGCATGGAGTTGGATTCCTAGAGTTGGAACCCTAGGAATGCGATGTGAGATATACACAAACCACAAGAGTTTGAAGTATATTTTCACTCAAAAGGAATTGAACATGAGTTGATCAAAGATTACGACCCGAGTGTTCAATACCACCCTAGGAATGTCAATGTGGTAGCATACGCCTTGAGCATAAAGGCTTGCTCCTTGAATCCTATGATTAAGGAAAGGCTACATGCCTTGTATGAGGAACTTGAAAGCTTCAGATTGGAACTAGTTGCACCAGGATTTCTGGCCAACTTGGAAGCAATGCCTACATTGATGGATGACATCAAGGAAGCTCAGAAGGGACACAAGATAATCGTAGGCATCAAAAAGAAGATCAAGAAAGGCAAGGCCCCGTGATTCTCAGTGGATGAACAAGGAGTCATATGGTTCGGGAACCACATTTGCGTACCCAACAAAGTTGAGCTCAAGAATTTGATCTTGCAAGAAGCCCATGAAACTTCGTATTCCATCTATCCTGGAGGAACCAAGATGTACCAAGACCTCAAAGCAAGGTTGTGGTGGCATGGCATGAAGACGGAAATAGCTACTCATGTCGCTAAGTGCGACATATGCCAGAGAGTCAAAGCTGAGCATCAGCGGCCCGCTGGATTGCTACAACCTCTCAAATTGCCTGAATGGAAGTGCGACAACATTCGAATGGACTTCATCACCGGATTTCCCAGATCAAGCAAGGTTCATGATTCCATTTGTGTCATTGTCGACCACATGACCAAGGTAGCCCACTTCATCCCCGTCAAGGCAACCTACAATGGGAACCAAGTGGCCAACCTCTATATCAACCAGATCGTGATCCTCCACGAAGTTCCTAAGGAGATCATGTTAGATCGAGGTACCCAGTTTACCTCAAGGTTTTGGAGCAGATTTCAAGAAGCCGTGGGAACCAAGCTATCCTTCAGCACTGCTTTTCAACCTCAGACCGGCGGACAAACATAACGAGTAAATCAGATACTCAAATACATGTTTCGCGCTTGTGTTTTGGCATATGTAGCCAAATGGGAAGATTGCTTGACCTTTGCCGAGTTCTCGTACAACAACAACTATGAGTCCAGTTTTTAGATGTCACTATTTGAGGTGTTGTATGGATGCAAGTGCCTCACTCTCCTCGACATGTCAGAAATTGGAGAAGGACTAGTCTTCGGACCAGATATCCTCCGCAAAGCACAAGAGCAAGTTCAACTTGTCAGAGAATGTTTGGAGACCGCCAAGTCAAGACAGAAGAGCTACGCCGACTCTCACCGTCGGAACATGAGTTTCCGTGTTGGAGACTACGTCTATCTTCAAGTCACGCCTCTCAAGGGAACCAAGCACGTCCACGTCAAGGGAAAGCTCGCGTCGAGATACGTAGGCCCCTTCAAGATGACGACAAGACAAGGAGAAGCCTACGAGCTAGAGTTATCCTCCGAGCTTTTGGACGTGCACAACGTTTTTCACGTGTCACAACTTCGGAAGTGCCTCCAAGTTCCCAACCGCCCCGATCTCTACAAGAACATCGATCATCAAGCCATCGATCTTCACCCAGACCTCACTTATCGTGAGAGACCTGTTCACATCATGGATGAAGCCGAGCGTTGCATCCGAAGCCGCACCATCAAGTACTTCGAGGTCCAATGGAGCAACCACATGGAAGTAGAAGCAACCTCACAGCATGAATACTACACTACTGCAGAAAAGCCTAGCTATGATGTGGCAAAAATAGCCTTGCTGACGTAGACACCCGACGCCATCAATATCGCGCCACAGTTAAAAATTACTCCTGGCGTTCGACCCTACGCCAACAGTATTTCAAATACCTATGACGTCGAATTATGTTGTACCCCAGCATTGTGATCTTTATCTACGGCGTCACATTATTCCTACGTCACAAAAACTAAAAAACATTGCACGCGATTTAACTTATCAGCACGTCATTACTTTATATGTAAACATCGAAAAAGGAACGTTCGCACGACACAATAAGGTCACAAGTAAAGGCATTTAAAAACATTAAAAATAATTATGTAACATCGTACGTAGGCTCAAATAATTGATTAAGCTAGATAACTATTATATGTAAACATCGAAAAAGGAACATTCGCACGACACAATAAGGTAACAAGTAAAGGCATTCAAAAATATTAAAGATAATTATGTAACATCGTACATAGGCTTAAATAATTGGTTAAGCTAGATAACTAATTAAGTTTTAAAGTACGGTAACATAAACATGTAATGATTGAGCTATCATACCGTCGCTTTCTATGACGATAATCACTCATTCACCTGAGCAAGATAAACGACGCCGTTTAAATTGATCGGGTTTCTATCATCACAAGCGTACCGTCACAATGAACGACGGTAGGAAAATGGTCAAATCTCATTTTTTTTTTCATAGGTGAGATCCGGTTGAAGTTCGACAAAAAGTGAATTTAGCCTCTCCCGGCCTCCCCACCCTTCGGCGTGCCTGTCAGTCCCGCCTCGATCCGATCGGCGAAAGGGGAGGGAATGTCGTCGTCGTCGGCGGCGGAACAGCATCGCCACCATGCCGTAGGCGGCGGCGAGCTAGTGCCGCTCGGGGCTCTCATAAAGGAGGAGTCCCGCACCGAGCGGCAAGCAGTCACTCGGAGCAGGATCTGCGCGCGTGAGGATGGAGGAGTAGGAGGGGAAGTTGGGGAGGTGGAGACGCGGCGGCCACTGCTACGCTATGGGTGCGCCGCGCAGTCCAAGAAGGGGGAGGACTTCTTCCTCCTCAGGACCGACTGCGCGCGCCCCTCTACTTCCTCGTCCTCTTCCACCACCTCGCATCCCCCCACCTTCGCCGTTTTCGCCGTAAGTCGCGTGCCCTTGTCTTTGCTGCTAGGTTGCTGTGCGGTCACTATATGCGGTGGTGGTCTTACAGCGCGCGTGATTTCACTACCCGTAGCGAGCTTTGGTTCGCTGTTTGAAGCTACTGCAGGTGCATCGGCAGCTTGTATTTTGCCTTCTCCCATCTGAGGTCGGTGATTGGTGAATTAATGTGCTCAGCCATATATTCTGCTTTGTTGTACTACCTCCGTTGCTAAATATAAACCTTTTTAGAGGTTTCATTAGAGGGCTACATACGGATGTAATAGACATACTTTAGAGTGTAGATTCATTCATTTTGCTTCGTATGTAGTCTCCTAGTGAAATTTCTAGAAATACTTTTAGTACTTAGGAACGGAGGAAGTAGTCATTTGCAGCCTTGTTTTTGGTTAGGACCTAGGGGTGGCAGAGCTTGAAAACCATATGTAAGCCATAGCCGCATGCACGTGTGGGCTATAAAGTAGAATGCTCTGGTTGAGGGTGAACTAGTGTATTCGATAATCGGATGTTCCATTGTCAGCAGGTTCTTGACGGGCATAACGGCGATGCCGCCGCAATATATACAAGGGACAATCTGCTCAATCATGTCCTGAGTGCGATGCCACGGGGACTTTCCCGGGAGGAGTGGTTGCATTCTCTGCCCCGTGGGCTTGTCGCAGGGTTCGTCAAGACCGACAAGGAATTCCAAACCAAAGGCATGGTTCTGTCACTTGTGTTTGGAGTTTTGCTGAAGCACCATAAGTTACGACGAATGTTGATGAAAGTACCTTTTGCGGCTATGTAACAGGCCAAACTTCGGGCACAACTGCCACATTTGTGATAATCGACGGCTGGACTATCACTGTTGCTTCAGTGGGCGATTCTCGCTGTATTTTGGATGCTCAGGGTGGGGCTGTTTCTTTGCTTACAGTTGATCACCGACTAGAAGAAAATGTCGAGGAGTGAGTACCATTTGCTTACCAAGAATGTGCATTTCTATGTTATTTTATTCAGAGGGTTTTGCTAGTCAGCAAACATTTCCCCCTTGCAAAGAAATATAAACTGGTAAAAATGGAGTAGCATTATGGGCGTTCTCCGTTCTTGTATGTATAATGTATTGTATGACTAATTTTTTGTTAGTGCCTCTTTGATTCCTTGATACTTTATTGTGTCCTGCGGGATTTGAAATGTCTCATGTGACAGTCCAGCAAATTCTTGTCGAACCTTTGAATGTTGATTACGCCTCTTTGATTCTCACGGACTAGGATAACATAGAAAAATGTGGAGATACCATCATTAGATTAGCTTTTACTCGACTGGTTATCTGACTGCAGTGATGGAAGGGGTTGGGAGTGAAAAAGTTATTGCAATCTTGGTTTCAATGTTAGCCCTGCATTGTGAAATTTCAAGTAATATTGCCTTATATTCTTTTCTTTTTAATTCCCAAGCACTAATACGTACGAGTAATTGCTCATCTTCACTTCACCTAATCATCAAATAAAATGGTGGCAGGAGGGAGCGTGTCACAGCGAGTGGAGGTGAAGTTGGAAGGCTTAGTGTGGTTGGTGGAGCAGAGGTTTGCTTTTGGTGCAGTTTAAGATAGATCTGTATTCAATACGTATTGGTTAACTTTGGAAGCATGAGCTGTGCTAAGACTTCGTGTTTCCTTGTCTTTAGATTGGTCCACTGCGATGCTGGCCAGGAGGTTTGTGCCTATCCAGATCCATTGGAGACATAGATGTTGGTGAATTTATTGTACCTGTTCCTTATGTCAAGCAAGTGAAGGTACTTCTATGATGAATTTCTCGAACTTCTCCTCTTCAGAATATTAGAATTCTGTACACATACACCCATAACTTTGCTGTAAAAATTCCATATCCAGGAATGCTTTCTGCTGATGTGTTGTTCATTTTCCATAGTTGTCAAATACTGGTGGGAGGCTTATTATTGCTTCAGACGGCATTTGGGATGCATTGTCCTCAGATACAGCTGCAAAGTGTTGCAGAGGGTTGCCTGCTGAACTCGCTGCCAAGCAAGTAGTTAAGGTAAAACATTTAGCGTGACTTCATAGTTTTTAAGGTGTCGTGTTACCATTGGTGATGCTTCTAATGGTCGCATATTATTTTTCTTGCATAACCAGACATGCTCTTCTGATCAATTAAATGTGTGAAATAATTATTTAGGAGGCACTCAAGACAAGGGGCCTAAAAGATGACACGACATGTGTCGTTGTTGACATAATCCCATCTGATCAAACGATACGCCCTCTATCTCCACCAAAAAAGATGAATAAGTTGAAGTCTCTGATTTTTAGGAAAAAAACAAAGGACCAGCCCAATAAATTGACTAAGCAGCTTTCTTCAGCGGGTATGGTTGAAGAGATATTTGAAGAAGGTTCAGCGATACTCTCAGAGAGGTTAGTTGTACTCTTGCTCATATTTGTTTCACTGTCTTTAGTATGAAGTTGTTATGTGTATTTTCAGTACTTCCATGCTGAAGGGTGTAAGTAATAAGATTGGTTGTGAACCATGAAAAACACACACACAATTTGGTCATTCTGATCCTAAACACAAATCTAGCATGGTAACCACCAATCGCCCACATTGTATTCCCATAGCCAAATTTTACTGGCTGGACCACTGGCCACTCCAATTTCTTTTCCTGAGTATAAACGTAAAGTTTGCGCCTCGATGCATTTGTGGTTTGGGCTTGTGACTGTTCACATTGTGCATCATTGAAGCCTCTTTAGAGCTTGTGCAATATCTTTGTCAGATGGATCAGACTTCTGAATAAGACTAGTGAGATTTGTAGAACTAGTAGCTGGTGGGCATAAAAATCCGAGAAACAAACACCAGGCTAAAGCTGATTTTTTTTCCCATTGAGAGCTGAAAATTCAGTTTTCAGCATTTGACCAACCGAGTTAGTCCTTGCTCGACTACCCCGCCAACATATCAACCTGTAAGAAGTTACGCTTGTCAAATACAGTGTGGGAAATAAATTAGAGAAACCTCCTGACTTAGTGACTTTGTTTATTTTTTATTATCTGTTCATCAAAATTTCAGACTGAAACATCAAATTGGAGCTACAAAAACTTGATAAATTGAGAAAAGAAATTTAAACCAACTTATGAAACTGCTTCCACATCAAGCCAATGCAAAAAGAACTACTGGTAGCAAGCCAAATAGTCGGTGCACATGAGCACAGTCGATGCCCACAAAGTCACAGCAAGCCAGATTGCTGTTTTTGCCTACCTGATTGCTTGACCCAAAATGGAATTTAAGGATGGCTATGAATAACAACATTGTCCGAGCAGATGTGAGTACGGGATTCCGTCACCTCGCCCAATACGTGGTGGCCATTGTACATCATGCCACCCATTGGCATCGACACTCCCCTCGGCAAATGAAGGATATCAAATCGCTTCCACATCAAGTCAATGTGGAAAGAACCACCAGTACCAAGCCGAATGATTGGTACACAAAGCGAGGCGGTAAAAGGGTGCTGGCAGCTGATGGTGGTTGGCAGGAAAAGTGAGGGGGTGGTGGGGGTGGGCAATCTGCCCGGCGGTGGCAGCGGCGAATCCTCCGCTGGAAAAGGAGACACCAGAGGTGCTGTTGGCGAGGTGGGGCACCAGGGGCGAGTCGTCACTGGGGAGGAGAAGGGCCCGGCCTGCGGAGGTGGCGTCATGGGCGGCTGCTGCAGCCGTTGAATATGGAGGAGGGCTGGCAGCCGTTGCTCGATCGCCGTCAAGCGCTGCAGCAGCCCGGCGAGGAGCGCCTGGTCCTCCGCTCATTGGAGTGTAAGGCCTCCAATTGCTTCGTGATGATCTCATCTGCTACACAGCCTCGATCCCGAATCTACTTATTGACCTAACTCTAATTACTAGTCCCTCTGTCCCATATTTAGTTCTCACTCAACGGATGTATATATAGCACTGAAATAAGTCTAGATACATCCATTTCAGCGTCAACTAATATGGGACGGAGGGAGTAAAAGGTAGATAAAAGTAAACGCACATGCAATTACCTAGTAGTTTAAACATTGTAATCGGTTGGAACTTTAGTTTAGAACAGCCCGTTTCTCCTTTTCTGTCCAACTCAGTGCTTGGTTTTACTCATTTTTGTTTGAACCTTCTTTGTTTTACTCATTAGTTCTAGAAGATGATGACCCGAATGTACTTTCATTTGTCAAGTGGAATGCCATTATAAAAGAATGGTAAGTTGATGTACTACACTGCACAGGTTGGGCAATGACTCAGGTAGTTGGAGAACATCGTCAAGCTTGTTTACATGTGCCATCTGCCAGGCAGGTCTTGAACCAAGTGAAGGTACATCAGTTCATGTAGGTTCAGTATTCTCTTCGAGCTCCAAGCCATGGGAAGGCCCTTTCCTTTGTTCTGATTGCCGTGACAAGAAGGATGCCATGGAAGGTAAACGACCTAGTGGCGTGAAAGTACTGTGATCAGTTACAGTCAACCACCATTGTAGCTTCCGCAAACTCTCACCTTATTATTCACTGTGAGCATCCTTGTATTACAAAAATTTCGTTCAATTTAGGCAATTTGGGTCATGCAGGCTGCATTTTTATTTTATTGTGTGGGGAACTAGCCAACATTGTAAGTAGAACTTGGGAAAAGGATTTGTGAAGCTAGTGTGAGTAGAGAGAGGGCTCTTGAACTAACAGCAGCTCGCTTCTCGTGAGTTGAGTATGATAATCCTTCTTTATTTTAACTTATTGATGCCTTTATCAAATATCTCTTCCGTTTTTCTATGTTCTCTCAAGCAACAGTATGTAACAAAAGTCTTATGTTCTTTTAAGCAAAAGTCTATGTTCTTTTAAACAAAAGTCTATACTTCAAGTCTAAACCAATTATATGTAATATGCAAACTTCAAAATAGAAGAAGGATTTACATATAAAAACAAGTATATGCAATATGCTAAATCTTAGTTGACTGAGATTAGTCTCAGTCGCGTTCAGCCGCCGGATCAATCTTGCTTTAAGATTCATGTAAGCGTACGTGAACAGCTTTTGTCCCCCGACGTGCTGGCATGGGACGATTCTGTGAATTGTTCTTCCTGTTGAGCTTTTTCCCAGGGGCGGCTGTAAATTTTGCAGTCCATCTGTGTTTTTTTGCTTTGTCTAATTTTTTTTGTACTTTTTGCTTGTATGGCTGCTCCCACAGCTTCCTCAAGCCATCCCATCATTTCCGCTTTTCATTATTGTTTTTATATTTGTCTTTTAAAAAATATAGTTTTGCTTTTCAAATGTCCACATGCAATTTTATATGTTGTGGCCCCGTATGTATGATGATTTCGTAAAATTTAAGATGATATGTTGGCTCAGTTTTTTAGAGGTGTTCATAAGGGTAGGATGTACGTGTGTGTATTCATAAGCATGAGTGTATGCGCGTGTATATAAACGTTTGTCTATGTACTGTGTTAAAAAAATAATATAAACAGCAAAACACACGTGTAATTAGGAGGTGTTGCTGGCTATTTACATTAGTGCCCTGTAGGTAGGTTTATCTCTCCCTAATAATAAAGCACGTATCGTTTTTGTCGTCCGTTGGCGGCAGTTTACATAAAACCCCCTCCGTTTTTGGGTATTCAACCCGCTGTCCAGATTTAAGTGAAGAAGAAAAACGTTTCAGATTAAAAAGAAAAACAGCTCACCTTATCCACCTCGTCCTCCACCGCGGGATCCTCTCTCCGGCGATGTCGAAGCACTGCAGCAGCGTGGCCAGCACCATGCCGATGGTCCGCAGCGCCAGCGTCTCCCTGGGCACCGCCGGCGGCCCATCCCGAACGGGATCATGAATCGCCCCTCGGCCTTGCCGTCCTCGAACCGCTCCGGGACGAACTCCAGCGGCCGCTCCCATGTCGTCGGGTCGCGGTGGATGGCGTACGCGTTCACCATCAGCATCCGGCCTCTCCTCGCCGCGCCACATGAGTCAGCCGGCCTCGCCAGTTCTTGCTCGTCGGAGTCGCCATGGCCTGCGCGTGCTGGCTCGTCCTGCTCGGGACCGAGCATGGGGAGCTGCAGCGCCTCGCTAGCCCGGGCCACGCCCCAGCCCCCATGGGCCGTGCCAGCCCCGCCTAGAGGGGATCGAGGAGCTTGCTCGTCCGACCAGACACGGAGCCGACGGTGCTTGGACACCTGCGCGAGTTACCCTGCTGATGCTACTTCTTCTCTCCCCACGCCTCTGTTGCTCCTCCTCCTTATCTGATGCCCCTATTTGCTCTGAATTCACCAAATACTCTGCTGCTGCATCTCTCTTCCCCCATGTCCCTACTCCTGCTCCTCTAACTCCATCTTTCTGTTGTCGATTCTCTCTCCGTTGTTGCCTCTCCTCTCTGCTCCTTGTTGCCTGTGGCTTCCCATATCTCCTAGCGCTGCTGCTGCTACACTTCTTCTGAAGCTCTTCTCAAACTCGTTGATGCAGTTCTTCTCTGAACCCCAACATGTTGCTGCTTCCCCTCTCTCTCAGTTTTTCTGTAATTCTGTGAATCATTGTTGTGCAATTATATGATTTTTGGTATATACTTGACTGAACCTATAAGGTTTGTACCTTCTCCAAAGTGCTAGCACCCACATATTATCCAAAATTTTCTTCTAAATGTCATGAGGCATGAGCCAGAAATTTTCTCAAGAATGGCCCTTGGTATATATAAGGCATTCATGCAATTTTAATAATACTCTTTTGGTTCTCATTTATTTGTTGGCATAGAGCATCGCATCATATAGAAGAGTCATTCATTTATAAGAAGATTGGTTGCCTCATTTATTTATAAGAAGATTCTTATATGTATTTAGAATACATGATTTTAATTTGATCGACTTCTTTGAACTTTTTTGTTGACTATGATATTTCCTTAGGTTCACCTTGACCTTCACTGCCCGTGTAAGAGCTTAAGTCAATATATATGTTGTATCATCAAAATCCGTAGCTTTGCACAATTTTTTTGTCTATACATACACTTTAATTTCCGGTTGCCAAAGACCAGCTTCAGCGAGCGGCGTGGCTTCATAACAATTGCCGGTGAAAATAAGCTCACATCTGATAATATATTATATCTTTGGCTGAAGTTAACGTCAAAGCTTCTACTGGTAAATATTAGGGTAAGTTAGGAAGTGAAAATCCTAATGAAGTCTTGTTGACCTCAAATATTGGCTTTACAAGAAAAGATTATTTTTTCGCAATAATGTATACACAAGAATTTTAGAAACAAATGTTTCATTTTTGTTCTCCATCCGTGGCAACGCACGAGCATTTTACTAGTTAAATATAAAAGAACCAATCTATTTTTTATTTTATTTTTCTTTTAATTTTTTGTTTCGAGCTTAGGTTTTTATTTTTACTTTTTAAATAGAGTTGCTTTGTTTTTGTTTTAAGTGTGTCATTCTGTTGCATGTTCACTTTGATGTATAATTGTATGTGCGGTACCCGGCATGCAACTGCAAAGGACGCGACTTTATTACATGTCAAATCTTATTTGACGCTGCATGCGTCGGTTAAAGTGCATTTTTCATGGACAGGTCCAGCGGGAGGGTGATTATTTCGGTTTTGTGAAGCTTCTAGAAGCTTCCTAGGTGGGTTTTTTTATTTAGGTTTTTTAGACTGGTTTTTCTTCGGTTTTTCTTTTTTTCTTTACTCTTTCTATTACTTTTTCATTTCCGTTTTACTTTATATTTTTTTTTTCTGAAAATGCGTAGCTTTTTCTGATTAATTTTTTCCAAATGAAGAAGCTTTTTTCCAAATCACTGAACCTTTTTAAAAATTTACGAACTTTTTAGTTAAAATTCTATGAACTTTTTTAAATTGATGAACTGTTTTTGAATTTTGATGAACTTTTTTGGAAATGGATGAACTTTTTATAAAAATGATGAAATTTTTAAAGATTTTTGATTTTTTTTCAGTTCATCAAAAAAATTTAAATCATTTTTTTGAAATTCATGAACTAATTTTCAAAATTCATGAGCTTTTTAAAAAAGTGTGAACTTTCTTTTAGATTACAGTGAATTTTTTCGAAATCGTTATATTTTCTTTTAAAATTTGTGAACCATTTTCCGCTTTTATGAACTTTTTGTGTTCACTTTTTTTTTTGCTCTTTTAGTTTTTTGATAGAAATTTCTGCCCTAAAACTGGGCCGGTCCATTCTATAGGCGTGTGGGCGCTGGTTCTCCGAGCCGGCGCTTAAGGCACCGACTAGGAGCTCCCCTATTACATAAGCGGATTTCTAAATCTTGTCCATGGGATAAGTAAGCACACAGCTGTATTACATAAGCAGATTTCTAAATCTTGCACATGGGATAAGTAAGTAGTTTTTTTAGTTGTATCGACCCACCGTGCAATGACTTCTTTATTTCTTTATGTGCAAAAAAAGTATTGTCTAGTATTTTAGAGGGTTGAGCAGATAGGTGTGTGCATGGGATGGGCCGGTATGCAAGTTTATACTTAAACTTATATACCTTTTCCCATTTCTCCTTATTTTTATTTTATTTTCGTATTTTTGGTTATTTTTTTATACTATTAAAAATTTCCTTTTTTCATATTTTATTTTCCTGATATTTTTATTTTATTTTTGTGTTTTGATTCTCGTTTTGCTTTCTAATCATGGGTGTTTTTTTGTTTTTTAATATTCAATTTTAGTTATTCCTATTGCTTTTCATTTCTAATTATTAACAAACTAATGGAACACCAAAAAAATTTAAGTATGATTTTTTTCTATGCACATAATTTTTAAGGGGATACTATTTTTGTTGTTGTTATTTTGCTTTTTCGGGCGAAGTTTTCTTTTTTTGGCTTTTATAGTTATTAGAAACTTTTTGGCTATTCAGCAATGCGTGGTTATTCTGGTAGTTGTATTTTCTTAGCATCACTTTCATGCTTGGCACTAACACGCAACTACAAGTGTCAACCCCGACTATAACTGCATGTCTTCACTGCAACAATAGTTTATTGATGTTTTGTGGATGAGTGGCACATGAAGGTCCATCGCTAGGCACACAATTACACGTGTCGACCCTTCTACAACTGCATGTCTTTAATACATCTGCAACTTCGTGGTGTTTTTGGGGGGGTGCATGTTTATCATTAGGCATGCAACTACAAGTGTCATTTCGACTGCAACCACATATCTTCAACATGTCTGTAACTTAGTGGTGTTTTGTCATCAAGAGGGCAGTTGCATGTGAGGGAGTCCGGGACTAAGGGGTCCTTGTGCCGCTGACCTATTTTTGTGGGCCGAACTCATGGGCCGCCCTGTAATTATCATTGTAGCCAGAATTACAAGAGGACACCGTATCCAGAGCAAACTCTTTTAAAGACTTGATGTACGCTCCAAGGCAAGATAATAATATCGACATGTCTACTTTCTAGTATAACTCACATTGTGTAATCCTAGTACCCCTAGTATCTATATAAACGAGAGGGTTTTAGTCTGGAGGACAGATTAAGATAATTACTCCTAGGGTTTTCAACCATAACATACGATCTCGAGGTAGATCAACTCTGTATTCAATACCCCATCATCAATATAAACAAGAGCAGGGCGTAGGATTTTACCTCCATCAAGAGGGCCTGAACCTATGTAAACATTGTCTCCTTGTCTCGTGTTACCTATCGATCCAAGATCCAGAGGCAGGGACCCCTTACCTAAGATTCGCTGGTTTTGACATCGACATTGGTGCTTTCATTGAGAGTTTTGTTGTAGGATTGCCAGAAGGATCGATGGCTCGCTTGATCACCAGCGATGACATCAACACCTCAGCTATCTTCGTCCTCGGCCAGCTCTTCATGTTTGGTAGCGTTGTTTTGCATGTCGAGGCAGCTCGTCACCTCGGCTAGATTGATGGGTTCGCCCCGGGTCAGGGAATCAAGTTCGGCGACCCAAATTATATTCCTGATGCCCAAGGCGATCTGACCCTCGCTGGGTTCTCGGCTTCGTCCGATGAGCCCGGAAACCCCAAAGCCTTTACTTCAGATATCCTCCTCGACTTCCTGTCCGGGATGGTGCCCACTTCGGATCCGACCTCAAGCACGGATCCAACCATGGCATTCGAAGATTAGGGGTTAACCCTCGCCAAGCACATTCCATATGCCGATGCATCAAAGATCAACTCGGCCAAAGCCCCGAGAACTAGTCCGGCTGATCCCTCGCTATCAAACGAGACACTGTCTCGAATCTGAGCTATGAAAATCTCGGATGACCCGGCCCCGACCTACGCTTAGTACGGCTTCGAGCCCGATCAGAGGGAATTTTATTTCCCACCCACCACCCACTTCAGAGCCACTATCAAAGATTTAACCGATATGCTGGACTTCTCCTCGGACGAGACCGAACATACATATAAGGATGTCGACACACCTGTTCCTCCCACAAATGGAAGATGGACGACGACCTCCACCTATAATGTATACATGGTGGACACCCTAAGGATGATGGCGCCACAGGGAAGAGCGATGACGACAATCCGATAAAAAATAGTGGCGATGAACCACGCATGCACCGACGTCAGCTCAAAAAGCCCAAGGCGCGCAAGGGCAAGGACAACCCACAAAACCTTATTGACCTCGTTGCTCCTGAACACAAGCTTGATGATCCGGAGGGGCGTATGGATCTAGGAAAACCCGAGGACCTCGATGATTCTGAAGATAGCAACTACCTCCCTCATTTCAAAGAGGAGGATAGTCTTGGAGACGAGGATTTCATCATCCCCGAAGATGCGCTGGATCAAGAACGGTTCAAACGACAACTCATAGCCACTGCTCGAAGCCTCAAGATAAAACAGGAGCAAATCAAAGCTGAACAAGACTCCATCAACGAAAGATGGATGCAAGTTCTAGCCGTCGAAGAAGGGTATGGCAAGAAATGACAGGACAAAACAAAAGTTACCCGCACCGCCCGTTACTGCCGGAGTTTAAAGACGAGGCCTTTGAGCCCACACTCCCGAGACACGCTCAGGGCGACCAACCAGACTGCCCCCCTAGAGGACGGGATATGATGGCTGGATAAGCCGATGAACAACCCAAACATCTTCACAAAAGAAGGAAAGAGCCAACACAGCTTGGAGACCCATCTAAGCTGCAACATAACTTGAATGCTAAAGCAGGGAACACAAGATCCATCTATGGGTCTAGAGGACGCACTCCCGCTAGACAGTACGAGTACCATGCTCGACTCGACCAGAATGATAGAGTTCGGGAACCACCTCGGGCCAGGACTTCATCCGAAGTCCAACATGGCATAGCTCATGTCAGGGGTGCCGCTCATCCAATGTGTTTAACAAATGAGGTGATGCAACACCAGTTCCCTGAAGGGTTTAAGCTCGTAAATATAGAACAATACGACGGGACAACAAACCTAGCCGTGTGGATTGAAGACTTTCTTCTCCACATTCATATGGCCCGAGGGGATGACCTTCATGCCATAAGATATTTACCATTGACGCTCAAGGGGCCAACACGGCATTGGCTGAACAGCCTCCCCAAAAACTCCATTGGGAGATGGGAAGATCTCGAAGACGATTTCTGAGCTAACTTTCAAGGCACCTATATCCGTCCGCCGGGTTTTGATGACTTGAGCCACATCGTCCAACAAGTCGGTGAGTCATCCTGGAAATTTGGAATTGATTCCCGACCAAGAAAATCAAATCGTCGACTTTTCGTACGCCGAGGCACCAGCCTCCTTCAGAAACAATATCCATGATGAATGGCTAGCCTGGACACTCGGGCAGGATAGGCCAAGAACAATGGCGGCCCTTACCTCGCTTATGATCCGCTTTTGTGCAAGCGAGGACAGTTGGCTTGCTCGTTGAAACAACCCTCCTGAAAACCCCGGAACTTCTGAAGTTCGGGACGGTAACGGGAAGCCACGGTGCAACAAGAATAAACGTCGACACACCGGTGGTGAAGACAAAGACACAACATTCAATGCAGGATTTAGCAATCAAGGCGTGGACCACGGAAGAAACCTTGTGAGGGGAATCGGGATGGACCAACCACACTGGACAAAATACTAGACATGCCCTGCCAGATCCACGGCACCCAAACAAGCCCGCTACTTACACCAATCGTAACTGTTGGGTGATCAAACAGGCGAGCAAACCCACAGCCGAGGACTAGGGCAAGAGTCCCCACAACGAGGACGACGAGGAACCTCGCAGGCCGAACAATGGAGGCCAGAAGCAATTCCCTCCTGAGGTCAAAACTATGAACATGATTTACGTCACACACATACCGAAGAAGGAGAGGAAGCGCGTGCTTCGGGATGTCTATGCCATAGAAACCATGGCTCCGAAGTCTAACCCATGGTCGGCATGCCCGATCACCTTTGATCACACGGACCACCCGACTAGTATTTGACACGCGGGTTCGGCAGCCTTGGTACTTAACCCCATTATCTAGTGTTATCACTATCAATGTTAACACTGAGCCATCTCTCCGAACCGATGAACATACAACGGCTTTGGCAGCCGAAGTCCAGACCGGTAATACATCTCCTAAGCTCCAGTTTGCCGTCGAGGAAAAATGGGGTGAATAAGTGAGCCCGGGTCCCACAACAGTTCCTAGATTCCTTCCACACTCAAAACAAATAGGGATACACTCCCTACAGCAGGACCTTGCTAGCCGTAAAATACGTGCCCCAGAGGCACAATTTCACGCTCAAAATACCATGGGCAGCTGTGGGGACCGAATACATAAGGACCAAGTATCCGGCTTGACCGAGCTATGGTCAAACATGTCTTCAAACAATATCAGGTACTGTCAAGAACCTCCTCAACATTAAGCTAACATACATCGGTGACTTCTCAAGACCTTCTCTTATAAAGGTCCGCTCGCCGACTACTACCTCTCGTAAAGGAGCACTTCCCCAAGAGCAAAGGCGTAGACGTGCAGCAGGGCGCAGTAAAGGATATCAAGCCATCTACAAAAGACACTATGTAAACCTTTCCTCTGTATTTTTTATCATATTAATAACAGTTGCTTGGGCATATTGGATTGTACGGCTAAACGCCACGAGTTCATCAGGAAATGAAGACCAAATTTTACGGTCCCATGGGAGTCATTTATATTGTATATCCTTTCCCCCCTTTTTCCCTCTTTCCTCTCTTCAATACCAACACAAGCCAATTCGATACATATTTTAGATGCGATCGACTAATCAACCCAGGGATCGACTATAAAGCTCACCCTAAGCATCACCTCGACACCATTTTTACCCTTTGTGTTCGACGTCTTGGATATTGCGTTATATTCATTGGTTCTGAATTATGTCTTGGGTCAATAGTTGGGTTGCCCTACTCCCGTGCTTACCCTTTTACGTTCCGCCTGTTCGGCTAAAGGGGTAAAGGGAGAACCACTATGATTGTAATTCTAGCTCGCGTGGTGAAGTACCTCAGTGTAGAAAGCCGAAAACTGACTGTCATAAAAAGCGAGAACCAATGCGCGATCCGATGACAAGTGTTAAACTAAGAATCGATGGAGATTCATTGACGAAGGGTTTCAAGTTATATAAACCAAGTGATAATGGTTTTTAACCTCGCTATATCCGAACATCACAAAATACAAGGGGGCTAGTAACTAGTCCCCACAGTCAAGCTCCTATGGTTAAGTGAAAGCATTAAAGCCGCATAGCATGATTGCGTTTTTTTCCTTCCGCACTTCCTCCGCCGAGCACCAAGACGTTGGCTAAGGGTAACAATGTAGAAGCCAAAAACACCCCTGATAGCATCTACCAGGGGGCTGAAGTCGACGACTGGAAACTATCAAGTTAAAACGGCCACACATGAGATAGAATTAAATAGATCGAGACATAATATTTCATGCAAAGCAAAACCATTGTATTGCACAAAAGTTTAATGATCAATACAGTATAATATTTTCACTTAAGAATTGCATCCTTTGAGCACCGAGTTTCTATCGCCCGAGCACCCTCCATAACTTTGGGAAAATACAACTCAGGGTGCCTATTCTCCATGCTGGGCGGCGGAGGTCTGGTGGCCACCTTGGTTGGCCTCAACTTCGGCCAATGCACCATGGTCTTTGTGAACGCCATCCGAGCTCCCTTAATGCATACAAAGCACTTTAGGATGTCAATCCAGAGCGCGGAGGCGGTCAGCTTCCGCACCAGGCTGAAGTAGCTGCTTGAGAGCTGCTCCGTAGGCCATAACCTGATGCACATGTACTTCATGGTTGGCTCCTCCATCCGATGCAACTCCATCAGCTGTTTTAGCTGATCGGAGATGAGGAGAGGTTGCTCAGGGGCTTGGAATTGTGCCCAGAACAGCCTCAGCTCGGCATCCCCTTCCCGGGACGCATATTTCCTAGAAGTATCCGCTGCACTCTTCGGAAGGTCCACAAACATGGGTGGAAAATTTCCATACTCGGGTAGGCAATGCGAGCCTTTTCTTGCCAAAGACACATTACAATAAGTATCGCTTCCCATCCGCAATGTGTTTGATTTGGTGCATCTCCTTCTGGTTGCCTAGTGCCTCCTTCCGCGTCTCCTTGAATACTGTGGCCAAAGAGGATAGCTCGGAAGCTTGCTCCTCATTTTTCTACTCGACTGTTATATTACTTGTGGTACCATATTTATGCCTTTTCTCTCTTATTTTGCAAGGTTTATTTGAAGAGGGAGAATTCAGGCAGCTGGAATTCTGGACTGGAAAAGGAGAAAACCGTAGTCCACTATTCTGCACATCTCCAAATGCCCTGAAAAAGTTACGTGGATTTTTTCTGGATTATATAAAAAATACCGGGCGAAAGAACTACCGGAGGGGGTCTGCCAGGGCGCCACAAGCCCTGACACCGCCACCCCCTGGTGGCGGAGTGGGGGCTTGTGGGCTCCATGACGGCCCACTAGCCCCCTCTTTTGCTACATGAAGCGTCCTGGTCCAGAAAAAAATCAGGAGGGATCTTTTTCGTAGTTTCGCCTCCGCCACGAGGCGGAACTTGAGCAGATCCAATCTAGAGCTCCGACAGGACGATCCTGCCGGGGAAACTTCCCTCCCGGAGGGGGAAATCGTCGCCATCGTCATCACCAACACTCCTCTCGTCGGAGGGGAGGCATCTTCATCAACATCTTCATCAACACCATCTCCTCTCCAATCCCTAGTTCATCTCTTGTAACCAATCTTCGTCTCGCAACTTCGATTGGTACTTGTAAGGTTGCTAGTAGTGTTGATTACTCTTTGTAGTTGATGCTAGTTGGATTACTTGGTGGAATAGTTTATGTTCAGATCCTTGATGCTATTCATTACACCTCTAATCATGATTATGATTATGTTTTGTGAGTAGTTACTTTTGTTCCTGAGGACATGGGATAAGTCATGTTAATAATAGTCATGTGAATTTGATATTCGTTCGGTATTTTGATATGCTGTATGTTGTCTTTTCCTCTAGTGGTGTTATGTGAACGTCGACTACATAACACTTCACCATATTTGGGCCTAGAGGAAGGCATTCGGAAGTAGTAAGTAGATGATGGGTTGCTGGAGTGACAGAAGCTTAAACCCGAGTCTATGCGTTGCTTCGTGAGAGGGGCTGATTTGGATCCACTAGTTTAATGCTATGGTTAGACTTCGTCTTAATTCTTCTTTTGTAGTTGCGTATGCTTGCGAGAGAGGTTAATCATAAGTGGGATGCTTGTCCAAGTAAGGGCAGTACCCAAGCACCGGTCCACCCACATATCAAACTATCAAAGTAACGAACGCGGATCATATGAACATGATGAAACTAGCATGACAGAAATTCCCGTTTGTCCTCGGGAGCGTTTTTCCTCCTATAAGAGTTTGTTCAGGCTTGTCCCTTGCTACGAAAGGGATTGGGCCACTTGCTGCACCGTTGCTACTACTTGTTACTTGTTACTTTTTGCTTGCTACGTTTCACCTCGCTACACAATCACTTGTTACCGCTACTTTCAGTGCTTGCAGTTATTACCTTGCTGAAATCCGTTTATCAGAGCCTTCTGCTCCTCGTTGGGTTTGACACTCTTACTTATTGAAAGGACTAAGATTGATCCCCTATACTTGTGGGTCATCAAGACTCTTTTCTGGCGCCGTTGCCGGGGAGTGAAGCGCCTTTGGTAAGTGGAAATTGGTAAGAAAACATTTATATACTGTGTTGAAATTTTTTGTCACTTGTCACTATGGAAACTGTTCCTTTGAGGAGTTTGTTCGGGGTATCTTCACCACGAACGGAAGCACGATGAGTTGCTCCTCAACCTGAGGTACCTACTGAAAATATCTTTTATGAAATTCCTTCGGGTATGCTTGAGAAACTGCTGGCTAATCCTTTCATAGGAGATGCATCTTCACATCCAGAGTTGCATCTGATCTATGTAGATGAAGTTTGTGGTTTATTTAAGCTTGCAGGTTTGCTCGAGGATGAGGTAAAGAAGAAAGTCTTTCCTTTATCTTTGAAGGATAAGGCGTTGACATGGTATAGGCCATGTGATGATACTGGATCATGGGGCTACAATCGGTGGAAATTGGAATTTCATCAAAAGTTCTATCCTATGCATTTAGTACATCGTGATCGGAACTTTATTTATAACTTTTGGCCTCGTGACAGGAAAGCATAGCTCAAGCTTGGGGGAGGCTTAAATCAATGCTATATTCATGCCCCAATCATGAACTCTCGAGAGAAATCATCACTCAAAACTTTTATGCTCGGCTTTCTCATGAAGATCGTACCATGCTTGACACTTCTTGTGCCGGTTCTTTTATGAAGAAGGATATTGATCACAAATGGAATTTATTGGAGAGAATCAAACGCAACTCTGAAGATTGGGAGTTGGAGGAAGGTAAGGAGTCACGTATGAATTTCCAGTTTGATTGCGTTAAATCTTTTGTTGAGACAAACACTTCTAGAGATTTTAGCGCTAAGTATGGACTTGACTTTGAGATAGTAGCTTCTCTATGTGAATCTTTTGCTGCTCATGTTGATCTTCCCAAAGAGAAGTGGTTTAAATATCATCCTCCTGTAGAAAGCAACATAGCCAAAACCAATCTAGTTGAGGAGAAAGTCATTGCTTTTAGTGATCCTGTTGTTCCTTGTGCTTACACTGAGAAACCACCATACCCTGCTAGGATAAAGGATTATTCTGAACTCCAACTATGATACGTAGGGGTTACATTAGACCACTTGCACCCCTTGAGGAAATTATAGTTGAACCTAGTGCTTCTATTATCAAAGATCTCTTAGCCGAAGACATAGATGGGCATGTTATCAAATTCTGTGAGGACTCCGCTAGAATTGCTAAACCTCACGCGAAAGACAAACACGGACCTGTAGTTGGCCTGCCCGTTGTTTCTGTTAAGATAGGAGATCACTTTTACCATGGTTTATGTGATATGGGAGCTAGTGTTAGTGCAATACCCCGTTCGCTATATGATGAAATCAAAGATGAGATTGCACCTGCTGAGTTAGAACCCATTGATGTCACTATTATGCTAGCTAATAGAGACACTATCTGACCTCTGGGAATTGTGAGAGACGTAGAAGTCATGTGTGGTAAGACGAAGTATCCTACTGATTTCCTCGTCCTTGGTACTGCACAAGATAGCTTTTGTCCCATCATATTTGGTAGACCCTTTCTCAACACTGTCAATGCTCACATCGATTGCATTAAGCAGGCTGTCACTGTAAGTTTCAAGGGTGTGTCTCATGAATTTAACTTCTCCAAGTTTGGAAGACAATCCCATGAAAGAGAGTCGTCTGGTAGGGATGAAATCATTGCTCTTGCCTCTATTGCCGTACCTCCTACGGATCCTTTAGAGCAATATCTGCTTGAGCATGAAAATGATATTCATATGGAGGAGAGAGATGAGATAGATAAAATTGTCTTAGAACAATATCCTATTCTCAAGAATAATCTGCCTGTTGAACTGCTTGGGGATCCTCCCCCACCAAAGGGTGATCCTGTGTTCGAGCTTAAACAGTTGCCTGATACTCTTAAGTATGCCTATCTTGATGAGAAGTAGATATATCCTGTCATTATTAGTGCTCTCCTCTCAGAGCGCGAAGAGAAGAAGTTACTAAAAACTCCGAGGAAGCACCGCGCTGCTATTGGATATACTCTTGATGATCTTAAGGGTATTAGTCCTACTCTATGTCAGCACAAGATTAAAACCGATCCTGACTTCAAACCAGTTGCTCATCATCAAAGGAGATTAAATCCTAAGATGAAAGAGGTCGTTAGAAAAGAAATATTAAAGCTTCTGGAAGCAGGAATCATTTATCCTGTTGCTCATAGTGATTGGGTAAGTCCAGTACATTGCATACCTAAGAAGGGAGGTATCACCGTCGTTCCTAATGATAAGGATGAACTAATCCCACAAAGGATTATTACCGGCTATAGAATGGTGATAGACTTCCGGAAACTGAACAAGGCAACCAGGAAAGATCATTATCCTTTGCCGTTCATCGACCAAATGCTAGAAAGGCTATCAAAACACACACACTTCTACTTTCTAGACGGTTATTCAGGTTTCTCGCAAATACCTGTTGCACAATCTGATCAAGAGAAAACCACTTTCACCTGCCCTTTCGGTACCTTTGCCTATAGACATATGCCTTTTGGCTTATGTAATGCACCTGCCACCTTCCAAAGATGTATGATGGCTATATTCTCTGACTTTTGTGAAAAGATCGTCGAGGTTTTCATGGATGACTTCTCCGTTTACGGGTCTTCCTTTGATGATTGCCTCAGCAACCTTGATCGAGTCTTACAGAGATGCGAAGAAACCAACCTCGTCTTGAATTGGGAGAAGTGCCACTTTATGGTTAATGAAGGTATCGTCTTAGGACACAAAATTTCTAAGAGAGGCATTGAAGTTGATAAGGCTAAGGTTGATGCAATTAAGAAAATGACTTGCCCCACAGATATCAGAGGTATACGAAGTTTCTTAGGTCATGCTGGTTTCTATAGAAGGTTCATTAAAGACTTCTCTAAGATTTCTAGGCCTCTTACCAACCTCTTGCAAAAGGATGTTCCTTTTGTTTTTGATGAGGATTGTGAGGAAGCTTTCGAAATACTTAAGAAGGCTTTGGTAACCGCACCTATTGTTCAACCACCTGACTGGAACTTGCCCTTTGAAATCATGTGTGACGCTAGTGATTATGCTGTTGGTGCTGTTCTAGGACAAAGAGTTGACAAGAAGTTGAATGTCATTCACTACGCTAGTAAAACTCTAGACAGTGCCCAAAGAAACTATGCCACTACGGAGAAGGAATTTTTAGCAGTCGTGTTTGCATGTGAAAAGTTCAGATCTTACATAGTTGACTCCAAAGTCACTATTCACTCTGATCATGCTGCTATTAAGTACCTAATGGAGAAGAAGGACGCTAAGCCTAGGCTGATCAGATGGGTTCTCCTGCTACAGGAATTTGATTTGCACGTCGTTGACCGAAAGGGTGCTGATAACCCTGTAGCATATAACTTATCTAGGCTAGAGAACGTCCTTGATGACCCATTACCTATTGATGACAGCTTTCCTGATGAGCAATTAAGTGTCATCCGCACTTCACTTAGTGCACCGTGGTATGCCGATTATGCAAACTATATCGTAGCCAAATACATACCACCCAGTTCCACCTATCAGCAAAAGAAGAAATTCTTCTTTGATTTGAGACACTACTTTTGGGATGATCCTCACCTTTATAAGGAAGGAGTAGATTGTGTTATTAGACGTTGTGTGCCTAAACATGAACAGGGACAGATCCTGCAGAAGTGTCACTACGAAGCCTACGGAGGACACCATGCTGGAGATAGAACTGCCCATAAGGTATTGCAATCAGGTTTCTAATGGCCCACTCTCTTCAAGGATGCTCGTAAGTTTGTCTTGTCTTGTGATGAATGCCAAAGAATAGGGAACATCAGTAAGCGTCAGGAAATGCCTATGAACTATTCACTTGTCATTGAACCATTTGATGTGTGGGGCTTTGATTATATGGGACCCTTCCCGAGTTCCAATGGGTACACTCACATCTTAGTTGCTGTGGATGACGTTACTAAGTGGGTAGAAGCTATCCCCACTAAAAATGTTGATCACCACACCTCTATTAAGATGCTTAAAGAAGTCATATTCCCAAGATTTGGAGTCCCTAGATACTTGATGACTGATGGCGGTTCACACTTCATTCATGGTGTTTTCCGCAAGATGCTAGCTAAGTATGATGTTAACCATAGAGTTGCATCTCCTTATCATCCTTAGTCTAGTGGTCAAGTTGAGTTGAGTAATAGGGAGATCAAGTTGATCTTACAAAAGACCGTCAATAGATCTCGAAAGAACTGGTCTAGCAAACTTGACGATGCACTATGGGCTTATAGGACTGCTTATAAGAATCCCATGGGCATGTCACCGTATAAAATGGTTTACGGTAAGGCCTGTCATTTACCTCTTGAGATGGAACACAAAGCTTATTGGGCAATCAAAGAGCTCAACTTTGATTTCAAACTTGCCGATGAGAAGCGGTTGTTTGATATCAGCTCGTTAGATGAATGGAGAGCCGAGGCATATGAGAATGCCAAGTTGTTCAAGGAAAAGGTTAAGAGATGGCACGACAAACGAATACAGAAACGAGAGTTCAATGTAGGTGATTATGTCTTGCCATACAATTCTCGTTTGAGATTCTTTGCAGGCAAGCTTCTCTCTAAATGGGAAGGTCCCGATGTTGTCGAGGAAGTATATCGTTCCGGTGCCATCAAAATCAATAACACGGAAGTAAATTTTCCTAGAGTGGTAAATGGGCAAAGAATCAAGCATTACATCTCTGGTACTCCCATAAATGTTGAGACCAATATCATCAATGTCATAACTCCAGAGGAGTACATAAGGGATGTTTATCAGCCTGTTTCAGACCCTGAAAACGAAGATGTATCTGTTTCGGTAAGAAATTGGACTCCGATACTTTTCCAATAGGAAATTTCTTCCGTTTTGGAATTTTTGGAAAATTAGAAAAATAAAAAGTAGTCCGGAGAGCGAACGAGGCAGCCACAAGCCCTGCCACCGCCCCTACCCCTGGTGGCGGAGGGCAAGCTTGTGGGCACCTCGTGTGCCTCCCGGACTCCGATTTCTTGCGGAGGACTCCTTCTGGCCCAGAAAAAAATCAATATATAGTCACCCGAAGGTTTTGATCTCCGTATCGTGCAGTTTTACTCTGTTTTCGTTTCGAGCTTGTTCCGCCGCAGATCTAGGTCAAGATGTCTTCTCAAGATTCAGAGGGGGAGAGCTATGCGGCTGACTACCTTGATAACCCCACGGTCTATGGGGACTTGGAACCATATGGCTGGACCACTGATGAGGAAGAGGACTATGATCCCAAAGGGAAGGAGCAAACGAGTTCCGATGAAGAGGAGGCTCCTCTACCTCAACCTGCAAACACCCTTGTGGAGTTCAAGAAGTCAAGCCTCCCTGACCATAGAAAGAAGCCTAAGACCTTGTTTATCCCTTCTCGTTTCTTGCACGAGAGTAAGCAGGAACTTTGCCATAGAGTGTTGAAACTTGAGGAAGAAAATGACGTCCTAAGGGAGCAGAACTTTTTGCTCAAGTCGAAATTAGACAAGCTCAAGACTACTCCGACAACAACACCACCATCACCACCAAAGGAAGACAACTAAACATTGGTATGGGCAACCCCCTTGGCTTTTGCCAAGCTTGGGGGAGTTGCCTTGGTATCGTATCACCTTTATATCTTTTGCTTTTACCTTTGTTTTAGTTCTTTCCTTTTCGGTTTTTATTTCTTCTCTTAGAGGAATAAGTCTTTAGTTTTTAGTTTGAGTCTTTCACTTTTGTCTCTCCCCTGATGTATTCGAGCTTACGAGCTATATAATAAAGAGTGTCTTAGTCAAGGGCTTTGCTTTGTGCCATGATCAATAGTATGAAAAGAACGATATCATGAAAGATCATGAGACGATCTTATGGAAGTGATAGCTTCACATATGACATGTATGATGATTGAAACTTGTTGAGAATAAATCAACATAGACATTAGTCATTGTTGCAATTAATAAGAAGTAATAAGGAAAGAGAGGTTCACATATAAATATATCATCTTAGACACTTTTTACAATTGTGAGCACTCACCAAACTATTACATGCTTAGGAGTAGATGTTGGACAAGGAAGACAACATAATGAATTGTGTTTGCTTGGTTCCAAACAATGTTATATGATTAGAGATCCCTTAGCATGTGACGATTGCTTCCACCTCATATTAGCCAGAACTCCCGCACCAAGTAGAGATACTACTTGTGCATCCATAAACCTCCAACCAGTTTTGCCATGAGAGTCCACCATACCTACCTATGGATTGAATAAGATCCTTCAAGTAAGTTGTCATCGGTGCAAGCAATAAAAATTGCTCTCTAATATGTATGATCTATTAGTGTGTGGAAAATAAGCTTTGTACGAACCTGTGATGAGGAAGACATAAAAGCGACAGACTGCATAATAAAGTTCTTTATCATAGGAGGCAATATAAAGTGACGTTCCTCTGCACTTAGAGGACACGCATTCAAACCTCAAAAGTGCATGCAACCTCCGCTTCCCTCTGCGAAGGGCCTATCTTGTCCTTTACTTTTTGCCCTTGTAAGAGTCATGGTGATCTTCACCAATTCCCTATTTTTGCCTTTGCCTTGGCTACCGTCACATGTTTGGGAAAGATCTATATTCATATATCAACTTGGAGTTGAGTACTTCTGCTTTATTGTTGTTGACTTTACCCTTGAGGTAAACTGTTGGGAGGCAAAACTATAAGCCCCTATCTTCCTCTGTGTCCAGGTGAAACTTTGACACCATGAGTACCACGTGAGTTGTAACAATTGTGGAAAACAAAAGAGATGATTGAGTATGTGGGTTTGCCTTACAAGCTCTTATTTGACTCTTTCTGATGTTGTGATAAATTGCAACTGCTTCAATGACTATGGACTATTGTTGGTCACTTGTCGGTAAGGTTTTTGCTTCGTGCTTTGTTTTGTGAAGGAATTGTTACTTTCCCATAAGAATCTTTATGATGTATTGCTGTTCTATGTGTGATCATGATGCCCTCATGTTCGTATTACTTGTGGTACCATATTTATGCCTTTTCTCTCTTATTTTGCAAGGTTTATTTGAAGAGGGAGAATTCAGGCAGCTGGAATTCTGGACTGGAAAAGGAGAAAACCGTAGTCCACTATTCTGCACATCTCCAAATGCCCTGAAAAAGTTACGTGGATTTTTTCTGGATTATATAAAAAATACTGGGCGAAAGAACTACCGGAGGGGGTCTGCCAGGGCGCCACAAGCCCTGACACCGCCACCCCCCTGGTGGCGGAGTGGGGGCTTGTGGGCTCCATGACGGCCCACTAGCCCCCTCTTTTGCTACATGAAGCGTCCTGGTCCAGAAAAAAATCAGGAGGGATCTTTTTCGTAGTTTCGCCGCCGCCACGAGGCGGAACTTGAGCAGATCCAATCTAGAGCTCCGACAGGACGATCCTGCCGGGGAAACTTCCCTCCCGGAGGGGGAAATCGTCGCCATCTTCATCACCAACACTCCTCTCGTCGGAGGGGAGGCATCTTCATCAACATCTTCATCAGCACCATCTCCTCTCCAATCCCTAGTTCATCTCTTGTAACCAATCTTCGTCTCGCAACTCCGATTGGTACTTGTAAGGTTGCTAGTAGTGTTGATTACTCTTTGTAGTTGATGCTAGTTGGATTACTTGGTGGAAGAGTTTATGTTCAGATCCTTGATGCTATTCATTACACCTCTGATCATGATTATGATTATGTTTTGTGAGTAGTTACTTTTGTTCCTGAGGACATGGGATAAGTCATGTTAATAATAGTCATGTGAATTTGATATTCGTTCGGTATTTTGATATGCTGTATGTTGTCTTTTCCTCTAGTGGTGTTATGTGAACGTCGACTACATAACACTTCACCATATTTGGGCCTAGAGGAAGGCATTGGGAAGTAGTAAGTAGATGATGGGTTGCTGGAGTGACAGAAGCTTAAACCCGAGTCTATGCGTTGCTGCGTGAGGGCCTGATTAATTTGGATCCACTAGTTTAATGCTATGGTTAGACTTTGTCTTAATTCTTCTTTTGTAGTTGCGTATGCTTGCGAGAGAGGTTAATCATAAGTGGGATGCTTGTCCAAGTAAGGGCAGTACCCAAGCGCCGGTCCACCCACATATCAAACTATCAAAGTAACGAACGCGAATCATATGAACATGATGAAACTAGCATGATAGAAATTCCCGTGTGTCCTCGGGAGCGTTTTTCCTCCTATAAGACTTTGTTCAGGCTTGTCCCTTTCTACAAAAGGGATTGGGCCACTTGCTGCACCGTTGCTACTAGTTGTTACTTGTTACTTTTTGCTCTCTACGTTTCACCTCGCTACACAATCACTTGTTACCGCTACTTTCAGTGCTTGCAGTTATTACCTTGCTGAAGTCCGTTTATCAAAGCCTTCTGCTCCTCGTTGGGTTCGACACTCTTACTTATCGAAAGGACTATGATTGATCCCCTATACTTGAGGGTCATCAGTGACTATAGTTGTCATAAAAACACTTCACACTTAAGGATACAAGTAAAAATACCTCACTTGATGAGAAAATTACTGATACTAGTCCAGTTCGGACTTACCTTGTTAAGAAGTTCGAGCTCCTCCTCGGAGCTCTTAAGCTTTCGATTAATTTCCACCAACTCCACCGAGTTGGGGGCTGCTGTCGAAAACGAGGCTTGCATAATTAATTCATACCCGCGAGACCCCCAAGTTACCGGATTTTTGAATCCTCTGCGAGTTTTTTCTATCATCCTACCAAAATCTTGGGGGCTATGACTCATTATAAATATTATATGTGTGTTTTCCTCACTACTTTGACCCCCGCATGAGTTTTTCAGACCCACACAGGGCTCGGGGGCTACTGAATATGGGGATTGCATATAAACCCATAAATTAAAACTACTTTGTAAAAAATATATTGTGTAAATTACCTTGAATCCCGTCAACAAGCCGTCGAAAGCTTCCTTCAATCCGATGTCAACGGATCGAATGCTTTGTAGAATTGCTACTCAAAAGAGTGCGGTGCTCTTTAGAGATGGAGGATTTATTCAAGCCCTCGTCCTTCATGACCAACCACCCGGTTTGGAGCCGCTCTGTTGCGGGCGGCTCCGGGTGCGGCATTGTAGTTTCTCCTCTCAGAGAAGCTCGTGTAGATGATTCTGGAGGCTTGGAGGTCTCCGGAACTGTCTTTGTAGAGAGCTCAGGTTGTCCAGGCTCTCCCTCTTTGGTTGCCAGGAGGGACTCATCCTCCTGGTCTTCGGCGACCGAGGTGTTTGCCTCGGCCATGATATCATTACTCCCGTCCCTAGTATTCGGCTATGGGAGAGGGGGGGGGGGGTCCTTTGGGATACTACCTCCCCGATCTCCTCAACGATCAGGGGAGGTGTGTTGTGCAAGGCAGTTCTACTCTGCGTGAGGTTGGCTGGCAAGGAGTCGCCCTCCGAAACTTGATCAGTGGGGAAATCACGCGGTGGTCTACAACACGGAAAATATGCCTATTGTCAATAATAACATCTCAATGCGGAAAGATGTTAGGGTCTTTGGACTCATACCTTTGCGGCCGGGGCTTCACCCTAAGGGTCCTTCGAGGAACCCTTTCAAAGTCTTTGGACTCCTCGGCGGAGTCCTAAACATCATCAAACAGGGCCACCTTGGCCCTGCATTGCCTCTTTGGGGCGGTGGGAGCTAGATCTCCCTCGGCGTCTTCAGGCGCCGCTCTTTTCTTCGTGTGGGAGGAGCCGCTCTCCTCACCGCCTTCCTCCTGCTCTCCCTCTAGAGTAGAGGGAGCATGTGTGTCTTCAGACCTGGTGTAACGACTAAGATGCGACACTTTCCTTATTTGGGGGCGAGGCCTCAAAAGGGGAAAGGGTCGCATCTAAGCGTATCGCAAGCAGAATAACATTGCCATTACATAAATAGAGAGATGAGTATAAGATTCGGCTTACACTCGCCACATGCTAGATTACAATCCACACAAGCATTCATCATTCATACATAAGACAGGGTCCGATTACAGACAAGATAGATAGCGAAATAATGCTATCCCGCCTTGCTAGGCCCACGATCACGACCAAGCGCCTCTAATCCTCGGGATACATCACCTAAAGCCTGCCACTAGCCTCGTCGAACTCCCACCTCAGCGGAGTATCCTCGGGAACGTCTGCTTCTGGGGTACGTGTACGTGTTGGTGGTTGTAGTAAACTATGAGCCACGAGGACTCAACAATCTCATGACCTTGGTATCGAGTCTAACTAAGTTAATAGGTGAGGTAGGGTTAAGTGTTTGAGTTTGCAACATCCTAACCATACATGGTGGCTAACTTATGAAGAACAGAATTAAGTTATGGTGGTCTACGTAAGACGGTCGAGATCTAAGAATGATCACTAAGTGATCGTGAACACCTACTTACGTCATTCGTAACCCCACCGTATTCTCGATCACAGATGGAGCTCTGATAGAAATAGTCACGGTTACGTACATAGTTGGCAGGTTTTATTTAAGTTACCTTAAGTTATCTAGAACCAGATGTTAACAAAATATCCATGTTTGCCACATAACCGCGGGCATGGCTTTCCGAAAGATTTAACCCTGCACGGGTGCTCCAACTATTCCATCACAAATTACCATAGGTCGCATAGTAATCCTCAACCACGAAACTCGTGATCTCGTCGGATTCCTTAGAGGAAACCTCAACTCTGAGAAGACCCAAAGTCTCACCGGAATCCCAATGCGTAATATATATCACTAAGGTAAGACAAGTCCGGCAAGACCTCCCGATGTGTCGACGAACCCGATAGGAGTCGTGTATCTCGTTCTTAGGACACGACGGATGAGCACTACGTACAGTGGACAGATAGACATCCCCCGAGTTGCCCCGGGTGGCCCCGCAAGTAGCTCTGGTTTGGACCAACACTCATGAGGAGCACTGGCCCCGGGGGGGGGGGGGGTTGATTAGATTCCTCGGGGTAGCTATTGTTGGAAATATGCCCTAGAGGCAATAATAAAATGGTTATTATCATATTTCCTTGTTCATGATAATCGTCTATTGTTCATGCTATAATTGTATTAACAGGAAACAGTAATACATGTGTGAATAAATAGATCACAACGTGTCCCTAGCAAGCCTCTAGTTGGCTAGCTCGTTAGTCAATAGATGATCATGGTTTCCTGATCATGGGCATTAGATGTCATTGATAACGGGATCACATCATTGGGAGAATGATGTGATGGACAAGACCCAATCCTAAGCATAGCACTAGATCGTATTGTTCGTATGCTAAAGCTTTTCTAATGTCAAGTATCTTTTCCTTCGACCGTGAGATTGTGCAACTCCCGGATACCGTAGGAGTGCTTTGGGTGTATCAAACGTCACAACGTAACTGGGTGACTATAAAGGTGCACTACGGGTACCTCCGAAAGTGTCTGTTGGGTTGGTACGAATCGAGATCGGGATTTGTCACTCCGTGTGACGGAGAGGTATCTCTGGGCCCACTCGGTAGAACATCATCATGAGCTCAATGTGACTAAGGAGTTAGTCACATGATGACGTGCTACGGAACGAGTAAAGAGACTTACCGATAACGAGATTGAACAAGGTATAGGTATACCGACGATCGAATCTCGGGCAAGTTCTATACCGACAGACAAAGGGAATCGTGTACGGGATTGATTGAATCCTTGACATCGTGATTCATCCGATGAGATCATCATGGATCAAGGGGGAGCCACCATGGGTATCCACACCTCGCTGATGGTTATTGGCTAGAGAGGTGTCTCGGTCATGTCTGCCTGTCTCCCGAACCCGTAGGGTCTACACACTTAAGGTTCGATGACGCTAGGGTTATAGGGAATTGTTATACGAGATTACCGAAAGTTGTTCGGAGTCCCGTATGAGATCCCGGACGTCACGAGGAGCTCCGGAATGGTCCGGAGCTAAAGATTGATATATAGGACGGATGGTTTCGGATACCGGAAGTGTTTCGGGCATCACCGGTAACGTACCGGGACCACCGGGACCACCGGAGGTGGCCCCGGGGGACCACCGAAGGGGGGCAACGACCCCGGGAGATAAGGTGGGCCAAGTGGGGGTGGGAACCAGCCCCTAGGTGGGCTGGTGCGCCTCCCCACTCAGCCCATAGCGCAAGGGAGAGAAAAGGGGGGGCAAACCCTAGACCAGGTGGGCCTAAGGCCCACGAGATGGTGCGCCACCACCTCCTCCCCCCTCTGGCCGCCGCATCTCCCATCTGGGGGGCTGCCGCACCCCCTAGGGTGGGAACCCTAGGGGTGGCACTCCCTCTCCCCTCCTCCTATATATATCGGGCACTTTTGGCCATTGAGACGCACAGTTTTTCCCTCTCTCTCGGCGCAGCCCTGCTCTTCTTCCTCCTCCTCTCCGCCGGTGCTTGGCGAAGCCTTGCCGGGAGACCTCGTCTCTCCATCGACATCACGCCGTCATGTTGCTGGAGTTCTTCCCCAACCTCTCCCTCCTCCTTGCTGGATCAAGGTGCGGGAGACGTCACCGGGCTGCACGTGTGTTGAACGCGGAGGTGCCGTTGTTCGGCACTAGATCGGAATCGCTGCGAGTACGACTCCATCAACCGCGTTCTAGCAACGCTTCCGCTTAGCGATCTTCAAAGGTATGAAGATGCTCTTACCCCTCTCTCGTTGCTGGTCTCTCCATAGGAAGATCTGAGTATGCGTAGGAAAATTTTGAATTTATGCTACGTTGCCCAACAGCTATTCCCTATGCTTTTTTCATTAAGTTGTTAGCAAATTAACACCAAAGTTGGGTCTTGCCAGACAAGACTTAACACTAAACGATTTATCAAGGGGGTCCCCATAACAAACCCGAACATGTTAGGAGCGCTCAGTTATGGAATAAAGCACTGATAGCCGAAACTAAGGCGGCAACAGCGGAACAAATCACCCACCAAAAGACTAGGCCTTCCGCTATTTACCAAGTATATAGGTTAATTAAATAACTAGCAATTTAAATATGATGATATCAAATGCCCATGTTATCACATGGACCAACTGGCACCTATAACTAGCAACGCTAATATATTAGTGGTTGAGGAAGCGTAACTTAGCCAAATAATATTACTAGGAGAGGTGTTTGAGGTTTCATGGCAATGTTTGATGGCCTATATATCATGTGGTAGGCAGCGGAGATGTAACGATAGAACGGATCACTAAGCATAACAAAGCAAGAAACGGTGTCAAGGTCACGATCCTCTTGCGTGTGATTTCTTCAGAGTGGAACTGTTCCTGATCTTCCTCCACGAACTCACTGGACTCTTCGAACTCGTTTCCGTCCCCAGTAGCTACCCAAAAGAAACAAACATCTAATAAACACCAGCAACAGATGATGCAACAGACAATATGATGCATGCATGCACAACCTCTAATCATGCACATAAACAATCCTACACAAATAAACAAGTGCCACCTCACCACAAAGTGTCTTTTTGACAGAACTGCTCAAAACTGAATTCCAGTACCACCATTGAATTCCTTGGGATTTTCTACCCCAATTCCATATGTCATACTGCGATATTTGCAAGCAGAAAAACACCACAAACAGCAAAAGAAATATTGCACATGATCAAACTACACTAATGGTCAAGAACAGGGGCTGTTCTTGATATGCCAGATTTGGTAAATACCAGATTAGGCAGATTCCAGTTTAGGAAATATTCCAAAGATGGAATTTATCACATCAACAGAAATAAATAAAGGAAAAATAAAATATCAACTAAATGTACCAGACAGTGGCACACACAGCACAACTCAGCACAACAAAGCACATAGAAAATAAAAGGTAAAAGGGGCACGGTGGGGGATCGAACCACCATCTCTGCCTCACACTACAAATCCCCAGCAACTAGGCTCAGTCGACTCAGCTGAACTAACAGGGGAGCTAAACCTCATATGCTAACTATACTAACAGCGCAACAGAAGGAAACCCCGAATAAAAAGGGGGTGCGCACGAGGGTCTCAAACCCTGGACCCGCCGGTCTCAGTGCAACGCTCGAATCAGTAGGCTAGGTGGGTTGATCTGATCCAAGGACGAGATCCAATCCAATTAACACAGATAAAGGGGCCAACCTCCCTGCTCAACAGAGAGGTGCCGGCGGTGATCTCTCGTCCATGCAAAGCATGCACGCACACGGGGCACTACGCGGCTACGCATGCACTGCTGCTGCTGCTACAGCGAAGGCGCTGCCGTTGTTCCTACTATGAAGGCGCTGCTGTTGCAGCTGCAGAACAACTGCTGCTGCAAACAGCAGATGCACGACACAGCTGCTGCTGCTTGTTTGCTTGCACAGATCGGCGGTGACGGCAAGCGTACAGGAAGAGAGAGACATAAGCGGAGGAGAGTGGGGTTGGGGGGGGGGGTACTGCGGCTCACCGAGAGGGAGAGAAGAGGGGACCCGACGTGATGTAGAGGAAGCCACGCGACGCGATGGTGCAGAAGGTGCTCTTCAGAGCTCGAGGAAGAAGATCGCCGTCGTGGACGTCGGCAAGGATGTTACTGGGGTCGTTCTTCGTGAAAATGGAACGCCTGCTGCGTCCTCTTGCTTCTGGCAGGGTCGGGGAGGAGGGAGTCGCGGCCCTACGACGACGACGAGCTCGGTTGAGAACTCTCCATGGCGACGCGGTGCCGTGACGGCGCGAGGAGGGAGACAGGAGGGAGAAGGCAAGGGTTAGGGTTAGGAGAGGGGAAGGAGGAGCCAGTGGTGCGGTTATATGGCTCGAAGTGGCGCTGGTGGCCGTCTGATGGAGGAGACGAGACGATTTGGTGGTGGAGCGCTGGTCGTACACGGATGACAACAACGAGGTCGTGTTTGGCGTGGTCTGTCCCCGAAATGTATCCGGGATGCTATTTGTATGGACATTATGCCATAATCTATAAAATGGGTTTGATATAAAAAAAGGGTCGCCAGCTAGGCCTTAGGCCGAAGGGAACAACAAATGGGTCATTCTCTCTCTCTCGCACTCTTTGAAAAAAACAAATAATCTCAGGTATTGGAATAAAGCCACAGGCTAAAAGAAAAGGAGAAAAACAAAAACAAAAATATATTTGGGCTTCGAAAATCATGCTTCAATTTATAAAAATAACTTGGGCATTTTTGAAGAGTAAAAAAATGAAACCCTTTTATTTTAAAATGAGGCTCTGTTTTAAATAAAACAAAAGGAAAATAAAAACTAAAGCCACACGGGCTTCCTCCAAAATTAAGAAAAGGATTTGTAGGAAAAGATGAACATTTTTATAGTGGAAAAACATAAGCTTTTAAATCCGCCACAAAAAGAAAATAGAGAGGAGAGAAGGGGTTGTTTATCCTATGGTGTAACTTGTGGGTTTTGAAATGCACTTGTTGCACCCACACCTCAACAAACACAAAGCACATACACACAACACTTGCACATCACATCAGGGTCACCCACATCAACAAAAACAAAAACAAAAGGAAAAGATGCAATGCATGAAGGCATGATGGACATAAAATGATGACACAAAGATGGGCTCACACCACATATCATTACCATATCAAGGTTGTCATACAAGGAAAGATTACAAGAGGGGGAAGGGAATGCATTGGGGCTGTCACAACTCTCCCACACTACAAGAGGATCTCGACCCGAGATCTATGACTGGAACAACTCCGGGTACTCGGAACGGAGGTGGTCCTCGCGCTCCCAAGTGGCTTCTTTGTCTGAATGATGTGACCATTGTACTTTGAGGAACTTGATTGACTTATTGTGGGTCTTGCGCTCAGTTTCTTCAAGTATTGCTATTGGATGCTCATGGTAGGCTAGGTTGGGCTGGAGATCGAATCCTGGAGATCAACTGTGCGCTCGGGAGTCTTGAAGCATCTTCAGAGCTGAGAGACGTGAAACACATCATGCACGTTGGATAAGTTGGATGGAAGCTCTAACTGATATGCAATATCGCCTCTCTTGCCAACAATTTAGAAAGGACAAACAAAGCGAGGAGCGATCTTTCCTTTGATGCCGAAGTGCTGAGTGCCCTTCATGGGAGACACTTTGAGATACACAAAATCATCGAGCTGAAAAGTCATGTCACGATGTTTTCTATCGTAGTAGCTCTTCTAACGGGACTGAGTTGCTTTGACATTATCCTGAATGACACGACACATTTCTTCTGCTTCATCAATCATGTCATTCCCAAGAATCTAACGCTCACTAGTCTTTGACCAATTGAGCGGGGTACGACACTTCATGCCATATAGAAGCTCGAATGGAGCCTTGCCTGAGCTAGCTTGAAAGCTGTTGTTGTATGAGAACTCGGCAAACGGTAGGAAATCTTCCCACTTCATGCCAAAAGAAATCACACAAGCTCTAAGCATATCTTCAAGGCTCTGATTGACTCTCTCAACTTGCCCACTTGTTTGAGGATGGAAAGCTGTACTGAAACGGATCTTAGTACCCATCGCAGTCTGAAAGGAATCCCAGAACTTGGAAGTAAAGATCCTTCCATGATCTAAAGAAATGAGCATAGGAACACCGTGCAACGAGACTATCCTTGACGTATACAACTCTGCTAGGTGAGCTGCCGAGATAGACTCTTTGACTGGTAGGAAATGAGCAACTTTGGTCAACTTGTCGATGATGACGAAGATGGCATCGTTGCCTCTCTTGGACTTTGGAAACTGATGACCCACAAGTATAGGGGATCAATCATAGTCCTTTCGATAAGTAAGTGTGTCGAACCCAACGAGGAGCAGAAGGATCTGACAAGTGGTTTTCAACAAGGTAAAATCTGCAGGCACTGAAATTGTCAATAACAAGTGATTGTGTGGTGAGATGATTCGTAGCAAGCAACAAGTAACAAAAGTAGTAACGGTGCAGAAAAGTGGCCCAATCCCTTTTGTAGCAAGGGACAAGCCTGGACAAAGTCTTATAGGAGGAAAAACGCTCCCGAGGACACACGGGAATTTCTGTCATGCTAGTTTCATCATGTTCATATGATTCACGTTCGTTACTTTGATAGTTTGATATGTGGGTGGACCATCGCTTGGGTACTGCCCTTACTTGGACAAGCATCCCCCTTATTATTAACCCCTCTCGCAAGCATCCACAACTATGAAAGAAGAATTAAGACAAAATCTAACCATAGCATTAAACTAGTGGATCCAAATCAACCCCTTACGAAGCAACGCATAAACTAGGGTTTAAGCTTCTGTCACTCCAGTAACCCATCATCTACTTACTACTTTTCAATGTGTTCCTCTAGGCCCAAATAAAGGTGAAGTGTTATGTAGTCGACATTCACATAACACCACTGGAGGAAAAACAACATACAACACATCAAAATACCAAACAAATACCAAATTCACATGACTACTATTAGCATGACTTATCCCATGTCCTCAGGAATAGAAGTAACTACTCGGAAAGCATAATCAAATTCATGATCAGAGAGGTAATGAGTAGCATCAAGGATCTGAACATAAACTCTTCCACCAAATAATCCAACTAGCATCAACTATAAAGAGTAATCAACACTACTAGCAACTTTACAAGTACCAATCGGAGTCGCGAGAAGGAGATTGGTTACAAGTGATGAACTAGGGTTTGGAGATGAGATGGTGTTGATGAAGATGTTGATGGTGACGAGTCCCCTCCGATGATAGGGGTGTTGGTAATGACGATGGTGACGCTTTCCCCCTCCGAGAGGGAAGTTTCCCCGGCAGGATCGTCCTACCAGAGCTCTAGATTGGTTCTGCTCAAGTTCTGCCTCGTGGCGGCGGCGAAACCATGAAAAATCTCCTCCTTGAATTTTTTCCTGGACGAAACCCTTCATATAGCAAAAGAGGGGGGCCAGTGGGCTACCCACAAGCCCTCATTGCGCGGCCTGGGGGGTGGCCGCGCCGTGCAGGCTTGTGGGCACCCCTTGGTGCCCCTCTGGCACTTCTTCGGCCCAGTATTTTTGATAAATCAGGAAAAAAATCCGCGTTGATTTTTACGGCGTTTGGAGTTGCGCAGAATAGGTCTCTCAACTTTGCTCCACTTTCAAGCCAGAATTCCAGTTGCCGGCATTCTCCCTCTTCATGTAAACCTTGCAAAATAAGAGAGAAAAGGCATAAGAATTGTACCCTGAAGTGAAATAATAACCAAAGAAGCGATAAATATCAACATGAAAACATGATGCAAAATGGACGTATCAACTCCCTCAAGCTTAGACCTCGCTTGTCCTCAAGCGAAAGCCTAGCTCACTAAATATGTCCACATGTTTAGGGAGAGAGGTGTCGACAAAACAAGATACGAACATGCATGCATCATGATCAAGATCAGAACAGCAATACCAACATATAATCTCTCATGCTAAAGTGATAATTCCTTCACAAAGTAAAGCATGGATCAAGAACCTTACCGAGAAGTAACAACCGATAGCCTTTAGTCATTGAAGCAATTGCAATTGATCACAACATCAGAAAGAGTCAAATAAGAGCTGGTAAAGCAAATCCACATACTCAATCATTCTTTCGTTCTCTACAATTGCTACAACTCACGTGGTACTCATGAGATCAAAGTTTCAGTTGGACACAAAGAAAGATAGGGGCTTATAGTTTTGCCTCCCAACTGCTTACCTCAAGGGTAATGTCAACAATAATAATTCATGAATGCTTACCTCCAAGTTGACATATGAATATAGATCTTTCCCAAGCATATGACGTTAGCCAAGATAAAGGCGAAATAAGGAATTGGTGAAGATCACCATGACTCTTCCAGGAAAAAAAGTAAAGGTACAAGATAGGCCCTTCGCAGAGGGAAGCAGAGGTTGTCATGCGCTTTTGAGGTTTGGATGCGTGTCCTCTTAGTGCGGAGGAACGTCACTTTATATTGCCTCCTGTGATAAAGAACTTTATTATGCAGTCTGTCGCTTTTATGTCTTCCTCATCACAGGTTCGTATAAAGCTTATTTTCCACACACTAATAGATAATACATATCAGAGAGCAATTTTTACTGCTTGCACCGATGACAACTTACTTGAGGGATCTTATTCAATCCATAGGTAGGTATGGTGGACACTCATGGCAAAACTGGTTTGATGGTTTATGGATGCATAAGTAGTATCTCTACTTGGTGCGGGAGGTTTTGGCTAATATGAGGTGGAAGCAATCGTCACATGCTAAGGGATCTCTAATCATATAACATTGTTCAGAGCCAAGCAAACACAATTCATTACGTTGTCTTCCTTGTCCAACATCTAGTTCTAGGCGTGCAATAGTTTAGTGAGTGTTCACAATCATAGATGGTGTGAGAGATGATATATTTATATGTGAACCTCTCCTTCTTTATCACTTCCTATTAATTGCAACCATGACCAAGGTCTATGTTTGCCTACCCTCAACAAGTTTCAATCCTCATTCATTTTATATGTGAAGCCATCATTTCCCATAAGATTATTACATGATCTTTCATGCTTTTGTTCTATTCTCACTCTTTTGATCATGGCAAGAGGCAAAGCCCTTCAACTAAGACACCCTTTATTATATGGCTCACGAGCAAGAATACATCGGGAGTGACACAAAGAAAAACTCAAGACTAAAACACTAAGACTTTTAATCTACTAGAGAAAGAGAAAACTGAAAAGGAAAACTAGAACAAAGGTAAAGGCAAAAGATGTGATGGTGATACGATACCGGGGCAACTCCCCCAAGCTTGGCACAAGCCATGGGGATTGCCCATACCCATGTTTAGTTGTCTTCCTTTGGTGGTGATGGTGGAGTTGTTGTTGAAGAGGTCTTGAGTTTGTTTAATTTCCACTTGAGCATAAAATTCTGCTCCTCAGATCATCATTTTCCTCTTCAAGCTTCAACACCCTTTGGCATAATTCCTGCTTACTCTGCTGCAAGAAACGAGAAGGGATAAACAAGGTCTTAGGCTTCTTCCTTGAGTCAGGGAGGCTCGACTTCTTGAGCTCCACATGAGTGTGTGCAGGTTGAGGTAGAGGAGCCTCCTCTTCATCGGAACTTGTTTGTTCCTTCCCCTTCGGATCATAATCTTCTTCCTCATCAGTTGTCCAGCCATAAGGATCCAAGTCCCCATAGACGTTGGGGTTAGCAATGTAATAAACTACATAGCTCTCCCCCTCTGAATCCTGAGAAGACATCTTGACCTAGATCTACGATAGAAACAGGCTCGAAACGACAAACAGAGGAAATTTGCGTGATGCACGGGTCAAACCAAACGGGAGTATATATAATTATTTTTTATTCACACCAGAAGGAGTACCCTGCACGAAAACGGAGTCCGGGAGGTGCACGAGGTGGCCACAAGCCCTCACGACGCGGCCAGGGGGTGGGCCCGCGCCGTGCAGGCTTGTCGCCTCCTCGCGCACTTTCCGGACTACTTCCAATTTTTGTATTTTTTCAAATATTCCAAAACGGAGAAAAATTCCTACTGGAAAATTTTTGGACTCTGTTTTATTAACGAATCACATACCTCTTCATTTTCGGAGTCTGAAAACAGGCTGAAAAATATCCCTTAGGTATTCTTCCGGAGTTATGGTATTGATGATATTGCTTTCAACATTTATGGGAGTACCTGAGATATAATGCTTGATTCTCTGCCCATTTACAACTTTCAGACAATTGCCTTCCGTGTTGTTGATCTTGATAGCACCGGAACGATATACTTCCTCAACAACATAGGGACCTTCCATTTAGAGAGAAGCTTGCCTGCAAAGAATCTTAAACGAGAGTTATATAGCAAGACATAATCACCTACATTGAACTCACGCTTTTGTATGCTCTTATCATGCCACCTCTTAACCTTCTCTTTGAACAACTTGGCATTCTCATATGCCTGAGTTCTCCACTCATCAAGCGAGCTAATATCAAATAACCTCTTCTCACCGGCAAGTTTGAAATCAAAGTTGAGTTGTTTGATTGCCCAATAAGCTTTATGCTCTAGCTCAAGAGGTAAGTGACATGCTTTACCGTACACCATTTTGTACGGAGACATGCCCATGGGATTCTTATAGGCAGTTCTATAAGCCCACAGTGCATCATCGAGCTTCTTAGACCAATTATTTCTAGACCTATTGACAGTCTTTTGTAGAATCAGTTTAATCTCTCTATTACTTAGCTCTACTTGACCACTGGACTGAGGGTGATAGGGAGACGGAATTCTATGGTTGACATCATACTTAGCAAGCGTTTTACGGAAAGCACCATGAATGAAGTGTGAACCACCATCGGTCATTAGATATCTAGGGACTCCAAATCTAGGGAAGATAACTTCTTTCAACATCTTGATAGAGGTGTTGTGATCAGCACTACTAGTGGGGATAGCTTCTACCCACTTAGTGACGTAATCAACAACAACTAAGATGTGAGTATACCCATTGGATTTTGGAAAACGTCCCATATAATCAAAGCCCCAAACATCAAATGGTTCAATGACAAGTGAATAGTTCATATGCATTTCCTAACGTTTGCTAATATTACCTATTCTTTGACATTCGTCACACGGCAAGACAAACTTACGGGCATCCTTGAAGAGAGTGGGCCAATAGAAACCTGATTGCAATACCTTGTGTGCAGTTCTATCTCTCGCATGGTGTCCTCCGTAGGCCTTAGAGTGACACTTCTGTAGGATCTGTCCCTGTTCATGTTCAGGTACACAACGTCTAATAACACCATCTACTCCTTCCTTATAAAGGTGAGGATCATCCCAAAAGTAATGTCTCAAGTCAAAGAAGAATTTCTTCTTTTGCTGGTACGTGAAATTAGGTGGTATGTATTTGGCAACGGTATAGTTTGCATAATCAGCATACCACTGTGCACTACGTGAAGCATTGATGACATTCAGTTGCTCATCGGGAAAGCTATCATCGCTATGTTGTGGGTCATCAAGAACGTTCTCCAACCTAGACAAGTTATCTGCTACTGGGTTATCAACACCCTTTCTGTCGACAACGTGCAAATCAAATTCTTGTAGCAAGAGAACCCATCTGATAAGTCTAGGTTTAGCGTCTTTCTTCTCCAGGAGGTACTTAATAGCAGCATAATCAGTGTGAATAATGACTTTGGAATCAACTATGTAAGACCTGAACTTTTCACATGCAAACACGACTGCTAAAAACTCCTTCTCCGTAGTAGCATAGTTTATCTGGGCACTGTCTAGAGTTTTACTAGCATAGTGAATAACATTCAACTTCTTATCAACTCTTTGCCCTAGAACAACACCAACAGCATAATCACTAGCGTCACACATGATCTCAAAAGGTAGGTTCCAATCAGGTGGTTGAACAATTGGTGCAGTTATCAAAGACCTCTTAAGTATTTCGAAGGCTTCCTCACAATCATCGTCAAAGACAAAAGGAATATCCTTTTGCAATAGATTGGTAAGAGGCCTAGAAATCTTAGAGAAGCCTTTGATGAACCTTCTATGGAAACCAACATGACCAAGGAAACTTCTTATCCCTTTGATATCTGTGGGGTATGGCATTTTCTCGATTGGATCAACCTTAGCCTTATCGACTCCAATACCTCTTTCACAAATTTTATGTCCTAAGACGATGCCTTCATTAACCATAAAGTGGCACTTGTCCCAATTCAAGACAAGATTGGTGTGTTTACATATCTGCAAGACTCAATCAAGGTTGCTGAGGCAATCATCAAAGGAAGACCCGTAAATGGAGAAGTCATCCATGAAAACCTCAACAATCTTTTCACAAAAGTCAGAGAATATAGCCATCATACATCTTTGAAAGGTGGCAGGTGCATTACATAAGCCAAAAGGCATACGTCTATAAGCAAAGGTACCGAAAGGGCAGGTGAATGTGGTTTTCTCCTGATCAGATTGTGCAACTGGTATTTGGGAGAAACTAGAATAACCGCCTAGAAAGCAAAAGTGTGTGTGTTTGGACAACCTTTCTAGCATTTGGTCGATAAAAGGCAAAGGGTAATGATCGTTCCTAGTGGCTTTATTCAATTTCCTAAAATCAATCACCATCCTATAGCCAGTAATAATCTTCTGTGGGATCAATTCATCCTTATCATTAGGGACAACGGTAATGCCTCCCTTCTTAGGGACACAATGCACCGGACTCACCCAATCGCTGTGAGCAACAAGATAAATGATACCTGCTTCCAGGAGTTTATTATTTCTTTTCTCACTACTTCTTTCATCTTAGGATTTAATCTCCTTTGATGATCAACAACTGGTTTGAAGTCAGGATCAGTTTTAATCTTGTGCTGGCATAGAGTAGGACTAATGCCCTTAAGATCATCAAGAGTATACCCAATAGCAGCACGGTGCGTCCTCGGAGTTTTTAGTAACTTCTTTTCTTCATGCTCCGAGAGGCTAGCACTAATAATAACAAGATATATCTCCTTTTCATCAAGATAGGCATACTTAAGAGTATCAGGCAACTATTTAAGCTCAAACACAGGATCACCCTTTGGTGGGGGTGGATCCCCAAGCAGTTCAACACGCAAGTTATTCTTAAGGATAGGATATTGTTCTAAGACAACTCTATCTATCTCAACCCTTTCATTCATATGCATATCATTTTCGTGCTCAAGCAAGTATTGCTCTAAAGGATCAGTAGGAGGCACGACAATAGAGGCTAAGGCAATAGTTTCATCCCTACTAGGCAACTCCTTTTCATGAGGTTGTCTACCAAACTTAGAGAAATTGAACTCATGTGACACACCTTCAAAGCCAACAGTGACAATTTGCTTCTCACAATCAATATGAGCATTGACGGTATTGAGAAAAGGTCTACCAAATATGATGGGATAGAAGCTATCTTGTGCGGTAGCAAGAACGAGGAAATCAGCAGGATACTTCGTTTTACCACACAAGACTTCAACATCCCTAACAATTCCCACATGGCACATAGTATCTCTATTGGCAAGCTGAATAGTGACATCAATAGGCTCTATCTCAACAGGTGCAATCTCATCTTTGATTTCATCATATAAGGATTGAGGTATTGCACTAACACTAGCACCCACGTCACATAAACCATGATAACAATGATCTCCTATCTTAACAGAAACGACAGGCATGCCAATAACAGGCCTATGTTTGTCTCTAACGTGAGGTTTAGCAATTCTAGCATCATCTTCACAGAAGTGAATATTATATCCCTCAACTTCTTCAGACAGAATATCTTTGATAATAGCAATGCTAGGTTCAACTCTAATTTGCTCAGGGGGTGTAGGTGTTCTAATGTAGCCTCTACGTATCACAGTTGAAGCTTTAGAATGATCCTTTATCCTAACAGGGAAAGGTGGTTTCTCAATGTAAGCACTGGGAACAACATGATCATTATAGGCAATGACTTTCTCTTCAACTGGAGTGGGTTTAACTACATTGACTTCTAAAGGAGGATGATATTTAAAACACTTCTCTTTTGGGAGATCAATATGAGCAGCAAAGGATTCACACAGTGAAGCTACTATCTCAGAGTCAAGTCGATACTTAGCGCTAAAATCACTAAAGGTATTTGTCTCAACAAAGGATTTAACGCAACCAAACGTGAAATTCATACCTGACTCCTTACCTTCTTCAAGCTCCCAATCTTTAGAGTTGCGTTTAATTCTCTCCAATAAATTCCATTTTAAGTCAATATCTCTCTTCATAAAAGAACCAGTACAAGAAGTGTCAAGCATGGTGCGATCATCATGAGAAAGCCGAGCATAGAAGTTCTGAATGATAATTTCTCTCGAGAGCTCATGATTGGGGCATGAATATAGCATTGATTTAAGCCTCCCCCAAGCTTGACCGATGCTTTCTCTGTCACGAGGAGAAAAATTGTAAATATAATTTCGATCACGATGTACTAAATGCATAGGATAAAACTTTTGATGAAATTCCAATTTCAACCGATTGTAGTCCCATGATCCAATATCATCACATAGCCTATACCATGTCAACGCCTTATCCTTGAAAGATAAAGGAAAGACCTTCTTCTTGACCTCATCCTCGGGCACACCTGCAAGCTTAAATAAACCACAAACTTCATTTACATAGATCAGATGCAAGTCTGGATGTGATGTTCCATCTCCTGTAAAAGGATTAGCCAGCAGTTTCTCAAGCATACCCGAAGGAAATTCAAAGCAAATATTTTCAGTAGGTGCAGCAGGTTGAGGAGCAACTATTTGTGCTTCCGTTCGAGGTGAAGATACCCCGAACAGGCCCCTCAAAGGATTAGTATCCATAGTGACAAGTGACAATAAATTTCAGCACAGTATATGAATGTTTCCTTACCAAGTTCCACTTACCAAAGGCGCTTCACTCCCCGGAAACGGTGCCAGAAAAGAGTCTTGATGACCCACAAGTCTAGAGGATAAATCATAGTCCTTTCGATAATTAAGAGTGTCGAACCCAACGAGGAGCAGAAGGATCTGACAAGTGGTTTTGAGCAAGGTAAAATCTGCACGCACTGAAATTGTCGGTAACAAGTGATTGTGTGGTGAGATGATTCGTAGCAAGCAACAAGTAACAAAAGTAGCAACGGTGCAGCAAAGTGGACCAATCCCTTTTGTAGCAAGGGACAAGCCTGGACAAAGTCTTATAGGAGGAAAAACGCTCCCGAGGACACACAGGAATTTCTGTCATGCTAGCTTCATCATGTTCATATGATTCGCGATCGTTAGTTTGATAGTTTGATATGTGGGTGGACCATTGCTTGGGTACTGCCCTTACTTGGAAAAGCATCCCACTTATGATTAACCCCTCTCGCAAGCATCCGCAACTATGAAAGAAGAATTAAGACAAAGTCTAACCATAGCATTAAACTAGTGGATCCAAATCAGCCCCTTACGAAGCAACACATAAACTAGGGTTTAAGCTTCTGTCACTCTAGCAACCCATCATCTACTTACTACTTTCCAATGCCTTCCTCTAGGCCCAAATAATGGTGAAGTGTTATGTAGTCGACGTTCACATAACACCACTAGAGGAAAAACAACATACAACACATCAAAATACCGAACGAATACCAAATTCACATGACTACTATTAGCATGACTTATCCCATGCCCTCAGGAACAAAAGTAACTACTCACAAAGCATAATCATATTCATGATCAGAGAGGTAATGAGTAGCATCAAGGATCTGAACATAAACTCTTCCACCAAATAATCCAACTAGCATCAACTACAAAGAGTAATCAACACTACTAGCAACCTTACAAGTACCAATCAGAGTCGCGAGACGGATATTGGTTACAAGTGATGAACTAGGGTTTGGAGATGAGATGGTGGTGATGAATATGTTGATGGTGATGAGTCCCCTCCAATGAAAGGAGTGTTGGTGATGACGATGGCGATGAATTCCCCCTCCAGGAGGGAATTTTCCCCGGCAGGATCGTCCTGTCGGAGCTCTAGATTGGTTGTGCTAAAGTTCCGCCTTGTGGCGGCGGCGAAACCACGAAAAAGCTCCTCCTTAATTTTTTCCTGGACGAAACCCTTCATATAGCAAAAGAGGGGGGCCAGTGGGCCAGTGGTCTGCCCACAAGCCCTCATGGCGCGGCCTGGGGCGGGTGGCCGCGCCGCGCATGCTTGTGGGCACCCCCTGGTGCCCCTCTGCCACTTCTTCGGCCCAGTATTTTTGATAAATCAGGAAAACAACCTCGTTGATTTTTACGGTGTTTGGAGTTGCGCAGAATAGGTATCTCAACTTTGCTCCACTTTCAAGCCAGAATTCCAGTTGCCGGCATTCTCCCTCTTCATGTAAACCTTGCAAAATAAGAGAGAAAAGGCATAAGAATTGTACCGTGAAGTGAAATAACAGCCAAAGAAGCGATAAATAGCAACATGAAAACATGATGCAAAATGGACGTATCAGAAACCCAGTGACAAATCCATTTCCACATGATCGAATTTCCACTCGGGTATAGGCAAGGGATGCAGAAGTGAGATCTGAAGGCGGAAAGTGCAACGAAGTAAAAGAGTAAGGCTGAAAATATGGTGTGAAGTAGACCCGGGGGCCATAGTGTTCACTAGAGGATTCTCTCAAAATAGCAAATATTACGGTGGGTGAACAAATTAGTGTCGAGCAATTGATAGAACCACGCAAAGTCATGATGATATCTAAGGCAATGATCATACATATAGGCATCACATCCGAGACAAGTAGACCGATACTTTCTGCATCTACTACTATTACTCCACACATCGACCGCTATCCAGCATGCATCTAGTGTATTGAGTTCATGACGAACAGAGTAACGCAATGATCATACATATAGGCATCACGTCCGAGACAAGAGATTTTATCATAGCTTCGACGATATGATCGGTAAAGGCCTTGTTTTGGCTATAAGCGTGTGGAGAGTTTAGCATGGATTGCATCAAGGAAATGCATTCAATCAAGGACCAACTATCATAATTGAATTCCTTGAAATCCAAAGTAGTAATTTCATTACTACTCAAAGTTTTAATATCTTCTACTCCACATTCAATGCTTTTAGCATCAAGATGGATGGACTCCGAATCATTGGGACGTTTTTCAACCAAAGTGGATTCATATCCAGCCCCATCATCATTAGGTTTGAGACAAAACAAAGATTCAATGGGAGTCACACCAAGCACTTTAAGATCTTTGTGATTCTTATCACGAGAACACGCCCTTTTAAGCCATTCATGTCTAGCACGAATTTGAGCTGTTTTTTCTTTGCTCTCACTCATGGAAACACGCATAGATTTCAAAGTTTCATCCATATTGATCTTGGGAGGAGCACATCTAACTTTCAAAGCATCAATATCACTAGACATTCTATCAACGCTCCTAGCGAAATCGTCAATTTTGAGTAGTTTTTCCTCTATGGACGCATTGAAAATCTTTTGTGAGATGATAAACTCTTTGATATTACTCTCTAGATCAGAGGGTAATCTATTGTAATTTCCATGAGTATTGTTTTAGGAGTTGCCAAAGTTATTAGAGGGGTTACTAGGAAAAGGCCTAGGAACATAGTTTCCTCTAAAAGCATTGTTGTTGCCAAAATTATTCCTACCAACAAAATTAACGTCCAAGCTAGCGTTGCTACTCTCAATCAAGGAAGGCAAGGGCATATCATTAGGATCTAAAGGAGCACTTCTACTAGCAACCAAATTCATTAACTCATCCATCTTAGCACTCAACGAGTTAATTTCTTCTATAGGGTGTACCTTCTTACTAGTAGGTGACCTTTCAGTGTGCCACTGAGAGTAGTTCGTCATGATATTGTCTAGGAGTTTTCTGGCTTCTCCTAACGTGATTTCCATGAATGTTCCACCAGAGGCAGAGTCCAAGATATTTCTAGAAGCAAATTTCAAGCCAGCGTAAAAGATTTGTATAATCATCCAAAGACTCAAGACATGAGCGGGACAATTTCTAATCATCAATTTCATTCTCTCCCAAGATTGTGCAACATGTTCATGATCAAGTTGCTTAAAATTCATGATATCATTACGGAGAGAGATAATCTTAGCCGATGGAAAATACTTGGATATATAAGCATCTTTGCACTTGTTCCAAGAATCAATACTATTTTTGGGCAAAGACGAAAACCAATTTTTTGCTCGATCTCGCAACGAGAACGGAAAAAGCTTCTATTTAATCACATCATTATCCACATCTTTCTTCTTTTGCATATCGCAAAGCTCAATGAAGGTATTAAGATGGGATGCGGCATCTTCACTAGGAAGGCCGGAGAATTGCTCTTTCATAACAAGATTCAGCAAACCAACATTGATTTCATATGATTCCACACTAGTGGCGAGAGCAATCGGAGTACTAATAAAATCATTATTATTAGTATTCCAGAAGTCACAAAGTTTGGTGTTTTCAGTCATGGTGACTTCAACACGCAAGCAAGCACACAAGCGAACAGAAAGCAAGCGATAAAAAAGGGCGAACGAAAAAGGCAAACAAAAAAGGCAAATATTTTTGTAAATTTTTGTTTGTCAGAACTGGGGGAGAGGAAAACGAGAGGAAAAAAAGTAAATGCAATAGATGAGTTTGCGACACTTACTTGGATGAGTTCTTGACTTGATCCTCCCCGGCAATGGCGCCAGAAATCCTTCTACTACTTCTCAAACAACAGCGCCAGAAATTGGCACGTTGACAGAGACTTGGCTTGCGTTGGTTTTTCCCTTGAAGAGGAAAGGGTGATGCAACACAAGAGCAGTAAGTATTTCCCTCTGTTTGAGAACCAATGTATCAATCAAGTAGGAGAATCTCGTCAAGTCCAGAGTACCTGCGCAAACACAAAAGAGCTTACACCCAACGCTATAAAGGGGTTGTCAATCTCTTCAAGATTGATTGCAAAGTGAGATCTGAAGGCGGAAAGTAAAACGAAGTAAAAGAGTAAGGCTGAAAATATGGTGTGAAGTAGACCCCGGGGCCATAGTGTTCACTAGAGGCTTCTCTCAAAATAGCAAATATTTCGGTGGGTGAACAAATTACTGTCGAGCAATTGATAGAACCGCGCAAAGTCATGACGATATCTAAGGCAATGATCATACATATCGGCATCACGTCGAGACAAGTAGACCGATACTTTCTGCATGTACTACTATTACTCCACACATCGACAGCTATCCAGCATGCATCTAGTGTATTGAGTTCATGACGAACAGAGTAACGCTTTAAGCAAGATGACATGATGTAGAGGGATAAACTCAAACCAATGATGAAAACCCCATCTTTTTACCCTTGATGGCAACAACAAGATGCGTGCCTCGCTACCCCTTCTGTCGCTGGGTGAGGTCAGCCTCACCGCACGGTATGAACCCAAAACCAAGCACTTCTCCCATTGCAAGAATCATAGATCAAGTTGGCCAAACAAAACCTACAACTCGAAGAGAATTACAAGGATATGAAATCATGCATAAGAGAGATCAAAGGAAACTCAAATAAGATTCATAGATAATCTGATCATAAATCCACAATTCATCGGATCTCGACAAACACACCGCAAAAGAAGATTACACCGGATAGATCTCCATGAAGATCATGGAGAACTTTGTATTGAAGATCCAAGAGAGAGAAGAAGCCATCTAGCTACTAGTTATGGACCCGTAGGTCTATGGTGAACAATCACGTATCATCGGAGAGGTCATGGTGTTGATGAAGAAGCCCTTCGTATCCGAATCTCCCCTCCGACAGGGCACGAGAACGTGCCCCAGATGAGATCTTGCGGCGACGGAAAAGTATTTTCGTGGATCTCTTGATTTTTTTAGGGATTTTAGAGAATTTATAGGCAAAGGAGCTAGGGCAGGGGAGGCCCAGGGAGCCCACAAGCCTGGGAGGCGCGCCCCCTGGCTGCGCCATGGGGGCTTGTGGCCTGCCCCGGGACTCCCTGCCTTGGTTCCCAAGCTTTCTGCGTATCTTCTGTTCCGGAAAAAATCTTTTCGGAAGTTTTATTCCGTTTGGACTCCGTTTAAAATCCTCCTCTGAAAAGGGTCAAAAACACGGAAAAAATAGGAACTGGCACTTGTCACTGAGTTAATAAGTTAGTCCCAAAAAAGATATAAAAGGCATACAAAACATCCAAAGTTTGACAAGATAATAGTATGAAACCATCAAAAGTTATAGATACATTGGAGACGTATCAAGGTACTATCTGAAGGTTGAGCTTCCTGAAAGATTCACAAAGATCAGGCTGGAGAGGCTTCAGAATGATACTGTTGCAACAAGCCTTTCTGCTCAAAGCATCTGCAATGGAATTTTCTTTGCCTGGAGTAAAGTCAATGCTCGTATTGTAATCTTGGATCATTTCCACCCAACGAGTTTGCCGAAGATTGAGACTAGGTTGGATGAAGATGTATTTGAGACTTTTGTGATCGGTGTAGACTTGAAACTGTCTTCCCAACAAGAGGTGTCTCCAAGTCATCAAATCATGGACCACTGCCGCCAACTCAAGATCATGAGTGGGGTAGTTCTTCTCACTTGGCTTCAACTGCCTCGAGGTATAAGCTACGACTTTCTTCTCTTGCATCAGAACTGCACCAAGACCTTGGAGAGAGGCATCACAGAACACTTGATAAGGCTTGGAATCATCAGGAGGAGTCAAGACTGGAGTTGAAGTGAGCTTCTCTTTGAGTGTGTTGAAGGCCAACTGACACTCTGGAGACCAGACAAACTTCACACTCTTCTGAAGAAGGTTGGACAGAGGCTTAGCAATCTTGGAGAAGTTCTCAATGAACCTTCTGCAATATCTTGCAAGCCCGAGAAAGCTTCAAAGCGGCTTCACATTCTAAGGAGGTTCCCACTCAACAATGGCCTGCACCTTTGTAGGATCAACTTTGATGCCCTCCGCAGAGATGATGTGCCCAAGGTACACAATTTCCTTCAACCAGAACTCACATTTGGAAAACATAGCATAGAACTTATGCTCTCTTAGCTTATCAAGCACAAGCAGGAGATGTTCTTCATGCTCTTCCTCAGTTTCAGAAAAGACCAAAATGTCATCAAGATACAACAAGAAAAATTCATTCTTGAATGGGGAGAAGATGTAATTCATCATCCGAGAGAAGGTCGGAGGAGCATTGGCAAGACCAAAAGACATCACTGTGTACTCATAAGAGCTAAAGCTTGTCCCGAAAGTAGTCTTGGGAATGTCTTCTTCGCGAATGCAGATATGATGATAGCCCATCCGGAGACCTAGGGCAATTTGAGGAAGCCCATCCTTGGAATATAGAAGCCAAGTTATATAATAAAGTGTGACAGCCCGAGACCGACGTTCCAGAAGATTCCCCTTTCTTTCCGTTTTCGTCGTGTGTCTATTTTCTTTTGTCGCACCCACATCGCATCATTCGCATCATCAGCATTGCATCGGCATCTCCGTTGCCGCCCGTTTTCAAAAACTTGCATCCGTTGTTAGTTGCCGGTTCTCGTCGTTGTCCGTTCTGAGCCCGACCACACACGCACGCGCCCGCGACATCGTTCGAACCCTGTTTTAAAAGTGTGCGTCAAACTTTCTCTCATCAGGGTGAAACTTGGTATGCAGTCGTAAGTAGTTATAGCTAGGCCGCCTCTCGAATTTCGTCGCGATCGGAGTTCGTCAGGTACCCGAACGGTCGACCGTAGTGGCACCGTATTCGGTCTACCGTCGGACGTTGTCGGTGTTTTAAAAAGTCGTTGCCACGTCGCCCGTTTTCCCTCTCATCTCCGGTAAACCACCCTACACGGCCAGTTAACCGTTCCCGCGTTCGAAATTACCCGAATCCGACCGCACGGTTGGATCCGGGTCGAGATTTCACTAAATCTAGCCCCCCATTTGTCTATATATAGTTCCCGAGTGCAGTTTAGGCAGCCAACCCCCTCCACCTCGATTTCCGCGCCACCCACCTAACCCTAGCCACCACCCCAGCGCTCTCTCTCCCATCGGCTGCCGGGCCGCCCGAGCCCGGGTTAGGACCGCCTGAAAACCCATCTTGGCCCGAGCGCCGCCGCACCTCCCTGCCTCCCGGAGCTAGCCCGAGCCTTCCCTCGCCGCGCCGCCCTATCCCGTCGCCGGCCGGTGCGCCCCCGCCGTTGCCGCCATGCGCCGCCGCCTTGCGCCTCGCCGCGCCGCCCTATCTCGCCTCGCCGGCAACCACCGCTAGATCCGACCGCCGCCTCGCACCAGCTCGCCCCGCGCCCGCCGGTCCTGAGCGCCTCCAGCGCGCCCACCATCGCTGGCAGCTGGTCCGTGCAGCCTCCCCTCGCCGCCCTGGTCCCCGCCACCGGGAACTGCGTCGCCTCCCTGCGTCGGCCGATCTCGTCGCCGCGGGGTTCCCGTGCTCGATCCGTTGGCCGCCGCCAGGCCGTGCCCTCGGGCACGACGAGGAGGGCGCTCCTAGCGCTCGAGATGCCCATGTGGGCCGCCTCACCGCCCAGGCCCAAGCCGGCCTCCTCGCCCCGGCCGAGCTGGCACCGAGCCAGGCCACCTCGAGGCCACCGCAAGGCCCACCTCCAGCAGTGTTCTAACTGTTAAAGCTGTGATGGGTGCCAAAGAGCCCATAACTTCCATAAAGAAGATGCTCGGCTGCCTATCTACGCTTCCCCCTCAGATTGGCGAGTTGACTCGGTCAGCCGCCCGGAAGGGGGTACTGACTGCCTTGAGTTTCTGCTTGGCGTATGCTCCGGAGATCAACCTGGAAGAGGTAGCGGCAGGCTTTCCTCAACTTAAAGATGACGGGTCAGAATTCGTCGAAGAGGACTATCAACGTGTTGTCAAGGACTCCCGGCTGGCGGCAACCCAACTCGCAGCAAGTCTGGATTTATCAAAATATCAGGCAGCTTATGACAGCAAGAACAAGAAGGTCAGCCCGCCAACCTTTGTGACGACCTGTTTAACTCCTCGGCGACCCAAGAACCCTTTTGACTTGGAAGCAGATCTGGCATCAATCCTGACCGATGAAGATGACTTCGCAGCTCTGGCCAGGTGTAACTGGGTACTGGGCGACTTGCAAATTGAAGTCGGCCAAAGCTCGCAGCAGCTCTGGCCACGTGTAACTGGGTACTGGGCGACTTGCATATTTGTTCGATTTAGTTTAGCGTGCCAAATGCATTGTTTACCGTGCTGTTCCAATAGGATAGAAGCCCGTATTGATTTTCGCGCAAGATCGGATAGATCGTATGCCGTAATAGAAATGTTCATGTTTTAGGAACACATTTTCCTTGTATTTTAGAGCGGTCATTGGTATTTTTGCGTGTCGGGATTGCCGCTAGTTTATTTTTCCGTGCTTAGGTTATTATCTCGCATTTATGTGTGGCATTATTTTTGTGTTGCAACCCCACATGTTTTATATGTTTTTGGGGTAGAAAAATCCATGGGATTTTTCTGTGCAATTAGTTTTATCTTTTGAGCAAGTTAGTTCGCACGATATTTTGCTGTGACGCCCTTTTGTTTAATTCGTAGGATTTATTCCGTGCTTCGTTTGAAGGAGTTGTCAACTAGATAGTTGATCTTGGATGTTTTGTCTAGCCCCTGGTATTTTTGGTTGCAATAGATATGCATGTTTAGGTGTGGTTTGCTTGCTCTCAAGTTGCTAGAAATAGTGCTGATTTGGAGGTGCTGAAATATTACTAAGTCTGGAATCTGTTATATTTTGTTGCTGTCTTGTCTTGCTTGAATCTTGTGATCTGTAGCTCTTTTGAGGTTGGTCCAATGGAGTTAGTTGTAGCCCTTGTGTTTCTCTAGCATGCTGTGTATTTTCATGCAATTTGGAGTCCTGTAGCTATTGGTTTTGCTGCTGTCAATATGGCTTCAGATCGAAAACTGCACTTTCATGAAGTGTAATTTTCACTAAGTCTGAAATAGTGTGTGAGAAGCCATTTTGTGTCTTCTTTCCCTAGTGATCCATGATGCCATGCTAGTTGTTGTTAGTTGTGTGTATTAGTGCTTCTTGCCCTCTTTCGTGTCATGCCTTGCTTGAGTTTACCGGAGTTGTGTAGCCCGTAGTTGTGGGGTGTAGAAGATGCTATGTGGCTGATTTTGGCAGATTGTAGTCATTTCTTGTTTTGCTCGTAGTTGTTGAACCGTAGCTCCGATTTGATCGTGTCCTACATGAAACTTGTTTAGAATCTCGTGTAGTTTCATGTTCTTTTGCTGGTTGTATGTTTTGAAGTGCTCGTGACCGTCGTTGCACATATATTGCATTCATGCCATCATGTCTTGCAGTGCTTGTATCTTTTGAACCGTAGCTCCGTTGGAGATGATCTCTATGTGTAAATTGCTTGTAACGACGCGTAGAATCACGTGAACCTATTTGTTTTGCTGTTTAACAACCAATTAAATGTGTTAGTTCAGATCTGGACAGAATTGTAAATTAACATGTGAGGTCGTCTCGGAGGTGCTACATGTCATTTCCGACCTCATTTAAAACGCCTAGATAGGTAGTTTAATTACGCTTCACCTCTTGCCATGTTTAACCACATGTAATATTGCCGTGTATCTAATCGGGATAGAACTAAACAATTAAACGTGGAGTTTCGTCAATATGCAACTCGTTGCATATTGAACTTCACTTAATATGTAGTGTTTGATTGTCGTGAATTGTCATGCCGTGTCTTGCATGTGTTCAGCTGCTCATGCATCATATGTTTTGTGCACCATGTGGTGAATATCATGTGTTGATTATTGTTTACGGTTTGCTTCGTCTCCTTAGAGTTCCGCAGCCTGCCGGATTGTGAGGACCCGTTCGACTACGTCGGTTCGTCTGCTTCACGGAGGCATTCTTATTCCAAGCGAGATCGGAGGCAAGATGACCATTTCCCCAGATACCATTACTATCATTGCCATGCCAGTTTTATCGCTTCTATCGATTATGTCTCGTTGCCTACCACATGTTAAATATCAGCCTCTCAACAATGCCATCAAAACCTTCAACCTGTTCGACCTAGCAAACCACTGATTGGCTATGTTACTGCTTGCTTAACCCTGTGTTAGCGTTGCTAGTTGGAGGTGCAGTTGCTTCCATGTGAAAACATGGGTTCCTTGTTATATCACCATATTTAAATGCTATTTAATTTAATGAACCTATATACTTGGTAAAAGGTGGAAGGCTCGGCCTTTCTAGCCTGGTGTTTTGTTCCACCTTTGCCCCCTTAGTTTCGGCTACCGGTGTTATGTTCCATAATTGAGCGCTCCTAACACGATCGGGGTTGTTATGGGGACCCCCTTGATAATTCGTTTTAGATTAAAGCTGGTCCGGCAAGGCCCAACTTTGGTACTACATTTGCCTAATCACCTAATAAAATTGCATAGGGACTTTCCGGACCCCGAGGATAATTTAATCAACCCCCGGGCCAGTGCTCCTCATGAGTGTTGGTCCCACCTGAGCGATGTCCGGTGCCCCTCTGGTCACCCGGAAGTTTAGCGATCCCGACGTCTAGCTCATCCGTCGTGTCCTGAGAACGAGGTACGCGACTCCTATCGGGATCGTCGACACGTCGGGCGGCCTTGCTGGATTAGTTTTACCTTTGACGAGATATCTTGTGCATCGGGGATTCCGGCGATGCTTTGGGTAATCTCAGAGTTGGGGTTTTCCACTAGGGAATCCGACGAGATCGCGAGCTTCGTGATTGAGGATTTCTATGCGGCTTGTGGTAATTTGTGATGGACTAGTTGGAGCACCCCTGCAGGGTTAAATCTTTTGGGAAAGCCGTGTCCGCGGTTATGTGGCAACGTGGAAGCTTTGTTTAACACTGGTTCTAGATAACTTGAAGTTAACTTAATTAAAATAGGCCAACTGTGTGCGTAACCGTGACTGTCTCTTTCGTGAGTTCATTCTCCGATCGAGGACACGTTGGGGTTATGTCTGACGTAGGTAGGTGTTCAGGATCATTCATTTGATCATCAGTAGTAACGTCCGTTATGCGTAGATCTTCCCCCTCTCATTTCTTGTACTCGTAAGTTTAGCCACCAAACATGTGCTTAGTCGCTGCTGCAACCTCACCACTTAACCATACCTCACCCATTAAGCTTTGCTAGTCTTGATACCTTTGGAAATGAGATTGCTGAGTCCCCTGTGGCTCACAGATTACTTCAACACCAGTTGAAGGTACATGTAAAGGTTACTTGACGCGTGCGCGTTGATTGTTCATTTGGAGTTGCTTCTTCTTCTTCTTCTTCTTCTTCATCGATCTAGGATGGGTTCCAGGCCAGCAGCCTGGGATAGCAAGGATGGACGTCGTTCTTCTTTTCTCGTTTGTTTTCGTCCGTAGTCGGACCCTGCTCTTCTCTTGATGATTATGTGATGTACTGATGTGACTCTGATGTAGCTTGTGGCGAGTGTAAGCCAATTCCATATATATACCTCTTCTTTTCAGTATATGTACTTGTAACGATATCCATTCTTACGTCACGACGAGATGCGCTTCTATCCCTGACGAGGCCTTCGTGCCAAATTGAGGATAGGGTCGCATCTTGGGCGTGACAAGTTGGTATCAGAGCAGTACCGACCTAGGAGCCCCCATGATTGATCGATCTTGGCCGAGTCGAGTCTAGTGAAAAAACTGCTTTGAGTCTAGTTATATATCGGAGAGTAGGATTCTTTTTTCTCCTCTTCTATGCTCTGGTGAGAAATCTTGACGTAATAATTTATTCTAATCCTCTTCTCAATCAATTTTTTTTAGGATCATGCGTATATTTTTGGAATCTATATGATGCCGATGTGACGGAGTTCTGTCTTGGTGCCTCCTATCTGCTTTGAGTTTCAGGGGAGTTGAGCTCCAGGGGATTCTTCCGGACATCGTTATCATTCAGATTTCTTATTATCTCAGGACAAAGGATGTTCGTAATTGCTTCAATACTGGTAGTGGCGAGATAACCCCGATGTCCCCAGTACTGGTGCAGATTGTTCGGGAGTACTGCCATACTTTGTATCGTTGTGATCACGAGGGTCTATTGTAGATGAAGGTATGCGATTCTGGTTGTGTGTTGACGGATGTGATACAGGTGACGGGTTAGTATAGGAGTTGTGTGATTATTACTCCTTGTATCCATGTACGAGATTGCATGACCAGAAATTTCGGGAATTCATAGGTGGGAATTCAAGCAGTTGCTTATAGGACAATCTTTCAACAAATGCATGATGTTAGGTTGGGGTTCGACATCTAGTGGATTCCTATCCACGAAAATATCGGACGAAATCTTTCTCATGAGTTTGTTCTGGCTTGTTTCATATGGTAATTCAAGTTGCTTCGATGTCAAGTGGTGATTTCAGATCTTTCCTCAGAGGTGTTCTTATATTTTTATGTGAGAATGCAAATTCTTTTGTTCGTTCAATCACATATCAATTTTTGTCAATCGGAGTCAACGTATCAATTCCATTCAACCGGTGTGTTTCTCTCCAAGTAAATTCAATCCTCTCTAATTTTGCAAGATCATTCTCTCATTTTATTCCAGAGTTCATCTCATCTATCCCAAGTTGTCTTTGTTTTTCCCCACCCTCCCGCCCTTTTTCTCAGTGATTCAATTTTCATCCAAGATTTTCTTTTCAGTGATGCTTCCGCTATCTCTTCTTCCTTTTGTACCCGGTGATTCATTGTGAAGATTCTCAGGAGCTTCATGTTCATCCTTATTCAGTCTTGTTATTTTTCCCGTGAATTCAATTTACTTGTCCGTGTCATCATATCCTTTTCGTCCTTGTAATTCTTTCCCATGTTGGACATTCTTATCATTATTCTTGTTATTAATTCCTCTCTTTTCTATTCGGAGTGTTAAAGATATTTCAGTAGTTTCTCGTTTTCAATTCCTTTAATTATTTCGAGGTGCTAACCTCATCTAGTTTTCTTGTACCGGTGCAATATCTCCCGTTCTAGCAATATTTTCAACGGTGATTTCTTTGAGTGGGCCCATAACCCACAGGTTCTTTCACAGGATCTTATCTGACTCTTGTAATCCTTCCGGAGTTATCTTGTTTTTTTCAACTATGACGTAAGTGTTGGAGAACGTCGCATGGGAATCAAAAAATTTCCTACGCGCACGAAGACCTATCATGGTGATGTCCATCTACGAGAGGGGATGAGTGATCTACGTACCCTTGTAGACCGTACAGCAGAAGCATTAGTGAACGCGGTTGATGTAGTGGAACATCCTCACGTCCCTCGATCCGCTCCGCGAACTATCCCGCGATCAGTCCCACGATCTAGTGCCGAACGGACGGCACCTCCGCGTTCAGCACACGTACAACTCGATGATGATCTCGGCCTTCTTGATCCAGCAAGAGAGACGGAGAGGTAGAAGAGTTCTCCGGCAGCGTGATGGCGCTCCGGAGGTTGGTGATGATCTCGTGTCAGCAGGGCTCCGCCCGAGCTCCGCAGAAACGCGATCTAGAGGAAAAACCGTGGAGGTATGTGGTCGGGCTGCCGTGGAAAAGTCGTCTCAAATCAGCCCTAAAACCTCCGTATATATAGGTGGGAGAGGGGGGACCTTTCCTTGGGGCTCAAGGAGCCCAAGGGGGTCGGCCGAGCCAAAGGGGGGAAGGACTCCCCCCCAAACCGAGTCCTACTTGGTTTGGTGGGTGGAGTCCTTCTTTCCTTTCCCACCTCCTCCTTTTTTTTCTTTTCTCTTTGATTTTTCTTCCAATGCGCGTAGGGCCCTTTTGGGCTGTCCCACCAGCCCACTAAGGGCTGGTGCGCCACCCTCAAAGCCTATGGGCTTCCCCGGGGTGGGTTGCCCCCCCGGTGAACTCCCGGAACCCATTCGTCATTCCCGGTACATTCCCGGTAACTCCGAAAACCTTCCGGTAATCAAATGAGGTCATCCTATATATCAATCGTTGTTTCCGGACCATTCCGGAAACCCTCGCGACGTCCGTGATCTCATCCGGGACTCCGAACAACATTCGGTAACCAACCATATAACTCAAATACGCATAAAACAACGTCGAACCTTAAGTGTGCAGACCCAGCGGGTTCGAGAACTATGTAGACATGACCCGAGAGACTCCTCGGTCAATATCCAATAGCGGGACCTGGATGCCCATATTGGATCCTACATATTCTACGAAGATCTTATCGTTTGAACCTCAGTGCCAAGGATTCATATAATCCCGTATGTCATTCCCTTTGTCCTTCGGTATGTTACTTGCCCGAGATTCGATCGTCAGTATCCGCATACCTATTTCAATCTTGTTTACTGGCAAGTCTCTTTAATCGTTCCGTAATACAAGATCCCGCAACTTACACTAAGTTACATTGCTTGCAAGGCTTGTGTGTGATGTTGTATTACCGAGTGGGCCCCGAGATACCTCTCCGTCACACGGAGTGACAAATCCCAGTCTTGATCCGTACTAACTCAACGAACAACTTCGGAGATACCTGTAGAGCATCTTTATGGTCACCGAGTTATGTTGCGACGTTTGATACACACAAAGTATTCCTCCGGTGTTAGTGAGTTATATGATCTCATGGTCATAGGAACAAATACTTGACACGCAGAAAACAGTAGCAACAAAATGACACGATCAACATGCTACGTCTATTAGTTTGGGTCTAGTCCATCACGTGATTCTCCTAATGACGTGATCCAGTTATCAAGCAACAACACCTTGTTCATAATCATAAGAGACTGACTATCTTTGATCAACTGGCTAGCCAACTAGAGGCTTGCTAGGGACAGTGTTTTGTCTATGTATCCACACATGTAAATGAGTCTTCATTCAATACAATTATAGCATGGATAATAAACGATTATCTTGATACAGGAATTATAATAATAACTATATTTATTATTGCCTCTAGGGCATAATTCCAACAGTCTCCCACTTGCACTAGAGTCAATAATCTAGCCCTCACATCATCATGCGAATTACATTGTAATAAATCTAACACCCATACAGTTCTGGTGTTGATCATGCTTTGGACGTGGAAGAGGTTTAGTCAGCGGGTCTGCTACATTCAGATCCGTGTGCACTTTGCATATATTTACGTCCTCTCCTTCGACGTAGTCACGGATGAGGTTGAAGCGTCGTTTGATGTGTCTGGACTTCTTGTGAAACCGTGGTTCCTTTGCTAAGGCAATGGCACCCGTGTTGTCACAGAACAAGGTTATTGGATTCAGTGCGCTTGGCACCACTCCAAGATCCGTCATGAACTGCTTCATCCAGACACCCTCCTTAGCCGCCTCCGAGGCAGCCATGTACTCCTCTTCACATGTAGAATCTGCTACGACGCTTTGCTTGGAACTGCACCAACTTACCGCACCCCCATTAAGAATAAATACGTATCCGGTTTGCGACTTAGAGTCGTCCGGATCTGTGTCAAAGCTTGCATCGACGTAACCTTTTACGGCGAGCTCTTCGTCACCTCCATACACGAGAAACATCTCCTTAGTCCTTTTTAGGTACTTCAGGATATTCTTGACCGCTGTCCAGTGATCCACTCCTGGATTACTCTGGAACCTACCTGCCATACTTATGGCCAGGCTAACGTCCGGTCTAGTGCACAACATTGCATACATGATAGAACCTATGGCTGAAGCATAGGGGACGGAGCGCATATGCTCTCTATCTTCATCAGTTGCTGGGCACTGAGTCTTACTCAATCTCGTACCTTGTAAAACTGGCAAGAACCCCTTCTTGGAATGTTCCATTTTGAACCTCTTCAAAACTTTATCAAGGTATGTGCTTTGTGAAAGTCCTATCAGGCGTTTTGATCTATCCCTATAGATCTTAATGCCTAGAATGTAAGCAGCTTCTCCTAGGTCCTTCATAGAGAAACTTTTATTCAAGTAATCCTTTATGCTCTCCAAAAACTCTACGTTGTTTCCAATCAGCAATATGTCATCCACATATAATATTAGAAATGCCACAGAGCTCCCACTCACTTTCTTGTAAATACAAGATTCTCCAACCACTTGTATAAACCCAAATGCTTTGATCACCTCATCAAAGCGTTTGTTCCAACTCCGAGATGCTTGCACCAGTCCATAAATGGATCGCTGGAGCTTGCACACCCTGTTAGCATTCTTAGGATCGACAAAACCTTCGGGTTGCATCATATACAATTCTTCCTTACGGAAACCGTTAAGTAACGCCGTTTTGACATCCATCTGCCAGATTTCATAATCGAAAAATGCAGCTATTGCTAACATGATTCTGACGGACTTAAGCATCGCTACGGGTGAGAATGTCTCATCGTAGTCAACTCCTTGAACTTGTGAAAAACCCTTTGCCACAAATCGAGCTTTATAAACGGTCACATTGCCGTCAGCGTCCGTCTTCCTCTTAAAGATCCATTTGTTCTGAATAGCCTTGCGGCCCTCAGGCAGTACCTCCAAAGTCCACACTTTGTTCTCATACATGGATCCTATCTCGGACTTCATGGCTTCTAGCCATTTGTTGGAATCTGGGCCCACCATTGCTTCTTCATAATTTGCAGGTTCATTGTTGTCCAACAACATGATTGATAAGACGGGATTACCGTACCACTCTGGAGCAGCACTTGGTCTCGTCGACCTGCGTGATTTGACAGAAACTTGAACCGGAGTTTCATGATCATCATCATTAACTTCCTCCTCAACCGGCGTCGCAACGACAGAGGTTTCCCCTTGCCCTGCGCCACCATCCAGAGGGATGAGAGGTTCGACAACCTCGTCAAGTTCTATCTTCCTCCCACTCAATTATCTCGAGAGAAACTCCTTCTCGAGAAAAGCTCCGTTTTTAGCAACAAACACTTTGCCCTCAGATTTGAGATAGAAGGTGTACCCAACTGTCTCTTTTGGGTAACCTATGAAGATGCACTTTTCCGCTTTGGGTTCCAGCTTTTCAGGCTGAAGCTTTTTGACATAAGCATCACATCCCCAAACTTTAAGAAACGACAACTTTGGCCTTTTACCATACCACAGTTCGTATGGTGTCGTCTCAACGGATTTTGATGGTGCCCTATTTAAAGTGAATGCAGTTGTTTCTAATGCATAACCCCAAAACGATAACGACAAATCGGTAAGAGACATCATAGATCGCAACATCTCTAATAAAGTACAATTACGACGTTCGGACACACCATTACGCTGTGGTGTTCCAGGTGGTGTCAACTGTGAAACAATTCCACATTGTCTTAAGTGAGCACCAAACTCGAAACTCAGATATTCACCCCCACGATCAGACAGTAGGAACTTGATCTTCTTGTTACGATGATTTTTAACTTCACTCCGAAATTGCTTGAACTTTTCAAATGTTTCAGACTTGTGCTTCATTAAGTAGACATAACCATATCTACTCAAATCGTCAGTGAAGGTGAGAAAATAACGATATCCGCCGCGTGCCTCTACGCTCATCGGACCACACACATCGGTATGTATGATTTCCAACAAGTCACTTGCACGCCCCATTGTTCCGGAGAACGGAGTTTTAGTCATCTTGCCCATGAGGCATGGTTCGCACGTGTCAAGTGACTCCAAAAGTCCATCGGCATGGAGTTTCTTCATGCGCTTTACACCAAGATGACCTAAGCGGCAGTGCCACAAAAATATGGCGCTATGATTGGTAACTCTAACTCTTTTGGTCTCAATGTTATGTATGTGTGTATCGCTATCAAGATTCAATATGAACAATCCTCTCACATATGGTGCATGACCATAAAAGATGTTACTCATAGAAATAGAACAACCATTATTCTCTGACTTAAAAGAGTAATCGTCTCGCAATAAACAAGATCCAGATATAATGCTCATGCTCAACGCAGGCACTAAATAACAATGATTCAAGTTCATAACTAATCCTGATGGTAACTGAAGTGAAATTGTGCCGACGGCGATTGCATCAACCTTGGAACCATTTCCTACGCGCATCGTCACTTCATCTTTCGCCAGCCTTCGTCTATTCCGCAGTTCCTGTTTCGAGTTGCAAATATGAGCAACAGAACCGGTATTGAATACCCAGGCACTACTACGAGAGCCGATTAAGTACACATCAATAACATGTATATCAAATATACCTGATTTTTCTTTGGCCGCCTTCTTATATGCCAGATACTTGGGGCAATTGCGCTTCCAGTGACCCATACCCTTGCAATAGTAACACTCTGTTTCAGGCTTAGGTCCAGCTTTGGGTTTCTTCGTCGGATTGGCAACAGGCTTGCCGCTCTTCTTTGAATTACCCTTCTTGCCTTTGCCGTTTCTCTTGAAACTAGTGGTCTTATTCACCATCAACACTTGATCCTCTTTACGGAGTTCAGACTCTGCGACTTTCAGCATCGCAAACAACTCGCCGGGTGACTTGTTCATCCCTTGCATGTTGTAGTTCAACACAAAGCCTTTATAGCTTGGCGGCAGTGATTGAAGAATTCTGTCAGTGATAGCCTCTTGCGGGAGTTCAATCCCCAGCTCAGCTAGACGGTTTGAGTACCCAGACATTTTGAGCACATGTTCACTGATAGACGAGTTCTCCTCCATCTTGCAAGCATAGAATTTATCGGAGGTCTCATACCTCTCGATCCGGGCGTTCTTCTGAAAGATAAACTTCAACTCCTGGAAGATCTCAAATGCTCCATGACGCTCAAAGCGACGTTGAAGTCCCGGTTCTAAGCCATACAAGACTGCACATTAAACTACTGAGTAGTCCTCCTTACGTGCTAACCAAGCGTTCTTAACATCCTGATCAGCCGTAGCGGGTGGTTCATCTCCTAGCGCACATTAAGGACATAATCCTTCTTCCCAGCTTGTAAGATTAGCTTAAGATTACGAGCCCAGTCTACAAAGTTGCTTCCATCATCTTTCAACTTAGCTTTCTCTAGGAACGTATTAAAATTCAGGGTGACTGTCGCGTGAGCCATGATCTACAACACAATTATATTGAAAGTGGACTTAGACTATGTTCAAGATAATTAGAGTTTAACTTAATCAAATTATTCGCTAAACTCCTACTCAAAAAGTACATCTCTCTAGTCATTTGAGTGGTTCATGATCCACTTACACTAGCTCAATACCGATCATCACGTGAGTTGAGCATAGTTTTAGTGGTGAGCATCCCTATGCTAATCATATCATCTATATGATTCATGATCGACCTTTCGGTCTCATGTGTTCCGAGGCCATGTCTGCACATGCTAGGCTCATCAAGCTTAACCCGAGTGTTCCGCGTGCGCAACTGTTTTGCACCCGTTGTATGTGAACGTTGAGTCTATCACACCCGATCATCACGTGGTGTCTCGAAACGACGAACTGTAGCAACGGTGCACAGTCGGGGAGAACACAATTTCGTCTTGAAATTTTAGTGAGAGATCACCTCATAATGCTACCGTCGTTCTAAGCAAAATAAGGTGCATAAAAGGATTAACATCACATGCAATTCATAAGTGACATGATATGGCCATCATCACGTGCTTCTTGATCTCCATCACCAAAGCACCGGCACGATCTTCTTGTCACCGGCGCCACACCATGATCTCCATCAACATGTCTCCATCGGGGTTGTCGTGCTACTCATGCTATTACTACTAAAGCTACATCCTAGCAAAATAGTAAACGCATCTGCAAGCACAAACATTAGTATAAAGACAACCCTATGGCTCCTGCCGGTTGCCGTACCATCGACATGCAAGTCGATATTATCTATTACAACATGATCATCTCATACATCCAATATATCACATCACATCGTTGGCCATATCACATCACAAGCATACCCTGCAAAAACAAGTTATACGTCCTCTAATTTTGTTGTTGCATGTTTTACGTGGTGACCATGGGTATCTAGTAGGATCTCATCTTACGTATGCAAACACCACAACGGAGATATATGAGTTGCTATTTAACCTCATCCAAGGACCTCCTCGGTCAAATCCGATTCAACTAAAGTTGGAGAAACCGACACTTGCCAGTCATCTTTGAGCAACGGGGTTACTCGTAGCGATGAAACCAGTCTCTCGTAAGCGTACGAGTAATGTCGGTCCAAGTTGCTTCAATCCAACAATATCGTGGAATCAAGAAAAGACTAAGGAGGGCAGCAAAACGCACATCACCGCCCACAAAAACTTTTGTGTTCTACTCGAGAAGACATCTACGCATGAACCTAGCTCATGATGCCACTGTTGGAGAACGTCGCATGGGAAACACAAATTTTCCTACGCGCACGAAGACCTATCATGGTGATGTCCATCTACGAGAGGGGATGAGTGATCTACGTACCCTTGTAGACCGTACAGCAGAAGCGTTAGTGAACACGATTGATGTAGTGGAACGTCCTCACGTCCCTCGATCCGCCCCGCGAACTATCCCGCGATCAGTCCCACGATCTAGTGCCGAACGGACGGCACCTCCGCGTTCAGCACACGTACAACTCGACGATGATCTCGGCCTTCTTGATCCAGCAAGAGAGACGGAGAGGTAGAAGAGTTCTCCAGCAGCGTGACGGTGCTCCGGAGGTTGGTGATGATCTCGTCTCAGCAGGGCTCCGCCCGAGCTCCGCGAAACGCGATCTAGAGGAAAAACCGTGGAGGTATGTGGTCGGGGTGCCGTGGAAAAGTCGTCTCAAATCAGCCCTAAAACCTCCGTATATATAGGTGGGAGAGGGGGGACCTTGCCTTGGGGCTCAAGGAGCCCCAAGGGGGTCGGTCGAGCCAAAGGGGGGAAGGACTCCCCCCCAAACCGAGTCCTACTTGGTTTGGTGGGTGGAGTCCTTCTTTCCTTTCCCACCTCCTCCTTTTTTTTCTTTTCTCTTTGATTTTTCTTCCAATGCGCATAGGGCCCTTTTGGGCTGTCCCACCAGCCCACTAAGGGCTGGTGCGCCACCCTCAAGGCCTATGGGCTTCCCCGGGGTGGGTTGCCCCCCCGGTGAACTCCCGAAACCCATTCGTCATTCCCGGTACATTCCTGGTAACTCCAAAAACCTTCCGGTAATCAAATGAGGTCATCCTATATATCAATATTCGTTTCTGGACCATTCCAGAAACCCTCGTGACGTCCGTGATCTCATCCGGGACTCCGAACAATATTCGGTAACCAACCATATAACTCAAATACGCATAAAACAACGTCGAACCTTAAGTATGCAGACCCTGCGGGTTCGAGAACTATGTAGACATGACCCGAGAGACTCCTCGGTCAATATCCAATAGCGGGACCTGGATGCCCATATTGGATCCTACATATTCTACGAAGATCGTATTGTTTGAACCTCAGTGCCAAGGATTCATATAATCCCGTATATCATTCCCTTTGTCCTTCGGTATGTTACTTGCCCGAGATTCGATCGTCAGTATCCGCATACCTATTTGAATCTCATTTACCTGCAAGTCTCTTTACTCGTTCCGTAATACAAGATCCCGCAACTTACACTAAGTTACATTTACCTGCAAGGCCCCGAGATACCTCTCCGTCACACGGAGTGACAAATCCCAGTCTTGATCCATACTAACTCAACGAACACCTTCGGAGATATCTTGATACAGGAATTATAATAATAACTATAGCATGGATAATAAACGATTATCTTGATACAAGAATTATAATAATAACTATATTTATTATTGCCTCGAGGGCATAATTCCAACAGTAAGTATGAATTTCATCAGTCATATCCCTTCTCCAAGGCCTATTTGAATTAAATCTCATATTTGGTTCAACCTTCCATTCTTCTTTATTCCGGAGTGTCTCAGTATTCTTGGTGTTGTTCCTCGTCATCATTCTCAGGTTGCAAATTCGAAAGAGTGTTTCTCTCAAATCTTGCTCCATTCTTGTGAAGACTGTCATCTCAGCTTCGTGTATCCTCTCATTTGTTGTCAATCAGGAGTAATCCATTTCTCGCTATCCAGTGCTTTTCTGAGTTATTTGCATTCTCGTTCCTCCGAAGGCCATCATTTTAGAAGAATCTTCGTTCTCCGTTTTCAGCTTTCATCCTCGATTCTTCTCAATTGTTCTCTCTTCGTTCGTCTCTCGATTATCCTGTGCCTTGTTCAAGTTTTCTCTCAGGTGGCTCATGATCTCTTCATTCTCATGTATCTCCATTGATTCGTGGTGTTCCCATTCAATTGTGAATTCTTACCGGTGCTTCCTTCAATTATGCTTCAAGTGGTGCTTATCTCTCTGTCTCTTCAAGATCATTTCAAGAAGAATAAGTGGTATGCTAAATCCGCTGCTTGTCATCAATTAAACTTGATGAAGGACAAGCATAACATAATTCTTATTCCTGTTCGTAGTATTTTGAATTCTTCTTACGGAGCGGCTCATTATGTCAATTCATTCTCAAGTGTTCTTCAAGATTCTTATTGGAGAACCTCAAGTTTTCTTATCTTGCTTTTCCAAGTGCATTTGTTCTTCCTTTATCATTTGAGGTGGTATTATAGCATTCTTGTTAGTGTAGGAGCCTCGAAGAGATTTCCTTTCAAGAGTGAGATAATTAAACCCACCAATTCTATGATCATGAGATATTTTCAACCCATGAATTCTTCCTTGAGTTATCTTGGTTTGGATTTCACCTAAAGGCTTTCCTATGGATTGTGCTATCATGGTGCTTGTCATTAATCCAAGTTCTCACTGTATCCTCTTGGTGTAAGAAATTGTTCATATCTTGTTTCTCCCAATCAACCCTTGTTTCTTTTAGTGGTTGGTTGTCACCTCATAAATGTGGTGATGATTTCCATAAGCCCACTACTATCTGTTTCTCTTCGTTGTTGTTTTTCCAACAACTCCGTCCAATTCCTGTTGCAAGGATGCTTGTCAAGTTCATTGGAGTTAGTAGTTATCATTCTCTCTTCATTCTCTTCTTCCGTATGAGCTAGTTCCTATTGTATTGTTCCAGAGGCTTTGTGATGTTGCTCTTTTGGGTCTAGCTTCTTGTTCTGTCAAGATCATGGTGTTCCCTTGTTCTATTTAGTTGTTTGTTATGAATATTGTCTATTTTTTCCATCTTATCGAATTTTTTTGTCCCATTTTCCTACCGAAGTGCTGCCGAAATTTTCCGTGAATTCTTGCTTCTTTCCCATATCATTACTCATCTCTTTGCAACTTTCAAGGATCGTTGGTTTCACTCGTTTGTCAAAGAAGCGATTAAGTTTTTACCTCTTGTTATTTTTCATCCTCTCCCCCTTTCATTCTTGGATCTCAGGGCGAGATCCTCTTGTAGTGTAGGAGAGTTGTGACAGCCCGAGACCGACGTTCCAGAAGATTCCCCTTTCTTTCCGTTTTCGTCGTGTGTCTATTTTCTTTTGTCGCACCAACATCACATCATTCGCATCATCAGCATTGTATCGGCATCTCCGTTGCCGCCCATTTTCAAAAACTTGCATCCGTTGTTAGTTGCCGGTTCTCGTCGTTGTCCGTTCTGAGCCCGACCACACACGCACGCGCCCGCGGCATCGTTCGAACCCTGTTTTAAAAGTGTGCGTAAAACTTTCTCTGATCAGGGTGAAACTTGGCATGCGTCCGTAAGTAGTTATAGCTAGGCCGCCTATAGAATTTCGTCGCGATCGGAGTTCGTGTGGTACCCGAACGGTCGACTGTAGCGGCCCCATATTCGGTCTACCGTCGGACGTTGTCGGTGTTTTAAAAATCGTTGCCGCGTCTCCCATTTTCCCTCTCGTCTCCGGTAAACCACCCTACACGGCCACTTAACCTTTCCCGCGTTCAAAATTACCTGAATCCGACCGGACGGTTGGATCGGGGTCGAGATTTCACTAAATCTAGCCCCCCATTTGTCTATATATAGTTCCCCAGTGCAGTTTAGGCAGCCAACCCCCTCCACCTCGATTTCCGCGCCGCCCACCTAACCCTAGCCGCCACCCGAGCGCTCTCTCTCTCCCACCAGCCGTCGGGCCCGCCCGAAAACCCATCTGGGCTCGAGTGCCGCACCTCCCTGCCTCCCGGTGCTAGCCCGAGCCTTCCCTCGCCGCGCCGCCCTATCCCGTCGCCGGCCGGTGCGCCCCCGCCGCTGCCGCCATGCGCCGCCGCGTTGCGCCTTGCCGCGCCGCCCTATGCCGCCTCGCCGGCAACCGCCTCCAGATCCGGCCGCCGCCTCGCGCCAGCTCGCCCCGCGCCCGCCGGTCCCGAGCGCCTCCAGCGCGCCCACCATCGCCGGCAGCTGGCCCGTGCAGCCTCCCCTCGCCGCCCTGGTCCCCGCCGCCGGGAACTGCGTCGCCTCCCCGCGCCGGCTGATCCCGTCGCCGCCGGGTTCCCTTGCTTGATCCGTCGGCCGCCGCCAGGCCGTGCCCTCGGGCACGACCAGGAGGGCGCTCCCAGTGCTCGAGACGCCCACGTGGGCCGCCTCACCGCCCAGGCCCAGGCCGGCCTCCTCGCCCCGACCCAGCTGGCACCGAGCCAGGCCACCTCGAGGCCCACCTCCAGCCGACCCAAGGCCGAAGGTAAGATTCCCTGGCCCCCTATGTTGTGCCCGTGGCAAGATTTACTATCTTGCGCCCACCTCTCCGGCCCATTAGATATTTAGGTTGTTTTTCGGAATTAGTTAAATTCCAGAAATAGACGATAATAAAACGTCCGTATCTTTTAAACCGTTATTCGGATCGCGGTGATTTAGATATGTATTTCGTGTAGTTTTACGCTTAGATTACGTCTGTGCACCTTGCATATTTGTTCGATTTAGTTTAGCGTGCCAAATGCATTGTTTACCGTGCTGTTCCAATAGGATAGACACCCGTATTTATTTTCGCGCAAGACCGGATAGATCGTATGCCGTAATAGAAATGTTCATGTTTTAGGTACACCTTTTCCATGTATTTTAGAGCGATCATTGGTATTTTTGCGTGTAGGGATTGCCGCTAGTTTATTTTTCCGTGCTTAGGTTATTATCTTGCATTTATGTGTGGCATTATTTTTGTGTTGCAACCCCACATGTTTTATATGTTTTTGGGGTAGAAAAATCCATGGGATTTTTCTGTGCAATTAGTTTTATCTTTTGAGCAAGTAAGTTCACGCGATATTTTGCCGTGACGCCTTTTTGTTTAATTCGTAGGATTTATTCCGTGCTTCGTTTGAAGGAGTTGTCAACTAGATAGTTGATCTTGGATGTTTTGTCTAGCCCCTGGTATTTTGGTTGCAATAGATATGCATGTTTAGGTGTGGTTTGCTTGCTATCAAGTTTCTAGAAATAGTGCTGATTTGGAGGTGCTGAAATATTTCTAAGTCTGGAATATGTTATATTTTGTTGCTGTCTTGTCTTGCTTGAATCTTGTGATCTGTAGCTCTTTTGAGGTTGGGCCAATGGAGTTATTTGGAGAGAGGCATCACAGAACACTTGATAAGGCTTGGAATCATCAGGAGGAGTCAAGACTGGAGTTGAAGTGAGCTTCTCTTTGAGTGTGTTGAAGGCCAACTGACACTCTGGAGACCAGACAAACTTCACACTCTTATGAAGAAGGTTGGACAGAGGCTTAGCAATCTTGGAGAAGTTCTCAATGAACCTTCTGCAATATCTTGCAAGCCCGAGAAAGCTTCAAAGCTGCTTCACATTCTAAGGAGGTTCCCACTCAACAATGGCCTGCACCTTTGTAGGATCAACTTTGATGCCCTCAGCAGAGATGATGTGCCCAAGGTACACAATTTCTTTCAACCAGAACTCACATTTGGAAAACTTAGCATATAACTTATGCTCTCTTAACTTATCAAGCACAAGCAGGAGATGTTCTTCATGCTCTTCCTCAGTTTCAGAAAATACCAAAATGTCATCAAGATACTACAAGAAAAATTCATTCTTGAATGGGGAGAAGATGTAATTCATCATCCGAGAGAAGGTCGGAGGAGCATTGGCAAGACCAAAAGGCATCACTGTGTACTCATAAGAGCCAAAGCTTGTCTTGAAAGCAGAAAAATATCCGCCCCTTTCAATTGCTCGAACAATTCATTTATGTTGAGAAGTGGATACTTTCTTCTGATTGTCTTCTTATGCAATGGACGGTAATCGACACAAAGTCGGTCCGTGTCATCCTTCTTCTTCACAAGAGAACATCACCACCCCAAGGAGATGTACTTGGTCTGATCAGACCCAGACGCTCTTGCTCATCAAGCTACTTCTTCAACTCTTTCAGCTCTTCGGGACCAAGTTTATACGACTTCTTGCTGACCAGTTTAGTTCTAGGTTCAAGCTCAATTACGAACTCAACTGGCCGGTGCGGAGACATTCCTGGCAGTTCTTGTCGAAAGACGTCTTCGTATTCACAGACCACTCGAACTTGAAAAATTGGAGAGATCTCACCCTTCTCATTTAGGGAAAACAGATGGATCATGTCATCGTGAGCAGCAAAGATAATCAAGTCCTCCGAAGGACGAGTCAGCTTGACTTCTTTGGCTTCACAATCAATATACGCCTTGTTCATCGCCAGCCAATGCAATCAAGGTGTTGAACATCTTTATGTTGATCATATCAACTATATGACTCATGTTCGACCTTTCGGTCTCTTATGTTCTGAGGCCATGTATGTACGTGCTAGGCTCGTAAAGTTTAACCCGAGTGTTCCACATGTGCAAAACTGTCTTGCACCCATTGTATGTGAACGTAGAGTCGATCACACCCGATCATCATGTGGTGTCTCGAAACGACGAACTTTCGCAATGTTGCACAGTCAGGGAGAACACAATTTTATCTTGAAATTTTAGTGAGGGATCACCTTATAATGGTACCGTCGTCCTAAGGAAAACAAGGTGCATAAAAAGGATTAACATCACATGAAAATCATAAGTGACATGATATGGCCATGATCTTGTGCTTTTGATCTCCATCTCCATAGCATCGACATGATCTCCATCGTCATCGGTGCCACACCATGATCTCGATCATTGTGTTGGCATCGAGCTTGTCGCGCCAAGCATGCTTTTGCTACTATTGCTACCGTTTAGCGATAAAGTAAAGCATCACCTAGTGCTTAATGAGTGACACGAAGGTCATACAATAATTACAGACAACCCTATGGTTCTTGACGGTTGCCATAGCATCGACATGCAAGTCGATATTAACTATTACAACATGATCATCTCATACAACAAAAATATACCATCATGTCTTTGCCATATCATATCACAACATACCCTGCAAAAAGAAGTTAGACATCCTATAATTTGTTGTTGCATGTTTTACGTGCCTTCTATGGGTATCTAGCAAAAACGGTTCTTACCTATGCAAAAACCACAACGGTGATATGCAAGTTGCTATTTAACCTTCTACAAGGACCGCATGTTTTACGTGCCTTTTATGGGTATCTAGCAAAAACGGTTCTTACCTATGCAAAAACCACAACGGTGATATGCAAGTTGCTATTTAACCTTCTACAAGGACCGCCTTTGTCGAATCTGGTTCAACTAAAGTAGGAGAGACACACACCCGCGAGCCATCTTTATGCAATAAGTTGCATGTCAGTCGATGGAACCGGTCTCTCGTACATGGACGAGTAATGGTCCGGGCCGCTTCATCCAACAATACCGCTGAATCAAGAAAAGACTAAGGAGGGAGGCAATCTGAATTTCAACACCCACAAACTCCTTTTTGTTCTACTCAAGATGTCATCTATTCATACAACTAGCTGTGATGCCACTGTTGGGGATCGTTGCATGGGAAACAAAAAATTTCCTACGCATATACAAGATCTATCCATGGTGATGACCATCTACGAGAGGAGAGATTAGATCCACATACCCTTGTAGATCATTAAGCGGGAAGCGTTAAGAAACGCGGTTGATGTAGTCGAACGTCTTCGCGATCCAAATCGCAAGCTGTCCTGCGACCCAATCACGATCTAGCGCGAAACAGACGACACCTCTGCGTTCAACACACATATAGCTCAATGATGATCTTCGCCTTCTTGATCCAGCAAGAGGGAGTGGAGAGGTAGATGAATTCTCCGACAATACGATGGCATGGTGGCGGTGTTAGTGGAGCTGATGCAACATGGTTTTGTCGTGCGCTACCAAATCGATCTACAGGTGGAACGAACTAGAGGAGGGAGAGGGAGCTGTGCCGTGGCTTGGGGTGCGACGACCTCTCTCGTCTCCACTATATATAGGAGGGAGGTAAGGGGTGGAGCCCTAGGGAAAATCCCTAGGGTTGGCTGACGGCCCAAGAGGAATCCTCCTCCGATTGGGGAGGTGGAGGTGCAAGGAGGAGTCCTCCTCCAATTCGGACTCCCCCTCCTCACTCTTGGGTGCATAGGCCCATATGGGATGGCCACCCATCCCACCAGGGGCTGGTGCGCCACCTCTTAGGCCCATGTGCCGCCCGGGGTGGGTGGCCCCTTGCAGTGAACACCGGGAACCCATTCGTCACTTTCGATACTTTACCAGCAGTGCCCGAAACTCTTACGGAACCCGTATACCTATTTCCTATATATCAATCTTCGTCTCCAGACCACTCCAGATCTCCTCGTGACATCCGAGATCTCATCTGGGACTCCGAACAACCTTCGGTCACCGAAACATCACCGAACCTTAAGTATGCAGACCCTGTGGGTTCGAGAACTATGTAGACATGACCGAGACACTCTCCGGTCAATAACCAATAGCGGGACCTGGATGCCCATATTGGTTCCCACATATTCAATGAAAATCTCTATCGGTTGAACCTCTATGTCAAGGATTTAGTTAATCCCGTAAGCTGTATCCTTTGTCCATCAATATGTTACTTGCCCGAGATTCGATCGACGGTATCTCCATACATAGTTCAATCTCGTTACCATCAAGTCTATTTACTTGTTCCATAATACAATATCTTGTGACTAACTTCTTAGTCACATTGCTTGCAAGCTTCTTGTGATGTTGTATTATCGAGTGGGCCCTAGAGATACCTCTCTGTCATACGGAGTGACAAATCCCAGTCTCGATCCATGCCAACCTAACACACACCCTCGGAGATACCTGAAGAGCACCTGTATAGTCACCCACTTACGTTATTACGTTTGATACACACAAGGCATTCCTCTGGTGTCCAGGAGTTGCATGATATCATGGTCATAGGAACAGATACTTAACATACACAAAACAATAGCAACGAACTGACACAATCATATGATACGTTCATAGTTTGGGTCTTCTCCATCACATCATTCTCCTAATGATGTGATCTCGTTATCAAATGACAACTTATGTCTATGGCGAGGAAACCTTGATCATCTTCGATTAACGAGCTAGTCCATTAGAGGCTCACTAGGGACAGTGTGTTGTCTATGTATCCACACATGTATTTGAGTTTCCAATCAATACAATTCTAGCATGGATAGTAAACTATTATCTTGAACAAGGAAATATAATAATAAATATTTTATTATTGCCTCTAGGGCATATTTCCAATAGGCCCCCACTTGCACTAGAGTCAACAATCTAGCTCACATCACTATGTCATTTACATTGTAATGAATCTAACACCTATACAGTTCTGGTGTTAATCATGTTTCGCTCGTGGAAGAGGTTTAGTCAATGAGTCTGCAACATTCAGATCCGTGTGCACTTTACAAATATTTATGACACCCTCATTGATGTAATCGCGGATGGAATTGAAGCGTCGCTTTATGTCTGGTCCTCTTGTGAAACCGTGGTTCCTTGGCCAGAGCAATGGCACCAGTGTTGTCATATAATAGAGTCATTGGATCCAGTGCACTAGGCACAACTCCAAGATCTGCCATGAACTCCTTCACCCACACGCCTTCTTTAGCTGCCTCCGAGGCAGCTATGTACTCTGTTTCTCATGTAGAATTAGCTACCACGCTTTGCTTGGAACTGCACCAGCTTACGGCGCCCATTGAGAATATATACATATCTGGTTTGTGACTTAGAGTCATCCAAATCAATGTCAAAGCTTGCATCAACGTGATCACCTCCATACACGAGAAACATTTCCTTAGTCCTTTTCATGTACTTCAGAATATTCTTGACTGCTGTCCAGTGTTCCATTCCTGGATCACCCTGAAACCTTACCGCCAAACTTATGGCAAGGGTGACATCAGGTCTTGTGCACAACATTGCATACATGATAGATCCTATGGCTGAAGCACAGGGGACGACACTCATCTTTTCTCTATCTTCTGCAGTCACTGGGCATTGAGTCTTACTCAACTTCACACCTTGCAATACAGGCAAGAACCCTTTCTTGGACTGATCCATTTTCAACTTCTTCAAAACTTTGTCAAGGTATGTGCTTTGTGAAAGTCCTATTAAGCGTCTTGATCTATCTGTGTATATCTTGATGCCTAATATGTAAGGAGCTTCTCCTAGGTCCTTCATTGAAAAAATCTTATTCAAATAATCCTTTACGCTTCCCAAAAATTCTATATTTTTTCCAATCTGTAATATGCCATCCACATATTATATTAGAAAGGCTATAGAGCTCCCACTCAATTTCTTGGAAATACAAGCTTCTCCATAAACTTGTATAAACCTAAACACCTTGATCACCTCATCAAAACGCTGATTCAAACTCCGAGATGCTTGCACCAACCAATAAATGGATTGCTCGAGCTTGCGCACTTTGTTAGCATTCTCTAGATCGACAAAACCTTCTGGTTGCATCATATACAACTCTTCCTTAAGGAAACTGTTAAGGAACACTGTTTTGACATCCATCTACCAAATTTCATAATCTAAAAATGCAGCTATGGCTAACATGATTCTGATGGACTTAAGCGTCACTATGGGTGTGAAAGTCTCATCGTAGTCAGCTCCTTGAACTTGTGAAAAACCCTTTGCCACAAGTCGAGTTTATAGACGGTGACATTGTCGTCCGCGTCCATCTTCTTCTTTAAGTTCCATTTATTCTGAATGACCTTTCGCCCTTCACGTAATACTTCCAAAGTACACACTTCATTTTCATACATGGATCCTATCTCGGATTTCATGGCCTCTAACCATTTGTTGGAATCCGAGCCCACCATTGCTTGTCCATAGTTTGTAGGTTCATTGTTGTCCAACAACATGATTGATAAGACAGGGTTGTCGTACCACTCAGGAGCAGTACGTGCCCTTGTCGACCTACGAGGTTCGATAGCAACTTGATCCGAAGTTTCATGATCATCATCATTAGCTTCCTCTTCAATTTATGTAGGCTCCACAAAAACAACTCTATGTGCTGGACTACTCTCCGGTTGAAGTAAAGGTTCAATAACCTCATCAAGTTCCATCTTCCTCCCACTCAATTCTTTTGAGAGAAACTCTTTCTCAAGAAATATTTCATTTTTAGCGACAAACACTTTGCCTTCGGATCTGAGATAGAAGATATACCCAACTATCTCTTTCGGGTATCCTATGAAGACGTATTTCTCCTCTTTGGGTTCGAACTTTTCCGGCTGAAGTTTTTTTACGTAAGCATCACATCCCCAAAATTTAAGAAACGACAACTTTGGTTTTTTTTCCAAACCATAGTTCATATGGCGTCGTCTCAACAAATTTTGACGGTGCCCTATTTAAAGTGAATGCAGCCGTCTCTAATGCATAACCCCAAAATGATAACTACAAATCAGCAAGAGACATCATAGAACGCACCATATCCAATAAAGCACGAGTACGATGTTCGGACACACCATTGCGCTATGGTGTTCTAGGCGGCGTCAAGTGTGAAACAATTCCACATTGTCGTAAGTGAGTGCCAAGCTCATAAGTCACATATTCTCCTCCTTGATCAGATCGTAGGAATTTGATCTTCTTGTTACGATGATTCTCCACTTCACTCTGAAATTGCTTGAACTTTTCAAACGTTTCAGACTTGTGTTTCATTAAGTAAATATAACCATACTTACTTAAGTCATCGGTGAAGGTGAGAAAATAACGATATCCACCGCACGCCTCAATGCTCATCGGACAACACACATGAGTATGTATGATTTCCAATAAGTCACTTGCTTGCCCCATTGTTCCGGAGAATGGAGTTTTGGTCATCTTGCCCATGAGGGATGGTTCAGATGTGTCAAGCGATTCAAAATCAAGTGACTCCAAAAGTCCATCAACATGAAGTTTCTTCATGCGAGTTACACCAATATGACCTAAGCGGCAGTGCCACAAGAAAGTGGTACTATCATTATCTACTCTACATCTTTTGGCGTCAATGTTATGAACATGTGTGTCATTACTATCGAGATTTAATAAGAATAAACCCGTCACATTGGGTTTATGACCATAAAAGATATTACTCGTATAAATAGAACAACCATTATTCTCTTATTTAAGTGAGTAACAGTCTCGCAATAAACAAGATCCAGATATAATGTTCATGCTTAACATAGGTACTAAATAACAATTATTCAGGTTCATCACTAATACTGATGGTAATTGAAGTGAGAGCGTGCTGAAGACGATTGCATCAACCTTGGAACCATTTCCCACGCGCATCATGACTTCGTCCTTTGCCAACCTCCATCTATTCCGTAGTTCCTGCTTTGAGTTGCAAATGTGAGTAACCGAACCGATATCAAATATCTAGGCACTACAAAGAGAGTCGGTGAGGTACACATCAATAACATGTATATCATATATACCTCATTTGGTGTTGTCCGCCTTCTTTTCGGCCAGATACTTGGGACAGTTCCGCTTCGAGTGACCAGTCCCCTTGCAATCATAGCACTCAGTTTCTGGCTTGAGTCCAGTCTTGTTTTTCTTCATGGGAGGGGCAACAGCTTTGCCACTCTTCTTGAAGTTACCTTTCTTGCCCTTTACTTTTTTTCTTGAAACTGGTGGTTTTATGGACCATCAACACTTGATGTTCCTTATGGATTTCTGACTCAGCGACTTTCAGCATAACAAATAGCTTGGCGACTGATTTATTCATCCCTTGCATGTTGTAGTTTATCAAAAAGCTTTTGTAGCTAGGTGGCAGTGATTGAAGAACTCTATTAGTGATCGCCTCTCGTGGGAGAACAATTCCCAACTCAGCCAGACGGTTTGCATACCCACACATTCTGAGTACATGCTCACTTACAGACCCGCTCTGCTCTATCTTGCAAGCATATAACTTACCGGAGGTCTCATACCTCTCGATCCGGGCATTCTTCTCAAAGATAAACTTCAACTCCTGGAACATATCATATGCTCCATGACGTTCAAAACGTCTTTGAAGTCCCGGTTCTAAGTCGTACAAAATCGCACACTGAACTATTGAGTAGTCATCCAGACGTGACTGCCATACATTAATAAAGTATTCAACCACCGAGAAGGGGGATGAATCACCAAGCGGTGCATCAAGGACACAACTCTTTTGGGAAACCCTGAGGACAAGCCTCAAATGATGGGCCCACTCTACAAAGTTGCTCCCATCATCTTTCAGGTTTGCTTTCTCTAGGAACGCATTAAAATTCAGGGGTGCTATTGTGCGAGCCATTGATCTACAACATAAATTTCCAAAGATTACTTAGACTATTGTTCAAGATAATGAGTTTAGTTAATCATATTAAAAACTCCCACTCAAATTTACATCTCTCTAGTCGTTCGAGTGACACATGATCCAAATCCACCAACCCAAGTCCGATCATCACGCGAGAAGAGCTGGTTTCAATGGTGAACATCTTTATGTTGATCATATCAACTATATGACTCATGTTCGACCTTTCAGTATCTTGTGTTCCAAGGCCATGTCTATACATGCTAGGCTCGTCAAGTTTAACCCGAGTGTTTTGAATGTGCAAAACTGTCTTGCACCCGTTGTATGTGAACGTAGAGTCTATAACACACGATCATCACGTGATGTCTCGAAACGACGAACTTTCACAACGGTGCACACTCGGGGAGAACACAATTTTATCTTGAAATTTTATTGAGGGATCACCTTATAATGGTACCGTCGTCCTAAGAAAAACAAGGTACATAAAAAGGATTAACACACATGCAAATCATAAGTGACATAATATGACCATGATGTTGTGCTTTTGATCCCCATCTCCAAAGCACTGTCATGATCTCCATAATCATCGGCGCCGCACCATGACCTCCATCATCATGACCTCCATCATTGTGTTGCCATCGAGGTTTTCGTGCCAACCATGCTTGTACTACTATGGTGTAATGACTAAGATGCGGTCCTTTCTGATTTAGGGAACGAGGCCCCGAATTGGAAAGAAGCGCATCTAAGCGTTTCGCAAGCACGATAACATATCACATACATAATAATAGTAGAATGACAATAAGAGATTCAACTGCCATCTCATAAATATATCAGAGTTACATCACGCATCCAAACAAGGTAGTTCCGCTACGGACTACAAAACATGAGAAATGACTATGCTACCCTGCATGCTCGCCCACGATCACGACCACGCCTCAGTCTTCTGGATAGTTCATGTACATGCGGTCGTTCTCCTCATCGTACTGCCACGCCAGCTGCGTGCCTTCGGGATCACCTGTCTCGGGGGTAACTGAACCTGTTGGCGTTGTGAAGGAATCTGTGAGCCACGGGGACTCAGCAATCTATGACCTCGGTGCCAGAACTAGTCAAGTTATTAGGTAAGGAAGGTGGAGTATTTAGGTTGCAGCATCCTAAGCTTTATAGTGACTAACTTATGTAGAACCTGTATTGAAGGTGGTCTACACTAGCGATCGAAGTTTAGTTGATCACTAAGTGATCCTGAACACCTACTTAAGTCAATCATAACCCCACCGTGTTCCCGATTAAAGAGAGGTCTTCGAAGGGGACAGTCACGGTTACGCACACAGTTGGCAATTTTATTAGAGTTAGGTTTAAGTTATCTATAACCGGATGTTAACAAATATTCCAAGTTGCCACATAACCGCGGACACGGCTTTCCGAAATATTTAACCCTGCAGGGGTGCTCCAACTAGTCCATCACAAACGGTCACGGGCCGCAAAATAATCCTCTATCACGAAACTCGTGACCCCGTTGGATTTCTTAGAGGAAAACCTCAACTCTGGGGAGAACCAAAGCTTCACCGGGATTCCTATACGCAAGATATATCGCTAAGGTAAGACAAGACTAGCAGGACTTCCTGGTGTGTCGACGACCCTGATAAGAGCCGCGTATCTCAGTCTCAGGAGAACACCGTCTATGCATAGTGGACAATGACCAAACCTCAAGTTTCCCCGAGGTGGTATTGCCGAATGCTAGGTGGGTGGACCAACACTCATGAGGAGCATTGGCCTGGGTTGTTGATTAAATTCCTCAGGGTAGTTATTCCCTATGCAGATTATTATTAAGTGATTATCAAATTAAAACCAATGTTGGGTCCTGCCGGACAAGTCTTAACACTACGTGATTTATCGAGGGGGTCCCCATAACAACCCCGAACGTGTTAGGAGCGATCATTATGGAATCAAACACCGGTAGCCGGTAAGTATGGCGGCAATAACAGAACAAAACACCCGGCAAAAGGCTAGTCCTTCCGTTATTTACCAAGTATATAGGTGCATTAATTAAACAACAAATTTAACACAATGATATCAAGCTCATGTTATCACATGAGATAAAGCACCTGTAACTAGCAACGCTAACATTATAAGCTTAGCAAAGCCTACTTAGCCATTCAAGATTTGCGAGGAAGGGATAGTGTTTGGGTTTCATGGCAATATCAGGAGGCAATTATTTCAGCGGTAGGCAGCGAGCATATGATGGAAGAAACATAATCTAGCATAACAAGTCTAGAGATGGAATCAAGGTCATATCATCTTGCCTGTGATGTCCTCAGCTTGGAACTACTCTTGTTCGTCCTACATGTACTCTCCCACATCCACATACTAGTTCTCCGATCCCAGTACTACCCAACATAAAAATAGCATCCAATGAACAACAACACCACAATATTCAACAAGCACATTATGCATGAGATGAAAATGAACATGCATCTCTATTCTACTCACTTGCACATGCATGAGAAGTGAATACAAGTTCCTGGACAGAACCGCACTCTAAGCTATCTTGACATGCATGAGGATGACATGAACAGGTGCGTCACGTGAAAACGATGCAAAAGCATATGAAGAACGTTGCAATCGGAGCTACTGATCAACGGGAAACAACGAAACAAGAAACAGAGTCCTACGTGTCAAATCCATCACAACTCACACCAATGGCATACTTCTGGTATTCCCAGGTTGCCAAGACATAAAACAAACCAACATGGATGGGGTGGTGCAGGGAATATCACCAAACCATCATCTATGCACTCACAAGCATCAAAACATCAAAACTATATAATCTGCCATAAACAACATCATAGCAGTTTGAGGGCTACATGCAAAGCACCTACAACCACCCAAATATGCCAAATAAGATATGTGGTAGAAGCTATCCAAGAGTACTACAAGCACAAGCAAAGGAGTTACACATAGAAATTTACACAACTGCTAACTTGGGCAAAATATCAGTTTTCAGGGACTTAGTGAAAATTCCAGATTCTCACTAGCTCTTTATGCTCTGAAGCATTTTGACAGCACCCAAAACAATATCTACAGGACTCCAAATGGAATGAAAATTTACAAAGAGCTAGACAAACACAAAATCTACAACTTTCCAGTTGATATAAAAGGCTGACTCACAACACATGGACTTCTACAAGCACAACAACAAGAAAAGAAAATATAAACAGATTCTCAGACTTAGTGAAAATCACAGGTTTTCACTAAACTGGAATTTCAGCCACATGCCTACTTTGACTAAGCACCACTTGCACACATGAACTCCTAAGCATGAAACAAAACCAAGATGATATAGAGGGGGTCACCCTCTAATGCCACAACAAGGAATCAACCTCTTGGGCTCACCACATCTCATGGAACCAAGCTCCAAACATAGAACAAATCTGAAATATGACATTCCCACAAAGTGTTCCAAAGGCAAAACTGACTTCACCAATGGATTCCTGGGATGATTCCACCCCAAAAACATATATAATACCTATGCACTTGTATAGAACAAATGGGCACAAACTAGAAAAGAAAATCTACATGGAATCATATGTAGTGAATAGTGCATCATCACATGTGCTATTCACTAGAATAACACCTACACTAGCATATGCACACTCTCACAAATCCAATGGTGCACATGAGGGGTGGACCTCATGTTCATGTGCTTTAGCACACCACCACACACACACACATCAAGCACAAGAAAGAAAGCACCTACACATGCTAAAAGAACACCCACTATCTTATGCTCACAAATGCATCCTACACCTACACATACAACTTGCTCATGTGCTTTCCAAGGAACTTCTTGCCTTGGGCATGTGTGAAATACACACACAAAACACACACAACACATACTTGCACAAGATAGGACACACACACATATAACATGCACATGGGAAAACACCCACACATGCATCTCACTTGCACAACATGGATACACCACCTTAGTGCCATACACCCACAAGGTGCACACACACACACATGATTCTACACATACATATTCTCTTGCAAAACAACCTGCACATACTCTTCTACCAAGGATATACCTACACACATGCTCACAAGCCTACACCATCAAATATTCACAAACTAGGAAAAACACTATGAACAACATGCTGTTTTGAGGGGAGACAAAATACCCTCATGGTGTAAAGCACACTACAACAACAACTACATCTAGACAAAGGAAAACAACACAAGAAAACAAAATAAATAAAATAAAAGGAGGGGGTAGGAATTGAAGCCTAGACCTCCTGGTCACAACACAGGAACAACACCATTGGGCTAAGGTGCTCTGGCTCGACAGATATAGAGTAGAGAGCAGGAAATGCTCTCTGCTAAGCTACTGTGCCGAAAGAAATAAAATGCAAAAGGGTGCTGAGGGGGAATCGAACCCACGACCAGCTACTAGCACCAAAACCACCACTACCACTCTGCTACTAGATGGGATCTTAACATGGGAGGGGAGTTTACCCTTTTGAGTAATCCCTCTCAGCAACTCCTCTGCCCGACGGCAGCCGGAACAGGGGACGGTGCTCGCCGGCGATACACTACAAATCCAGCTACGGCTACTAGATGGAAGGGAAAAGGAGTTCCCACGGTTCCATTTGAACTATTAGCTCTGCTCGAGAGGTCCTACAACGATGGCTCCACATGACACGGCGGCTCCAGCGACAGAGAAGGAACAACGTCGATCCTATGGTCTACTGCTCGCGATCTGGGACAGGGAGGAAGGGGAGATGGATCTACCTCACCTACTGGACAAGGTTGATGCTTCGGCTAGAGAGGAAGTAGAGGAAGAAGGGGGAAGTAGCCGCTCGGGGAAGATCGTCGGGGAAGAAAGCCGCTGTCGTGGAGGAAGTGGAAGCAGGCCGATCTCGTCGAAGTAGCCGCGGGAACGGGCTCCTGGAAGTACCCGCATGCTCGCCGAGGTGTTGGAGAGGGAGAAGAGGTACGGGCACGATGGCGAGGAGCTCCTCAGCTCGCGACCATGGCGGAGGAGGCCGATCCCCTTACCTGGTGTCGTTGACAGAGAGGGAGAAGGCGATGGGATGGAGGTGGTGGCGCGAGAGGGAAACCCTAAGGTGCACGGATGCCAAGGGGGCTTTTATGGAGTAGGAGGGGCGAGGGACGCGCCTCGACGTCCGTGACGGCGTCTGTTGCCGTTGCTCTGCCTCTGTCTCTGAAGAAAGACTGACGGAGGAAGGAGAACAGGGCACGACATTTACAGGAGAAGAGGGACGCGCGCCTCGGCTGCGAAGGAAAAGAGAGGAGGGGGAGATGGGCCTGCTAGTGGGAGGAAGCCCACTAGTGGCGCTAGATAGAAGGAAATTAATTCCCTGGGGTTTTCCTATACAAAAAATGACCAGAGAAAGAAAAGAAAGTACAAACAAATATGTTGGGGTTCAAAACAAAACAAAAATGCCCCTGGTCATGATAGATTATGACCTATTTGAATAAATTATAAAAGGAATATTTGGAGCCACTAAATATTTATAAAACAGTATTATTGGATCTGTTTTGTAATTATTTGCACCATTAAAAAACCTTTTCAAACCACATATCATATCCACCACAAAATAATGCTAACACATGGGCATTTTTAAAACAAGGAAGGAGCACAAGAATATATGGGCTAGAGGTAAAAGAGAGGGAGATGGTTTTGAAACTCCTGTGCAAGGCAACTTAGATACACCCTACTACAAGCAACACCCACTTCATACATAGCATCAACACATCACACCACATGTCATCACACCATCACATAAGATCACAAGGCACCAAACACAATACATGGAATGGTACGGAATGCATGCATGCAAAGGGAGAATAAACAAGGTGACATCACATGAAATTATAACACATAGAATCTCTCATATCAATGACAAGGTGGACCCACATAGAGAAGGTTCCAAAAAGGGTAAGATACACTCTTGTGGCATTACAAACTCTCCCACACTACAAAAAGATCTTGCCCCGAGATCTACGCCTGAAAGAACTCCGGAAATTCAGAACGGAGGTGATCCTCTTGTTCCCAAGTAGCCTCTTTATCGGAATGGTGTGACCACTGCACTTTGAGAAATTTGACAGTCTTGTTGCGGGTCGTGCGCTCAGTCGCCTCGAGAACCGCAACTGGATGCTCACGATAAGATAGGTCAGGTTGTAGGTCGATGTCTTGAAGATGAACAGTTCGCTCAGGAGCTTTGAAGCACCTCCGGAGCTAAGAGACATGGAACACATCATGCACATTTGCAAAGTTTGACGGGAGCTCAAGCTGGTACGCAAGGTCACCTCTCTTGCCAACCACTCTGAACGGACCCATGAAACGAGGCGCAAGCTTGCCTTTGATGCCAAAGCGCTGCGTACCCTTCATAGGCGACACCTTGAGATAGACGAAGTCATCAAGCTCATAAGACATGTCATGATACTTGCTATCATAATAGCTCTTCTGACGGGACCGAGCTGCTCTGAGGTTATCACGAATGACCCGACACATCTCCTCAGCTTCTTCTATCAAGTCATTCCCAAGAATCTGACGCTCGCCGGTCTCAGACCAGTTAACCGGGGTACGACACTTCCTGCCATAGAGAATTTCAAACGAAGCCTTGCCTGAACTAGCTTGATAACTGTTGTTATACGAGAACTCAGCAAAAGGCAGACAATACTCCCACTTCATGCCAAAAGAGATAACACAGGCTCTCAGCATATCCTCAAGAACTTGATTGACTCGCTCCACTTGCCCACTAGTTTGAGGATGAAAAGTTGTGCTGAAGTGTATCTTCGTGCCCATCGCAGACTGAAAAGAGTCCCAAAACTTGGAAGTGAAGATACTTCCGCGATCTAAAGAGATCATCATAGGCACGCCGTGCAAAGACACAATCCTGGAAGTGTACAACTCTGCAAGTTGAGCTGCGGAAATGGATTCCTTGACTGGAAGAAAATGATCAACTTTACTCAACTTGTCGATGACGACGAAGATGGCATCATTACCCTTCCTGGACTTCGGAAACCCGGTGACGAAATCCGTCTCAATATGATCGAACTTCCACTCGGGAATGGGCAAAGGATGCAAAAGACCTGCTGGACGTTGATGCTCTGCTTTCACCCTTCGACATACATCACATTCATTTACGAACTAAGCAATCTCACGCTTCATACGAGTCCACCAGAAGGTCTGTTTCAAGTCCTGATACATCTTGGAGTTTCCAGGATGAATAGAGAGCAGAGAGTTATGAGCTTCTTCCATGATTACCTTTCTGAGATCACCTTTTAGAACGACAAGACGATCCTCAAAGAACAACGTGTCTGTGCCATCAACACTGAAGCACTTATACTTGGGAAGACTCTTTGCCACGCCAATCTTGACTTTCTTCACCATTGCATCAAGAAGCTGTGCTGCTCGGACCTGATCTTCTAAGGTAGGAGAGAACTGAAGGTTTGCAAGAAATCCCTGAGGTACTAACTGAAGGTTGAGCTTCCTGAAAGACTCACAAAGGTCAGGCTGGAGAGGTTTCAGAATAAGACTGTTGTAGTACGCCTTCCTGCTCAAGGCATCTGCCACGACATTAGCTTTGCCTGGCGTTTACTCAACACTCGGATTAAAATCTTGGAGCATTTCCACCCAACGAGTTTGCCGGAGATTCAGGTTAGGCTGAGTGAAGATGTACTTGAGACTCTTGTGATCGGTGAACACTTCAACCTTTCGTTCAAACAAGAGGTGTCTCCAAGTCATCAGAGCGTGTACCACAGCTGCTAGCTCAAGATCATGCACAGGATAATTTTTCTCAGCTGGCTTCAACTGCCTGGAGGTATAAGGAACCACTTTCTACTCTTGCATCAGAACTGCACCAAGACCTTGGAGAGAAGCGTCGCATAACACCTGGTAAGGCTTGGAATCATCCAGAGGAACCAAGACTGGAGTGGAGGTGCGCTTCTCCTTGAGTGTGTCGAAGGCCAACTGACACTCTGGAGACCAAGCATACTTCACACCTTTCTGAAGAAGACTTGAGAGAGGCTTCACAATCTTGGAGAAGTTCTCAACGAACCTTCTGCAATAGCTTGCGAGCCCGAGAAAGCTTCGAAGCTGCTTCACATTCAGCGGAGGCTCCCATTCAACAATGGACCGCACCTTTGATGGATCAACTTTGATGCCCTCGGGAGAGATAATGTGCCTAAGATAGACCACTACTTTCAACCAGAACTCACACTTGGAAAACTTGGCATACAATTTGTACTCCCTCAGCTTATCAAGCACCAATCTGAGATGTGCTTCATGTTCTTCCCCAGTTTCAGAAAAGACCAGAATGTCGTCGAGATAGAGCAAGACGAAGTCATTCTTGAACGGAGAGAATATGTAGTTCATCAATCGACAAAATGTCACAGGAGCATTTGCCAGACCAAAAGACATGACCATATACTCATACGAGCCAAAACTAGTCCTGAAAGCAGTCTTCGGAATATCCTCTTCGCGAATGCGAATTTGATGATAGCCCACTCTGAGCTCGAGCTTGGAGAAGATCTTAGCCCCTTTCATCTGTTCGAACAACTCAGTTATGTTCCGAAGTGCATATTTGTTCCTGATTGTCTTCTTGTTCAATGGATGGTAATCTACACACAACCGGTCCGTGACATCCTTCTTCTTGACAAACAAAACTCCACAACCCCACGGAGACGAGCTCGGTCTGATCAGACCCAAATGCTCCTGCTCATCGAGTTGCCTCTTAAGTTCCTTCAACTATTCTGGACCCAATTTGTACGGCCGTTTGCACACCGCCTCAGTACCTGGCTCAAGCTCAATGACAAATTCAACTTCTTCATGCGGAGGTATGCCTGGCAGCTCTTCTGGAAACACGTCTTCATATTCGCAGACCACTGGGACTTGCGAAATAGGATTAATCTCACCCTTTTCATTCAAAGAGAACAGATGGATTGTATCATCGCGCGCCGCAAATATAATCACGTCCTCTGAAGAGTGAGTAAGCTTCACTTCTTTGGCTTCACAATCAATCGATGCCTTGTTCATGGCCAACCAGTCCATACCAAGGATCAAATCAATGTCGGAATTGCCCAAGACTATAGGAGATGCCAGAAAAGAATAACTACCCATCTTGACAGAAACATTCGGAACCACCATGTGGGAATTCATGATCTTGCCAGGAGACACAATTGATAGAGGCTTAGGCAAATCACGAGTAGAGAACCCATGCTTAAATGAGAATGGCCTTGAGATAAACGAATGCGATGCACCAGTATCAAATAACACTTTAGTAGGAATATCATTGACGAGGTGGTTACCCATGATCACCTCTGACGAGTTTTCTGCCTCAGCTGCATTCACCATGTTGACTCGAGCTGACCTGGGGTTGAACTTCACGAGAGCATTGCTAGGAGGTTTGCCTAGAGGAGGAGGCGGCAGCCGGAACTGAGAAGTGCACTTGTTGGCATAGTGACCTTTCTGCGCACACTTGTGACAAGTAACCTCTGCTGGCTAATGGTACTGTGTCTGAGGAGGGCCTTGCTTCTGATGCTGGAATCTCTGCTGAAAGACTGGGTTGGGTGGGTGGGAAGAACCACAGCCACCAGAATGCTTGAGCTGATGCGATTGCCGAGGAGGAGGAGGACTCACCCAAAACTTCTGTTACTTCTGAACCACCTGAGTAGAAGAAGAGCTGGAATCTCTGAAGCGCTTCTTAGAATTCTCCTCTGACATTAATGGAGAAGGAGGGGCGAGGGACGCGCCTCGACGTCCGTGACGGCATCTGATGCCGTTGCTCCGCCTCTGTCTCTGAAGAAAGACTAACGGAGGAAGGAAAACAGGGCACAAGGGGCCTTTTATGGAGGAGGAGCGGCGAGGGACGTGCCTCGACGTCCGTGACGGTGTCTGCTGTCGTTGCTCTGCCTCTGTCTCTGAAGAAAGACTGACGGAGGAAGGAGACCAGGGCACGACGTCTACAGGAGAAGAGGGACGCGCGCCTGGGCTGCGAAGGAAAAGAGAGGAGGGGGAGATGGGCCAGCTAGTGGGAGGAAGCCCACTCGTGGCGCCATATAGAAGGAAGGGGTTTTCCAATACAAAAAATGACCAGAGAAAGAAAAGAAAGCACAGACAAATCTGTTGGGATTCAAAATAAAACAAAAATGCCCCTGGTCATGATAAATTATGACCTATTTGAATAAATTATAAAAGGAATATTTGGAGCAACTAAATATTTACAAAATAGTATTATTGGATCTGTTTTGTAATTATTTGCACCATTAAAAACACCTTTTCAAAACAGCAAAATCACATCTCATATCCACCACAAAATAATGCTAACACATGGGCATTTTTTAAACAAGGAAGGAGCAAAAGAATATTTAGGCTTGAGGTAAAAGAGAGGGAGATGGTTTTGAAACTCTAGTGCAAGGCAACTTAGATACACCCTACTACAAGCAACACCCACTTCATACATAGCATCAACACATCACATCACATGTCATCACACCATCACATAAGATCACAAGGCACCAAACACAATACATGGAATGGTATAGAATGAATGCATTCAAAGGAAGAATAAACAAGGTGACATCACATGAAATCATAACACATAGAATCTCTCATAACAATGATAAGGTGGACCCACATAGAGAAGGTTCCAAAAAGGGAAAGATACACTCTTGGGGCATTACATATGGCTACCATTTAGCGATAAAGTAAAGCATCACCTAGCGCTTACTGGGTGACACGAAGGTCATACAATAATTAAAGACAACCCTAGGGCTTCTGCCGGTTGCCGTAGCATCGACATGCAAGTTGACATTAACTATTACAACATGATCATATCATACATAAAAAATATATCATCATGTATTTGGCCATACCATATCACCACACACCGTGCAGAAACAAGTTAAACGACCTCTAATTTGTTGTTGCATGTTTTACGTGGCTGCTATGTATATCTAGCAAGAATGCTTCTTACCTACGCAAAACCACAATGGTCGTATGCAAGTTGCTATTTAACCTTCTACAAGGACCGCCTCTGTCGAATCTAATTAAAATCAAGTAGGAACCCGCCAGCCATCTTTATGCAACAAGTTGCATGTTAGTCGATGGAACCGGTCTCTCCTACGTGCACAAGTAAGGTTGGTCCGGGCCGCTTCATCCAACAATACCGCTGAATCAAGAAAATACTAAGGAGGGAGGCAATGTGGATATCAACGCCCACAAACTCCATTGTGTTCTACTCGATATGTCATCTACTCATAGACCTAGATCTGATACCACTATTGGGGAAGATTGCATGGAAAAAACAATTCCTACACACATATAAGATCTATCCATGGTGATGACCATGTACGAGAGGAGAGATCGGATCCACATACCCTTGTATATTGCTAAGAGGGAAGCGCTAAAAAACACGGTTAATGTAGTCGAACGTCTTCGCGATCCAAATCGCAAGCCATCCCGCGATCCAACAAGTCCATCTCCGTGCTATTCGTGATGCTGAAAGTCGCACAATTAGACATCAAGAAGGAGCATCAAGTGTTGATGGTGAATAAAACCACTAGTTTCAATAAGGGAAAGGGGAAGAAGGGAAACTTGAATAAGAACGTCAAGCCAGTTGCCACTCCCGTAAAGAAACCCATGGCTGGGCCCAAGCCTAAGACGGAGTGCTTCTATTACAAGGGATATGGCCATTGGAAGCGGAATTGCCCCAAGTATATGGCTGATAAGAAGGATGGTAATGTCAACAAAGCTATATTTGATATACATGTTATTGATGTGTACTTTACTAGCTCTCGTAGTAGTGCCAGGGTATTTGATACCAGTTAGGTTGCTCATATTTGTTACTCGAAACAAGAACTACACAATAAACGGAGGTTGGTAAAGGATGAAGTGATGATGCACGTTGGAAATGGTTCCAAGGTTGATGTTATCATCGTCGGCACGCTCGCTCTTCGATTACCATCAAGATTAGTTATGAACCGAAATAACTATTATTTGGTGCCTACATGATCATGATCATTATATTTGGATTTTGTTTAATGCGAACGGTTACTCATTTAAGTCATAGAATAATGGTTGTTCTTTTTTATATGAGTAATATCTTTTATGGTCATGCACCTAATGTGAACGTTTTATTCTTGTTGAATCTCGATTGTGATACACATGTTTATAACATTGATGCCAAAATATGTTGAGTTGATAATGATAGTACCACTTTCTTGTGGCACTGCCGCTTATGTCATATTGGTGTAAAATGCATGAAGAAACTCCATGCTGATGGACTTTTGGAATCACTCGATTTTGAATCGCTTGATAGATGCGGGCCATGCCTCATGGGCAAGATGACGAAAACCCCATTTTCTAGTACAAGGGAACGGGAAAGTAACTTATTGGAAATAATAAATTTTGATGTATGCAATCCAATGAGTGCTGAAGCATGAAGTGGATATTGTTATCACCTTCACATTTGATTTGAGTAGATACGGGTAAATTTACTTGATGAACCACAAGTCTGAAATGTTGAAAAGTTCAAGCAATTTCAGAGTGAAGTTGGAGATCATCATGACAACAAGATAAAATGTCTACAATATGATCGTAGAGGTGAATATCCGAGTTACGAGTTTGGTATACATTTAAGACAAATGTGGAAATTGTTTCACAACTCGTGCCACCGAGAACACCATGCTGTAATGGTGTGTCCTTACGTTGTAACCGTGCTCTATTGGATATGGTGCGTACTATGATGTCTCTTACCGATTTGCCAGTATCATTTTTGGGGTTATGCATTATAGACAACCACATTCACTTTAAATAGGGCACCATATAGTTCCGTCGAGACGACACCATATGAATTATGGTTTGGCAAGAAATCTAAGCTGTGGTTTCTTAAAAGTTTGGGCTGCGATGCATATCTCAGAAGGCTTCAGCCTCATAAGCTCGAACCCAAAGCGGAGAAGTGCGTCTTTATAGCATACCCAAAAGAAACAGTTGGGTATACCTTCTATCTCAGATCCAAAGGTAAAGTCTTTATTGCTTGGAATTGGTCCTTTCTAGAGAAAGAGTTTCTTTCGAAAGAATTGCGTTGGAGGAAGGTAGAACTTGATGAGGTTATTGAACCATCACTTCAATTAGAGAGTAGCACGACACATGAAGATGTTTCTATGATGCCTACACCAATTAAAAAGGAAGCTAATGATGATGATCATGAAGTTTCACGTCACATTACTATCAAAGCTCGTAGGTCGACAAGGACACTTACTTCTCCTAAGTGGTACGATAATCCTGTCTTGGAGGTTATGTTGGTGGACAAGAGTGAACCTCTGAGCTATGGAGAAGTGATGGTGACCCTGTATTCCAACAAATGGCTAGAGGCCATGAAATCCGAGATAGGATCCATGTATGAAAAGAAAGTATGGACTGTGGAAGAATTACCTGATGGTCGTAAGGCTATTAAGTACAAATGGATCTTTAAGAGGAAGACAAACAATGATGCTAAATGTCACCTTTTATAAAGCTCGACTTGTTGCAAATAGGTTTCCCAGAAGTTCAAGGAGTTGACTACGATGAGACTTTCTCACCCGTAGCGATTCTAAAGTCTGTTGGAATTATGTTAGTAGTTGTTGCATTTTTCAATTATGAAATCTGTGGGATGGAAGTCAAAATATCGTTTCCTTAATGGTTTCTTTAAGGAAGAGTTGCATATCATACAACGAGAAGGTTTTGTCAATCCAGAAAATGCTTACAAGCTATGGAAGCTCCATCGATCCATTTATGGATTGTTGAAGCATCTCGGAGTTGGAATCTTTGCTTTGAAGAGATAATCAAATTGTTTGGTTTATACAAGTTTATGGAGAAGCTTGTATTTACCAGAAAGTGTGTGGGCGGTCTATAGCATTTCTAATATTATATGTGGATGACATATTGCTGATTGGAAACAATATAGAACTTTCGGAAAGCATGAAGATATATTTGAACAAGAGTTTTTGAATGAAAGACCTCGGAGAACCTGCTTACATATTAGGCATCAAGATCTATAGGCATAGAGTGAGACGCTTAATAGGACTTTCACAAAGCACATACCTTGATAAGATTTTGAAGAAGTTCAAAATGGATCAGTCCAAGAAGGGGTTCTTGCGTGTCCTGCAAGGTGTGAAGTTGAGTAAGACTCAATTCCCACCGACTATGCCTCAACCATAGCTTCTATCATGTATGCAATTCTGTGCACAAGACCAGATGTCAGCCTTGCCATCAGTATGGATGGAAGGTTTCAAAGTGATCCACAAGTGGAACATTGTAGGGCGGCCAAGAATATCCTTAAGTACTTGAAAAGGACCAATGAAATGTTTCTCGTTTATGGAGGTGATCAAGAGCTCATCATAAAGGGTTACGTTGATGCTAGATTTGACATAGATTCGTATAATTCTAACTCTCAAACCAAATACATATTTATTGTGAATGGTGGAGCGGTGAGCTGGTGCAGTTACAAGCAATGCGTGGTAGTTGATTCTACATGTGAAGTGGAGTACATAGTTGCTTCGGAAGCAGCAAATGAAGGTGTCTGGATGTAGTAGTTCATGATGGATCCTGGAGTTGTGCCTAGTGCACTAGATCCAATGACCCTCTTTCCTGACAACATTGGTGCCATTGCTTTAGCCAAGGAACCCAGGTTTCACAAAAGGACCAGACACATAAAGCGTTGCTTCAATTCCATCCACGAATATATCAAGGAGGAGGACATAAACATTTGCAAACAACACACAGAGCTAAATGTTGAAGACCCGTTAACTAGACCTCTCTCATGAGAAAAACATGAACAGCACCAGAACTCTATGGGTGTTAGATTCATTACCATGTAATACTATATTACTGACTCTAGTGCAAGTGGGAGACTATTGGAAATATGCTCTAGAGGCAATAATAAATTGGTTAGTATCATATTTCCTTGTTCATGATAATTGTTTATTATCCATGCTAAAATTGTATTGATTGGAAACTCAGATACATGTGTGGATACATATACAACAGAGTGTCCCTAGTAAGCCTCTACTAGACTAGCTCGTTGATCAAAGATGGTTAAGGTTTACTAGCCATAGACATGAGTTGTCATTTGATAACGTGATCACATCATTAGGAGAATGATGTTATGGACAAGGCCCAACCGTAAGCATAGCATTTGATCGAATCATTGAGTGTATTACTATTGCTTTATGCATGTGAATTATATGTTCCTAAGACCACGAGATCATGCAACTCTCTGACTCCGGAGGAATACCTTGCCTGTATCAAACGTCACAATGTAACTGGGTCATTATAAAGATGCTCTACAGTTATCTCCGAGGGTTTGTGTTGATTTGGCATGGATGGTGAGTAGGATTTGTCACTCCGTATGATAGAGAGGTATCTCTGGGCCCACTGGGTAATACAACATTGCAATAAGCCTGCAAACAATGTGACTAAGGAGTTTTTCACGGGATCTTGTATGACGAAACGAGTAAAGAGACTTGCCGGTAACACGATTGAACTAGGTACGGAGATACCGACGATCGAATCTCGGGCAAGTAACATACCGCTCAGCAAAGGGAACTGCATACGGGATTAATCAAATCCTTGGCATCGTGGTTCGACCGATAAAGATCTTCATGGAATATGTAGGAACCAATATGGGCATCCAGGTTGCAACACCCTGGATTTTGGCCCTTTCTTTTTCTTTTGATTTTCTTTGGATTTTGCTTTGGATTAGTTTTTTTTGGGTGTGTGGTGTGGAAACTTGGGAAGATAATCTGTTCATAGTCTCCAAAGTGGCTTGTCATCCTCAAAACCTTCCCAAGACCATGTTATTTCCCATCTTGGACCTATCCTAATATTCTTTTTGTTGGGAATATTCCTTTTCCTATTAAAGGAATCGCCCTATTTGCTCTAGGTTGTGAAGAAACCTATATTTGTGTCTCTCAAAAAATTCTCAAATATTTCTCTTAATTGTTTTGGGTCATATCATCCACAAATATGTCAAAATCCAGCCTTGTGTAGTTCAAAAATAATTCAAGGATATTCCTTTTCCTATTCTGCCCTCAATGGCACTTTGTGAAGGAAGTTTCAATTATGTCTTCTTGATTGCCCTCAATAGTTTTGTGGACTCTTTACTATCCATATTAGTGCATCATGCCAAAATTTAACTTCATTTGCCTAGAAAATATTCCTGAGCTCATTTCCAAAGTTTCTGTCCACAAAGGAACTTTGGGAAGGCGGTACTAGTTAGGCATATCCAAATGATTTGAAATTTTGACATGACCACAACGTTGGAAATATGCCCTAGAGGCAATAAGGAGTTAGTTATTATTATATTTCCTTGTTCAAGATATTCATTTATTATCCATGCTAGAATTGAATTGACTGGAAACTCAAATACATGTGTGGATACATAGACAACACACTGTCCCTAGTAAGCCTCTATTGGACTAGCTCGTTGTTCAAAGATGGTCAAGGTCTCCTCTCTATAGACAAGAGTTGTCACTTGATAATGGGATCACATCATTTCGAGAATGATGTGATGGACAAGACCCAAATTATGAACGTAGCATGTGATCGTGTCAGTATATTGCTAGTGTTTTGCGCATGTCAAGTATATGTTACTATGACCATGAGACCATCTAACACACTAACACTAGAGGAATACCTTGTGTGTATCAAACGTCATAACGTAACTGGGTGACTATAAAGGTACTCTACAGGTATCTCCGAAGGTGTCTATTGAGTTGGCATGGATAAAGACTGAGATTTGTCACTCTGTGTGACGGAGAGGTATCTCATGGCCCACTCGGTAATACATCATCACAAAAAAGCCTTGCAAGCAATGTGACTATAGATTTAGTCACGTGATTTTGTATTATGGAACGAGTAAAGATACTTGTCGGTAACGAGATTGAAGTAGGTATTGAGATACTGAATATCGAATCTCGGGCAAGTAACATACCGATGGACAAAGCGAACAATATACGAGATTGAGTGGATCCTTGACATCGTGGTTCGACCCATAAAGATATTTGTAGAATATTTATGAGCCAATATGGGCATCCATGTGTTGGAATTATGCCCTAGAGGCAATAATAAATATAGTTATTATTATAATTCCTGTATCAAGATAATCGTTTATTATCCATGCTATAATTGTATTGAATGAAGACTCATTTACATGTGTGGATACATAGACAAAACACTGTCCCTAGCGAGCCTCTAGTTGGCTAGCCAGTTGATCAAAGATAGTCAGTGTCTTCTGATTATGAACAAGGTGTTGTTACTTGATAACTGGATCACGTCATTAGGAGAATCACGTGATGGACTAGACCCAAACTAATAGACGTAGCATGTTGATCATGTCATTTTGTTGCTACTGTTTTCTGCGTGTCAAGTATTTGTTCCTATGACCATGAGATCATATAACTAACTAACACCGGAGGAATACTTTGTGTGTATCAAACGTCGCAACGTAACTGGTTGACGATAAAGATGCTCTACAGGTATCTCCGAAGGTGTTCGTTGAGTTAGTATGGATCAAGACTGGGATTTGTCACTCCGTGTGACGGAGAGGTATCTCGGGGCCCACTCAGTAATACAACATCACACACAAGCCTTGCAAGCAATGTAACTTAGTGTAAGTTGCGGGATCTTGTATTACGGAACGAGTAAAGAGACTTGCCGGTAAACGAGATTGAAATAGGTATGCGGATACTGACGATCGAATCTCGGGCAAGTAACATACCGAAGGACAAAGGGAATGACATACGGGATTATATGAATCCTTGGCACTGAGGTTCAAACGATAAGATCTTCGTAGAATATGTAGGATCCAATATGGGCATCCAGGTCCCGCTATTGGATATTGACCGAGGAGTCTCCCGGGTCATGTCTACATACTTATCGAACCCGCAGGGTGTGCACACTTAAGGTTCGACGTTGTTTTATGCGTATTTGAGTTATACGGTTGGTTACCGAATGTTGTTCGGAGTCCCGGATGAGATCACAGACGTCACGAGGGTTTCCAGAATGGTTCGGAAACGAAGATTGATATATAGGATGATCTCATTTGATTACCGGAAGGTTTTCGGAGTTACCGGGAATGTACCGGGAATGACGAATGGGTTCCGGGAGTTCACCGGGGGGGGGGGGGGCAACCCACCCCGGGGAAGCCCATAGGCCTTGAGGGTGGCGCACCAGCCCTTAGTGGGCTGGTGGGACAGCCCAAAAGGGCCCTATGCGCATTGGAAGAAAAATCAAAGAGAAAAGAAAAAAAAGGAGGAGGTGGGAAAGGAAACAAGGACTCCACCCACCAAACCAAGTAGGACTCGGTTTGGGGGGGAGTCCTTCCCCCCTTTAGCTCGGCCGACCCCCTTGGGGATCCTTGAGCCCCAAGGCAAGGTCCCCCCTCTCCCACCTATATATACGGAGGTTTTAGGGCTGATTTGAGACGACTTTTCCACGGCAGCCCGACCACATACCTCCACGGTTTTTCCTCTAGATCGCGTTTCTACGGAGCTCGGGCGGAGCCCTGCTGAGACGAGATCATCACCAACCTCCGGAGCGCCGTCACACTGCCGGAGAACTCTGCTACCTCTCCGTCTCTCTTGCTGGATCAAGAATGCTGAGATCATCGTCGAGCTGTACGTGTGCTGAACGCGGAGGTGCCGTCCGTTCGGCACTAGATCGTGGGACTGATCGCGGGATAGTTCGCGGGGCGGATCGAGGGACGTGAGGACGTTCTACTACATCAACCGCATTCACTAACGCTTCTGCTGTGCGGTCTACAAGGGTACGTAGATCACTCATCCCCTCTCGTAGATGGACATCACCATGATAGGTCTTCGTGCGCGTAGGATTTTTTTTGTTTCCCATGCGACGTTCCCCAACAGTGGCATCATGAGCTGGGTTCATGCGTAGATGTCTTCTCGAGTAGAACACAAAAGTTTTTGTGGGCGGTGATGTGCGTTTTGCTGCCCTCCTTAGTCTTTTCTTGATTCCGCGGTATTGTTGGATTGAAGCGGCTTGGACCGACATTACTCGTACGCTTACGAGAGACTGGTTTCATCGCTACGAGTAACCCCGTTGCTCAAAGATGACTGGCAAGTGTCGGTTTCTCCAACTTTAGTTGAATCGGATTTGACTGAGGAGGTCCTTGGATGAGGTTAAATAGCAACTCATATATCTCCGTTGTGGTGTTTGCGTAAGTAAGATGCGATCCTACTAGATACCCATGGTCACCACATATGCTTGTGATGTGATATGGCCAACGATCTGATGTGATATATTGGATGTATGAGATGATCATGTTGTAATAGATAATATCGACTTGCACGTCGATGGTACGGCAACCGATAGGAGCCATAGGGTTGTCTTTATACTAATGTTTGTGCTTGCAGATGCGTTTACTATTTTGCTAGGATGTAGCTTTAGTAGTAATAGCATGAGTAGCACGACAACCCCGATGGCGACACGTTGATGGAGATCATGGTGTGGCGCCGGTGACAAGAAGATCGTGCCGGTGCTTTGGTGATGGAGATCAAGAAGCACGTGATGATGGCCATATCATGTCACTTATGAATTGCATGTGATGTTAATCCTTTTATGCACCTTATTTTGCTTAGAACGACGGTAGCATTATGAGGTGATCTCTCACTAAAATTTCAAGACGAAATTGTGTTCTCCCCGACTGTGCACCGTTGCTACAGTTCGTCGTTTCGAGACACCACGTGATGATCGGGTGTGATAGACTCAATGTTCACATACAACGGGTGCAAAACAGTTGCGCACGCAGAACACTCGGGTTAAGCTTGACGAGCCTAGCATGTGCAGACATGGCCTCGGAACACATGAGACCAAAAGGTCGATCATGAATCATATAGATGATATGATTAGCATAGGGATGCTTACCACTGAAACTATACTCAACTCACGTGATGATCGGACTTGAGCTAGTGTAAGTGGATCATGAACCACTCAAATGACTAGAGAGATGTACTTTTTGAGTGGGAGTTTAGCGAATAATTTGATCAAGTTAAACTCTAATTATCTTGAACATAGTCTAAGTTCACTTTGAATATATTTGTGTTGTAGATCATGGCTCACGCGACAGTCACCCTGAATTTTAATACGTTCCTAGAGAAAGCTAAGTTGAAAGATGATGGAAGCAACTTTGTAGACTGGGCTCGTAATCTTAAGCTAATCTTACAAGCTGGGAAGAAGGATTATGTCCTTAATGCTGCGCTAGGAGATGAACCACCCGCTACGGCTGATCAGGATGTTAAGAACGCTTGGTTAGCATGTAAGGAGGACTACTCAGTAGTTCAATGTGCAGTCTTGTATGGCTTAGAACCGGGACTTCAACGTCGCTTTGAGCGCCATGGAGCATTTGAGATGTTCCAGGATTTGAAGTTTATTTTTCAGAAGAACGCCCGGATCAAGAGGTATGAGACCTCCGATAAATTCTATGCTTGCAAGATGGAGGAGAACTCGTCTGTCAGTGAACATGTGCTCAAAATGTCTGGTACTCAAACCGTCTAGCTGAGCTGGGGATTGAACTCCCGCAAGAGGATATCACTGACAGAATCCTCCAATCACTGCCGCCAAGCTATAAAGGCTTTGTGTTGAACTACAACATGCAAGCGATGAACAAGTCACCAGGCGAGTTGTTTGCGATGCTGAAAGTCGTAGAGTCTGAACTCCGGAAAGAGGATCAAGTGTTGATGGTGAATAAGACCACTAGTTTCAAGAGAAACGGCAAAGGCAAGAAGGGTAATTCAAAGAAGAGCGGCAAGCCTGTTGCCAATCCGACGAAGAAACCCAAAGCTGGACCTAAGCCTGAAACAGAGTGTTACTATTGCAAGGGTATGGGTCACTCGAAGCGCAATTGCCCCAAGTATCTGGCAGATAAGAAGGCGGCCAAAGAAAAATCAGGTATATTTGATATACATGTTATTGATGTGTACTTAACTAGCTCTCGTAGTAGTGCCTGGGTATTCGATACCGGTTCTGTTGCTCATATTTGCAACTCGAAACAGGAACTATGGAATAGACGAAGGCTGGCGAAAGATGAAGTGACGATGCGCGTAGGAAATGGTTAAAAGGTTGATGCAATCGCCGTCGGCACAGTTTCACTTCAGTTACCATCAGGATTAGTTATGAACTTGAATCATTGTTATTTAGTCCCTGCGTTGAGCATGAACATTATAACTGGATCTTGTTTATTGCAAGACGGTTACTCTTTTAAGTCAGAGAATAATGGTTGTTCTATTTCTATGAGTAACATCTTTTATGGTCATGCACCCAATGTGAGAGGATTGTTCATATTGAATCTTGATAGCGATACACACATACATAACACTGAGACAAAAAGAGTTAGAGTTAACAATGATAGCGCCATATTTTTGTGGCACTGCCGCTTAGGTCATATTGGTGTAAAGCGCATGAAGAAACTCCATGCTGATGGACTTTTGGAGTCACTTGACTTTGATTCACTTGACACGTGCGAACCATGCCTCATGGGCAAGATGACTAAAACTCCGTTCTCCGGAACAATGGAGCGTGCAGGTGACTTGTTGGAAATCATACATACCGATGTGTGTGGTCCGATGAGCGTAGAGGCACGCGGCGGATATCGTTATTTTCTCACCTCACTGACGATTTGAGTAGATATGGTTATGTCTACTTAATGAAGCACAAGTCTGAAACATTTGAAAAGTTCAAGCAATTTCGGAGTGAAGTTGAAAATCATCGTAACAAGAAGATCAAGTTCCTACTGTCTGATCGTGGGGGTGAATATCTGAGTTTCGAGTTTGGTGCTCACTTAAGACAATGTGGAATTGTTTCACAGTTGACACTGCCTGGAACACCACAGCGTAATGGTGTGTCCGAACGTCATAATCGTACTTTATTAGAGATGGTGCGATCTATGATGTCTCTTACCGATTTGCCGTTATCGTTTTGGGGTTATGCATTAGAAACAACTGCATTCACTTTAAATAGGGCACCATCAAAATCCGTTGAGACGACACCATACGAACTGTGGTATGGTAAAAGGCCAAAGTTGTCGTTTCTTAAAGTTTGGGGATGTGATGCTTATGTCAAAAAGCTTCAGCCTGAAAAGCTGGAACCCAAAGCGGAAAAGTGCATCTTCATAGGTTACCCAAAAGAGACAGTTGGGTACACCTTCTATCTCAAATCCGAGGGCAAAGTGTTTGTTGCTAAAAACGGAGCTTTTCTCGAGAAGGAGTTTCTCTCGAGATAATTGAGTGGGAGGAAGATAGAACTTGGCGAGGTTGTCGAACCTCCCATCCCTCTGGATGGTGGCGCAGGGCAAGGGGAAACCTCTGTCGTTGCGACGCCGGTTGAGGAGGAAGTTAATGATGATGATCATGAAACTCCGGTTCAAGTTTCTGTCGAACCACGCAGGTCGACGAGACCACGTGCTGCTCCAGAGTGGTACGGTAATCCCGTCTTATCAATCATGTTGTTGGACAACAATGAACCTGCAAATTATGAAGAAGCAATGGTGGGCCCAGATTCCAACAAATGGCTAGAAGCCATGAAGTCCGAGATAGGATCCATGTATGAGAACAAAGTGTGGACTTTGGAGGTACCGCCTGAGGGCCGAAGGCTATTCAGAACAAATGGATCTTTAAGAGGAAGACGGACGCTGACGGCAATGTGACCGTTTATAAAGCTCGATTTGTGGCAAAGGGTTTTTCACAAGTTCAAGGAGTTGACTACGATGAGACATTCTCACCCGTAGCGATGCTTAAGTCCGTCAGAATCATGTTAGCAATAGCTGCATTTTTCGATTATGAAATCTGGCAGATGGATGTCAAAACGGCGTTCCTTAACGGTTTCCGTAAGGAAGAATTGTATATGATGCAACCCGAAGGTTTTGTCGATCCTAAGAATGCTAACAAGGTGTGCAAGCTCCAGCGATCGATTTATGGACTGGTGCAAGCATCTCGGAGTTGGAACAAACGCTTTGATGAGGTGATCAAAGCATTTGGGTTTATACAAGTGGTTGGAGAATCTTGTATTTACAAGAAAGTGAGTGGGAGCTCTGTGGCATTTCTAATATTATATGTGGATGACATATTGCTGATTGGAAACAACGTAGAGTTTTTGGAGAGCATAAAGGATTACTTGAATAAAAGTTTCTCTATGAAGGACCTAGGAGAAGCTGCTTACATTCTAGGCATTAAGTTCTATAGGGATAGACCAAAACGCCTGATAGGAGTTTCACAAAGCACATACCTTGATAAAGTTTTGAAGAGGTTCAAAATGGAACAGTCCAAGAAGGGGTTCTTGCCAGTTTTACAAGGTACGAGATTGAGTAAGACTCAGTGCCCAGCAACTGATGAAGATAGAGAGCATATGCGCTCCGTCCCCTATGCTTCAGCCATAGGTTCTATCATGTATGCAATGTTGTGCACTAGACCGGACGTTAGCCTGGCCATAAGTATGGCAGGTAGGTTCCAGAGTAATCCAGGAGTGGATCACTGGACAACGGTCAAGAATATCCTAAAATACCTGAAAAGGACTAAGGAGATGTTTCTCGTGTATGGAGGTGACGAAGAGCTCGCCGTAAAAGGTTACGTCGATGCAAGCTTTGACACAGATCCGGACGACTCTAAGTCGCAAACCGGATACGTATTTATTCTTAATGGGGGTGCGGTAAGCTGGTGCAGTTCCAAGCAAAGCGTCGTAGCAGATTCTACATGTGAAGCGGAGTACATGGCTGCCTCGGAGGCGGCTAAGGAGGGTGTCTGGATGAAGCAGTTCATGACGGATCTTGGAGTGGTGCCAAGCGCACTGAATCCAATAACCTTGTTCAGTGACAACACGGGTGCCATTGCCTTAGCAAATGAACCACGGTTTCACAAGAAGTCCAGACACATCAAACGACGCTTCAACCTCATCCGCGACTACTCGAAGGAGAGGACGTAAATATATGCAAAGTGCACACGGATCTGAATGTAGCAGACCCGCTGACTAAACCTCTTCCACGGCCAAAGCATGATCAACACCAGAACTGTATGGGTGTTAGATTTATTACAATGTAATTCGCATGATGATGTGAGGGCTAGATTATTGACTCTAGTGCAAGTGGGAGACTGTTGGAATTATGCCCTAGAGGCAATAATAAATATAGTTATTATTATAATTCCTGTATCAAGATAATCGTTTATTATCCATGCTATAATTGTATTGAATGAAAACTCATTTACATGTGTGGATACATAGACAAAACACTGTCCCTAGCAAGCCTCTAGTTGGCTAGCCAGTTGATCAAAGATAGTCAGTGTCTTCTGATTATGAACAAGGCGTTGTTGCTTGATAACTGGATCACATCATTAGGAGAATCACGTGATGTACTAGACCCAAACTAATAGACGTAGCATGTTGATCGTGTCATTTTGTTGCTACTGTTTTTTGCGTGTCAAGTATTTGTTCCTATGACCATGAGATCATATAACTCACTAACACCGGAGGAATACTTTGTGTGTATCAAACATCGCAACGTAACTGGGTGACTATAAAGATGCTCTACAGGTATCTCCGAAGGTGTTCGTTGAGTTAGTATGGATCAAGACTGGGATTTGTCACTCCGTGTGACGGAGAGGTATCTCGGGGCCCACTCAGTAATACAACATCACACACAAGCCTTGCAAGCAATGTAACTTAGTGTAAGTTGCGGGATCTTGTATTACGGAACGAGTAAAGAGACTTGCCGGTAAACGAGATTGAAATAGGTATGCGGATACTGACGATCGAATCTCGGGCAAGTAACATACCGAAGGACAAAGGGAATGACATACGGGATTATATGAATCCTTGGCACAGAGGTTCAAACGATGAGATCTTCGTAGAATATGTAGGATCCAATATGGGCATCCAGGTCCCGCTATTGGATATTGACCGAGGAGTCTCTCGGGTCATGTCTACATAGTTCTCGAACCCACAGGGTTTGCACACTTAAGGTTCGACGTTGTTTTATGCGTATTTGAGTTATATGGTTGGTTACCGGATGTTGTTCGGAGTCCCGGATGAGATCACGGACGTCACGAGGGTTTCCGGAATGGTCCGGAAACGAATATTGATATATAGGATGACCTCATTTGATTACGGGAAGGTTTTCGGAGTTACCGGGAATGTACCGGGAATGACGAATGGGTTCCGGGAGTTCACCGGGGGGGGGGGGGGGGGGGCAACCCACCCCAGGGAAGCCCATAGGCCTTGAGGGTGGCGCACCAGCCCTTAGTGGGCTGGTGGGACAGCCCAAAAGGGCCCTATGCGCATTGGAAGAAAAATCAAAGAGAAAAGAAAAAAAAGGAGGAGGTGGGAAAGGAAAGAAGGACTCCACCCACCAAACCAAGCAGGACTCGGTTTGGGGGGGAGTCCTTCCCCCCTTTGGCTCGGCCGACCCCCTTGGGGCTCCTTGAGCCCCAAGGCAAGGTCCCCCCTCTCCCACCTATATATACGGAGGTTTTAGGGCTCATTTGAGACGACTTTTCCACGGCAACCCGACCACATACCTCCACGGTTTTTCCTCTAGATCGCATTTCTGCGGAGCTCGGGCGGAGCCCTGCTGAGACGAGATCATCACCAACCTATGGAGCGCCGTCACGCTGCCGGAGAACTCTTCTACCTCTCCGTCTCTCTTGCTGGATCAAGAAGGCCGAGATCATCGTCGAGTTGTACGTGTGTTGAACGCGGAGGTGCCGTCCATTCGGCACTAGATCGTGGGACTGATCGCGGGATAGTTCGCGGGGCGGATCGAGGGACGTGAGGACGTTCCACTACATCAACCGCGTTCACTAACGCTTTTGTTGTACGGTCTACAAGGGTACGTAGATCACTCATCCCCTCTCGTAGATGGACATCACCATGATAGGTCTTCGTGCGCGTAGGAAATTTTTTGTTTCCCATGCGACGTTCCCCAACACCATGTCCTGCTATTGGTTATTGACCGGAGAGTGTCTCTGTCATGTCTACATAGTTCTCGAACCCGCAGGGTCTACACACTTAAGGTTCGGCGACGTCTCGGTATAGTTGAGTTATGAATGTTGGTGACCGAATGTTGCTTGGAGTCCCGAATAAGATCAAGGACGTCACGAGGACTTTTGGAATGGTCTGGAGACGAAGATTGATATATAGGAAATATATTTTCGGGTTCCGAAAGATTTCGGGCATTTCCGGTAAAGTATCGGGAGTCACGAATGAGTTTTGGGGTTTCACGAGGAGGGGCCACTGATGACCCACAAGTATAGGGGATCAATCGTAGTCCTTTCGATAAGTAAGAGTGTCGAACCCAATGAGGAGCAGAAGGATCTGACAAGTGGTTTTCAGCAAGGTAAAATCTGCAGGCTCTGAAATTGTCGGTAACAAGTGATTGTGTGATGAGATGATTCGTAGCAAGCAACAAGTAACAAAAGTAGCAACGATGCAGCAAAGTGGCCCAATCCCTTTTGTAGCAAGGGACAAGCCTGTACAAAGTCTTATAGGAGGAAAAACGCTCCCGAGGACACACGAGAATTTCTATCATGCTAGTTTCATCATGTTCATATGATTCGCGTTCGTTACTTTGATAGTTTGATATGTGGGTGTACCAGCGCTTGGGTACTGCCCTTACTTGGACAAGCATCCCACTTATGATTAACCCCTCTCGCAAGCTTCCGCAACTACGAAAGAAGAATTAAGACAAAGTCTAACCATAGCATTAAACTAGTGGATCCAAATCAGCCCCTTACGAAGCAACACATAAACTAGGGTTTAAGCTTCTGTCACTCTAGCAACCCAGTGCAACGGCAACAAAAGTCCTTCCCTAGTGCTTAGGAATTCTTCTCGTTACTTCTCTGGTTTGCGTCGATTTTTTCTTTGAAGAGGAAAGGGTGATGCAGCACAGGACCAGTAAGTATTTCCCTCAGTTTGAGAACCAAGGTATCGATCCAGAAGGAGGGCCTCGTCAAGTTGGAAGTACCTACGCAAACACAAACAAGCTTTTACCCAACGCTTCAAAGGGGTTGTTAATCCCTTCAAGATTGTTTGCAAAGTGAGATCTGACGGCGGAAAGTGCAACGAAGTAAAATGTGTAAGGCTGAAAATATCGTTCGAGTAGACCCTGGGGACCATAATGTTCACTAGAGGCTTCTCTCATAATAGAAAATATCACGGTGGGTGAAAAAATTACTGTCGAGCAATTGATAGAACCGCGCAAAGTCATGACGATATCTAAGGCAATGATCATGCATATAGGCATCACGTCCGAGACAAGTAGACCGATACTTTCTGCATCTACTACTATTACTCCACACATCGACCGCTATCTAGCATGCATCTAGTGTATTGAGTTCATGACGAACAGAGTAACGCTTTAAGCAAGATGACATGATGTAGAGGGATAATCTCAAACCAATGATGAAAACCCCATCTTTTTACCCTTGATGGCAACAACACGATGCGTGTCTCGCTACCCCTTCTGTCACTGGGTGAGGTCACCGCACGGTATGAACCTAAAACCAAGCACTTCTCACATTGCAAGAATCATAGATCTAGTTGGCCAGACAAAACCCACAACTCGAAGAGAATTACCAGGATATGAAATCATGCATAAGAGAGATCAGAAGAAACTCAAATAAGATTCATAGATAATCTGATCATAAATCCACAATTCATCGAATCTCGACAAACACACCGCAAAAGAAGATTACATCGGATAGATCTCCATGAAGATCATGGAGAACTTTGTATTGAAGATCCAAGAGAGAGAAGAAGCCATCTAGCTACTAGCTATGGACCCGTAGGTCTATGGTGAACTACTCACGCATCATCGGAGAGGTCATGGTGTTGATGAAGAAGCCCTCCGTATCCGAATCCCCCTCCGGCAGGGCACCAGGACGTGCCCCAGATGGGATCTTGCGGAGACACAAGCTTGCGGCGGCGGAAAAGCGATTGCGATGATCTCCTGATTTTTTTGGGAATATTTAGGAATATATAGGCGCAAGACCTAGGTCAGGGGACCTCAAGGGGGCCCACAAGCCTGGATGGCGCGGCCCCCCTGGCCGCGGGGTTGGGGCTTGTGGGGCCCCTGGAGCTCCTCTGCCTTGGCTCCCAAGTTCTTCGATCTTCTTCCATTCCAGAAAAAATCTTTTCGGGGATTTTCTTCCATTTGGACTCTGTTTGAAAATCTCCTCTGGAAGGGGTCAAAAACATGGAAAAAACAGGAACTGGCACTTGGCACTGAGTTAATAAGTTAGTCCCAGAAAATAAATAAAAAGCATGCAAAACATCCAAAGTTTGACAAGATAATAGCATGAAACCATCAAAAATTATAGATACGTTGGAGACTGTAACGACCAAACCTCGAAGGATTTGAGTCTCTGTGCTTTACTGTGCTAGTCCCTGGATCGATTCGCTAGCACACACAGTATAGATTAAAACCAGATATAGCCAGTGCATCATTTATAATAACGTATGATCCAGAATTTATAAAATATAACAATCTGCATAGCACTTAGCTAGCTTTATTCTAATAAACAGCGGAAAAGTAGAAGAATAATAAAGATGAGTCCCATCATAGCCCACTGGCGATGTTGAGTGAAGACTCGCGACCCTAACGGTACCTTACTCCTCGTCTGAATATCCTGCAACATGATACGTTGCAGCCATATAGGTCAATACTTTGAATGTATTGGCAAGTTACACAGGAAAAATAAATAATATAACAGACCTACATGTATATGCATAGTATAACAAAAGAAAGGCCGATGGTTATTTTGCAGAAAGCTGATTTTATCCTCATAGCTACCTAATAATCAAGTTTTAAATTGTTTGCTACAATAACCTATATATGGTTGAATTGGCATCTCCAACTCCAACCTATTACCATTATTAAGTTTCCCACCAAGTTTTATTAAGCGTGTCATCTGTCAAGATCATCCAACAACTGTAATGGCCTAGCTGCTCAAAATTGTCCATAACCGAGGACACGGCTAATCATGATTAGTTTATACACTCTGCAGAGGTTTGCACACTGTACCCACTAAACCCAACCCGAAGATTGAGACGAAGTCTTTCAGAAGCAGTCACCTCCACCCAACGGCAAGCCGGTACACCTATTTATATCTACATCTGCTAGCTTTGCCCAGGCAAGGTTCCCACAACCTACTCAACTAAGCTAGAGCCCATATAGCTAGTGGTTGCACACGGAAGCTACTAGTCACTGAGTCTGTCTGATCTTTTTGAACCTGGGCGGCATTCCACTTACATTCAGAGGGTAGAAACCATGATGTTCTTGAAACCACCCAGCAATACCATATCCGCCCAGAGGTGTATTATATCCTGAATTACTACTCAATTTATTTTGTAGTATCCTCACATAAACTCAATGAATACAGAAACCAATCCCCGTCTACATAGCATAGCAAAACTACAAATACCACGATCTTCACTGACGAGGGATATAGATCAATAGCATAGCAATAATAATAATAATCCTATACATGCATAAATTTTCATAGGGTGATATAATACTACATGCATAGAAAACAATAGGTAAAGGATGATCAACATGTAACTTGCCTTGATTCTGATTCAGAAGGTCACACTCCTGACAATAGTTTGCGTCGCACTCCGCACAATCTACACGTTGCAAACAATCACACCAATCAATCACCACAATCACATAACACCAAATAAAACGATCGGCGATAAAACAACTTGTTTAAAACCAAAGCATAAATAGCATGGCAGCAGGTATAAAATCATCTACATGCTGATACGATGACAACGCAAAAATAAACAACTAAATCAGATTTACGGTTTGCAAAATATGACCTCCGGTAGGTTTAAAATAATTTGTTTTAACAAAAAAATTAATTTTCGTAAAAATGAAAACTACTGGCTCTAACACGGTCTCCTCATCGATACGAGATCACAGGAACAAGAATTTCCTGAATCGGAGTTACGAGTAAAAAGATAAACGCGTTTCAAAATTATACCGAGAATCTGACAGAGCCAAAAACAGATTAAAACAGATTGAATTTCGTCCTGAAGCTGTTCATCAGGACTTGATGAATCGCTCGTGCGTGCGTTCTCACCACGAACAGCGGGGAAAAACGGAACCGTCTCGGTGTGGCTCCTCCGATGATGCTTCGGTGGCGGTCGAACGGACTCCGGTGACGGCGGCTCCGCGAACTCCGACGAACACAGACGAACTCGGACGTGCGCGGCGTTGCTCCGCGGTGCTCGAGGCTGCTGCGTGTGCGAGGCGGTGGCGCTGTGCGTGCGAGACGGCGACGGATCGGGGGCAGGGAAAAAATAGGGCTGCAGTGTCTCGTTTGCCTGGGGCTTCGGTCCTTGGGATATTTCTACTTGCGAGGAGAAAAAGAGTCCTGGTCGAACAGCAGCTCGGTTTTTGGCTCGATGGGAAAAGAGTCCCTGATAGCATTGGTCAATGCATGGGCACGTGGGGCTGCAGCCTCTAGTGGAGCTGTGGCTCGTGCTGGGTCAAAGCCAGGAGCTGGCTCGGTCAAAGCCAAAGGCTGCTCGGTTGCCAGGGGCGCACGTGGTGCTGCCGGCCTCCAGCGCTGGGCGCATGCGGTCTGGCCGGGCTGGCCGACTTAGCAAGCTGGCTCGGCCGAGTTACTATTTTTTTTAAAGTAAAAATACAAAAATAAAAGTATTAAAAATAATATATATATATATATATATATATATATATATATTAAAGAAAAACAAACAGAGAAAAATAACAATGATATACGTATAAAAAATATATATACATATGTATAAAAAAAATACATACGTATATAGAAATATATATATATATATATACATATATATATATATATTAAAATGCTAATATAGAAACATATATATAAGTATAAAATAAAACCCCTGTTAAAAATAAAAGAACCTAGTTCCACCTAATGCAAAAAAAATTACAAAAATAGTTTTAATGCAATAGGCCACACAAATAGCATTTAAAAACTTAACTAAAAATAATTTCGGGCATTATAAAATTTGCGAAACCAAGACGATAACTCCAAATGACATTTTAAACATCATAAACTTTTTATTTCACACGGGAGAAGTCATATTATCTCCACTCAAATAAATTGCCCGAAGTTGCAAAATGAATAAAATTCTCAGAAGAGCAAATAATGCATAAAAAATATGAGATGCATATGAATGATCTATTAACATCCGAATTTAGGAAAATTGGGATGTTACAAACCTACCCCCCTTAATATGAATCTCGCCCTCGAGATTCGGGTTGGTCAGCAAATAGGTGTGGGTGATCCTGCTTGAGATCCTCCTCTCGTTCCCAAGTAGCCTCTTCTTCGGTCTGATGATCCCACTGAACTTTGCATAACCTGATTGTCTTGGTGCGAGTAACTCTCTCTGCTGTCTCCAGAATCTTAACAGGCTTCTCCTCATATGTCAAGTCGGTCTCCAACTGAATTGCCTCAAGTGGCAGTGTATCTCTCAAAGGAACATCTGCCATCTCGGCATGACACTTCTTTAGCTGGGATACGTGAAACACATTATGAACTCCTGACAAAGCTTCTGGCAACTCCAGCTGATAAGCTACTTCTCCCCGACGCTCCAAGATCTTGTAAGGCCCCACAAAGCGTGGTGCTAACTTACCTTTGATTCCAAACCTCTTAATTCCACGAAGTGGTGAAACTCTAAGGTATGCACGGTCTCCTACCTCATATGTCACCTCCTTGCGCTTTGCATCGGCATAACTCTTCTGTCTGGACTGTGCTATCTTTAGCCTGTCACGAACCAACCTGACTTTCTCCTCAACATCTCTAATCAAGTCTGGTCCAAAGAACTGACGCTCCCCAACCCCATCCCACATCAATGGCGTCCTGCACTTCCTGCCATACAGAAACTCAAACGGTGCCATCTGCAGACTAGCCTGATAACTGTTATTATATGAGAACTCTGTATATGGTAAATTATCATCCTAACTGGACCCGTAGTCCAAAGCACAAGCTCTCAACATATCCTCTAATATCTGGTTCACCCTCTCAGTCTGCCCATCTGTCTGTGGATGGAATGCTGTACTGAACTCCAGTCTAGTACCCAATGATTCATGCAACTGACGCCAAAATTTAGAAGTGAACTGAGTACCTCTATCAGACACTACCTTCTTTGGAACTCCATGCAGACAAACAATTCTGGACATATAAATCTTAGCTAGCTTAGCACTGGTATAGGTAGTCTTTACCGGGATGAAGTGAGCGACTTTAGTCGAACGATCAACAACTACCCAAATAGAATCATAACCTGATCGAGTCCTGGGTAATCCAGTGATGAAATCCATACCAATCTAATCCCACTTCCAATCAGGTATAGGCAATGGTTGTAACAAGCCTGCTGGTTTCTGATGCTCTGCCTTAACTCTCTGGCACACATCACATACTGCAATATACCCAGCAATTTCCCTCTTCAGGCTAGGCCACCAAAATCTCTCCCTCAAATCCAAATACATCTTAGTATTACCTGGGTGAATAGAATAAGGTGAATCATGTGCCTCTTGAAGAATCAATTTCCTTATATCTGTATCCTGAGGTACACAAATACGCTTCTCAAACCATATGGTTCCATGTTCATCCTCATGGAATTCTTTTGCCTTCCCTTTTAGCATATTCTCCTTTATCTCAGCAATATACTTATCATCCTTTTGAGCCTCTCTAATTCTGTCCAGCAAAGTAGGCCTTACCTCAAGTGTAGCCAAATAGCCTCTAGGGACCATATCCAATCTCAGGTTTCTGAACTGCTCACATAACTCCGGTGGCAGATCCTCAATATCAATTGCATTAGCATGGCTTCTACGACTCAATGCATCAGCAACAACATTAGCCTTACCAGGATGATACTGCACATTCAAGTCATAATCCTTAATAAGCTCCAACCATCTCCTCTGTCTAAGGTTCAACTCCCTCTGAGTAAATATGTACTTCAAGCTCTTATGATCAGTAAATATATCACAATGATTACCAACGAGATAATGCCTCCAAGTTTTCAATGCATGCACAACGGAGGCTAACTCCAAATCATGTGTAGGATAATTATGCTCATGATTCTTAAGCTGACGTGAAGCATAAGAAACAACTTTACGTTCCTGCATCAAGACACTCCCAAGTCCTTGACGAGAAGCATCACAATATACCTGGAAGTCTTTGTGTATATCTGGCAGAGTTAAAACTGGTGCTGTGACTAAACGTTGCTTCAACTCCTGAAAGCTAGCTTCACAATCATCAGTCCGAACAAACTTACTTCCCTTCTTCAACAATTCAGTCATAGGCTTTGCAATCTTTGAGAAATTCTCAATAAACCTCCTGTAATAACCTGCTAAGCCCAAAAAGCTACGAATCTCACCAACTGACGTGGGTGACTCCCACTCTGTAACAGCAGCAACCTTAGATGGATCAACTGCAACTCCATTACCTGATATAACATGGCCAAGGAATGCTACCTCATCCAGCCAAAACTCACATTTACTGAACTTGGCATACAATTCGTGCTCCCTCAATTTCTCCAACACCAAACACAAATGCACTTCATGCTCTTGCTTATTCTTGGAGAACACCAATATATCATCAATGAAAACAACCACAAATTTATCCAAGAACTCCATAAACACCTTGTTCATCATATTCATGAAGTATGCTGGGGCATTAGTCAATCCAAATGACATAACAGTATACTCATACAGCCCATACCTCATAGTGAAAGCAGTCTTTGGAATATCTTGCTCACGAATCTTTAATTGATGATAACCAGAACGAAGATCAATCTTAGAAAACACAGTAGCTCCCTCCAACTGGTCAAACAGATCATTTATCATAGGCAAAGGATACTTATTCTTAATGGTTACCTCATTCAGAGAACGATAATCAACACACATCCTCAAGATTCCATCCTTCTTCTCCACAAACAAAACAGGGGCTCCCCAAGGTGATGAACTTGGGCGAATAAATCCTTGTGCCTGTAACTCCCTCAACTGCTTCTTCAATTCCTCCAACTCTTGAGGAGGCATTCTGTATGGTCTCTTTGCAATAGGTCCAGTACCAGGTATTAAATCAATAAGAAACTCAATACCTCTATCTGGTGGCATACCTGGCAACTCCTCCGGAAACACATCTGGATAATCCTTCACAACTGGCACCTCTTCCAGGCTACCCCCCTTAAGAGAGTTCACCTGCATCCTCTTATGCTGGTACTTACATACATATTTGACTCTCTTCCCTCCTGGTGCACTGAGAGAAATAGATCGACTAGCACAATCGATAACTCCTTCATATTTGGCCATCCAATCCATACCCAAAATAATATCAAGACCTTGTGACTTCAATATGATCAAATCTGTCGGGAAAACATGCTTCCCAATAGACAAGGGCATCTGAAAACATCCCAAACTTGCTGCCATCTCAGCCCCAGGAGAACTTACTAGAATAGGTGACTTAAGGACTACGGTATGCAGCTTATGTTTATCCACAAATACCCGTGATATGAATGAATGCGATGCACCAGTATCAAAAAGAACAAGAGCGGGTACTGAATTGATCAAGAACTTACCAATCACTGCATCAGGCTCATTATAGACCTCCTCCACATTAACGTGGTTGACGTGACCCTTCTGAAAGGGGTTTGGCTTGATGACTCCAGAATTCCCATTACCATTATTGCTCTCTGGACAAGAATTGGAGTATTGGCCCATCTTTCTGCACTTGAAGCACTGGACCTGATTAAGGTCCCTCTGCACTCGCACATTCTGGCGGTTCTGGTTATTATTACCTCCATTACCATTACCATTACCGTTGCCATTATTGCCCTTGTGTCCATTATGATGATGGTGGCCATTACCTCCATGATGATGATGCCCATTACCTCCATGGTGATGATGTCCATTACCTCCATGATTATGATATGAAGTGTGTGGCTTCTGCTGTGGTCCTGAAATAAACTTGTTGTTGCTATACTTCCTCTTGCGGTTCTCTATTGCCTGATGCTTTCCCTCAAGCACAATAGCCTTATCAACAAGCTCCTGATAATTACCAAAAGTGGCCACAGTCAACTCAACTCCCAAATCATCATTCAGGCCCTCCAAGAACTTCTCTTGTCTAGCTGCATCAGTATTAACATCATTAGGAGCATAACGTGCAAGTTTGTTGAACTCCTCCACATACTCATTAACTGAGCGACCTCCCTGACGCAAGCTGCGAAAATCCTTCTTCTTTAGACTCATGGCGCCAGTAGACACATGTGCCGCGCGGAAAGCTGCCTCAAACTGCGCCCATGTGATAGTATCAATGGGATAGGTGACCAAGTAGTTGTCCCACCAAGCTGCGGCAGGACCCTCCAATAGATGTGAGGAAAACCTCACCCTCTCTGTGTCTGTGCATCCAACGGTCTGCAGGTTCCTACCAATAGAACGAAGCCAATCATCCGCCATAATAGGTTCAGGGCTGTTGGAGAACCTTTGAGGATTCAACCTCAAGAACCTAGTAAGCATATCCATAGGTGGCGGAGGCGGTGGGTTGTTGTGGTTATTGTTGGCCAAACTCTGGGCAAGCAACTGAATCAACTGGCCTTGTTCCTCAAGTATCTGCCGCACATATTGCGGTGCATCATTGCCATTGCCATCATTGTTGCCTGCTCCTGCATTCCCATCCCTAGGCTCACGTCTCGGCCGCATCTGGTGGCAAGAATAGATAAGAAAATAGATAGAATAGGTCTAAAGGAATATAGATATTCTACCCATATGCATATTATGATCAAGGTAATATATATGAGGCAACAAAACATCATAACAAATAACACAAACAAGCATAACAATAATCAAACATATCTATATATATAGTCGAGTAATTCCAACAAGATCCTAATTTAACAAACAAGCAAGATAACAATCAATTAAGCAACCTCGTCTCGTCATGCCATAAAGCGGGCATAAACAGATACGCTAACACGTTAATAGCGCAAATAAAACAAGATAAGTGGTGGTCTCAGCACTAGTTCCTACTTAAGCTGGTCAAGATACTAGAGTGGTTGTCTAATGAAAGAGTAAGATGTAGACAAAGTTAATAGAATAAACTTTCACTCCTATGGCTTTTCTAATCCATTTTCTAGGGTCACGACCTACAGTCAACGCATTGCTCTAATACCATCTGTAACGACCAAACCTCGAAGGATTTGAGTCTCTGTGCTTTACTGTGCTAGTCCCTGGATCGACTCGCTAGCACACACAGTATAGATGAAAACCAGATATAGCAAGTGCATCATTTATAATAACGTATGATCCAGAATTTATAAAATATAACAATCTGCATAGCACTTAGCTAGCTTTATTCTAATAAACAGCGGAAAAGTAGCAGAATAATAACGATGAGTCCCATCATAGCCCACTGGCGATGTTGAGTGAAGACTCGCGACCCTAACGGTACCTTACTCCTCGTCTGAATATCCTGCAACATGATACGTTGCAGCCATATAGGTCAATACTTTGAATGTATTGGCAAGTTACACAGGAAAAATAAATAATATAACAGACCTACATGTATATGCATAGTATAACAAAAGAAAGGCCGATGGTTATTTTGCAGAAAGCTGATTTTATCCTCATAGCTACCTAATAATCAAGTTTTAAATTGTTTGCTACAATAACCTATATATGGTTGAATTGGCATCTCCAACTCCAACCTATTACCATTATTAAGTTTCCCACCAAGTTTTATTAAGCGTGTCATCTGTCAAGATCATCCAACAACTGTAATGGCCTAGCTGCTCAAAATTGTCCATAACCGAGGACACGGCTAATCATGATTAGTTTATACACTCTGCAGAGGTTTGCACACTGTACCCACTAAACCCAACCCGAAGATTGAGACGAAGTCTTTCAGAAGCAGTCACCTCCACCCAACGGCAAGCCGGTACACCTATTTATATCTACATCTGCTAGCTTTGCCCAGGCAAGGTTCCCACAACCTACTCAACTAAGCTAGAGCCCATATAGCTAGTGGTTGCACACGGAAGCTACTAGTCACTGAGTCTGTCTGATCTTTTTGAACCTGGGCGGCATTCCACTTACATTCAGAGGGTAGAAACCATGATGTTCTTGAAACCACCCAGCAATACCATATCCGCCCAGAGGTGTATTATATCCTGAATTACTACTCAATTTATTTTGTAGTATCCTCACATAAACTCAATGAATACAGAAACCAATCCCCGTCTACATAGCATAGCAAAACTACAAATACCACGATCTTCACTGACGAGGGATATAGATCAATAGCATAGCAATAATAATAATAATCCTATACATGCATAAATTTTCATAGGGTGATATAATACTACATGCATAGAAAACAATAGGTAAAGGATGATCAACATGTAACTTGCCTTGATTCTGATTCAGAAGGTCACACTCCTGACAATAGTTTGCGTCGCACTCCGCACAATCTACACGTTGCAAACAATCACACCAATCAATCACCACAATCACATAACACCAAATAAAACGATCGCGATAAAACAACTTGTTTAAAACCAAAGCATAAATAGCATGGCAGCAGGTATAAAATCATCTACATGCTGATACGATGACAACGCAAAAAGAAACAACTAAATCAGATTTACGGTTTGCAAAATATGGCCTCCGGTAGGTTTAAAATAATCTGTTTTAACAAAAAAATTAATTTTCGTAAAACTGAAAACTACTGGCTCTAACATGTTCTCCTCATCAATACGAGATTACAGGAAAAAGAATTTCCTGAATCGGAGTTACGAGTAAAAAGATAAACGCGTTTCAAAATTATATTGAGAATCTGACAGAGCCAAAAACATATTAAAACAGATTGAATTTCGTCCTGAAGCTGTTCATCAGGACTTGATGAATCGCTCGTGCGTGCGTTCTCACCACGAACAGCGGGGAAAAACGGAACCGTCTCGGTGTGGCTCCTCCGATGATGCTTCGGTGGCGGTCGAACGGACTCCGGTGACGGCGGCTCCGCGAACTCCGACGAACACAAACGAACTCGGACGTGCGCGGCGTTGCTCCGCGGTGCTCGAGGCTGCTGCGTGTGCGAGGCGGTGGCGCTGTGCGTGCGAGACGGCGACGGATCGGGGGCAGGGAAAAAATAGGGCTGCAGTGTCTCGTTTGCCTGGGGCTTCAGTCCTTGGGATATTTCTACTTGCGAGGAGAAAAAGAGTACTGGTCGAACAGCAGCTCGGTTTCGGGCTCGATGGGAAAAGAGTCCCCGATAGCGTTGGTCAATGCATGGGCACGTGGGGCTGCAGCCTCTAGTGGAGCTGTGGCTCGTGCTGGGTCAAAGCCAGGAGCTGGCTCGGTCAAAGCCAAAGGCTGCTCGGTTGCCACGGGCGCACGTGGTGCTGCCGGCCTCCAGCGCTGGGCGCATGCGGTCTGGCCGGGCTGGCCGGCTTAGCCAGCTGGCTCGGCCGAGTTACTTTTTTTTAGAAGTAAAAATACAAAAATAAAAGTATTAAAAATAATATATACATATATATATATTTAAAGAAAAACAAACATAGAAAAATAACAATGATATACGTATAAAAAATATATATACATATGTATAAAAAAAATACATACGTATATAGCAATATATATATATATATATACATATATATATATATATATATTAAAATGCTAATATAGAAACATATATAAGTATAAAATAAAACCCCTATTAAAAATAAAAGAACCTAGTTCCACCTAATGCAAAAATTTAAAAAAAAATAGTTTTAATGCAATAGGCCACACAAATAGCATTTAAAAACTTAACTAAAAATAATTTCGGGCATTATAAAATTTGCGAAACCAAGACGATAACTCCAAATGACATTTTAAACATCATAAACTTTTTATTTCACACGGGAGAAGTCATATTATCTCCACTCAAATAAATTGCCCGAAGTTGCAAAATGAATAAAATTCTCAGAAGAGCAAATAATGCATAAAAAATATGAGATGCATATGAATGATCTATTAACATCCGAATTTAGGAAAATTGGGATGTTACAGAGACGTATCAAGTATCCCCAAGCTTAACTCCTGCTCGTCCTCGAGTAGGGAAGTGATAAAGAATGAATTTTTGATGTGGAATGCTACCTAGCATAGTTGTCCTTTGCAACTTCTTTCACGTGTCATGAATGTTCAGATCCGTAAGATTCTAAGCAATAGTTTGTTATTGACATGAAAACAGTAATACTTCAAGCAAACTAGCAAAGTAATCATGAACTTTCAAAATAACAAGGCCAAAGAAAGTTATCCCTACAAAATCATATAGTCTGGCTATGCTCCATCATCCTCACACAACTAATGTAAATCATGCACAACCCCGGAATTGGCCAAGTAATTGTTTTCACACTCTTACTTTCTCAAACTTTTTATAACTATCGCGCAATACATGAGCGCGAGCCATGGATATAACACTATAGGTGGAATAGAGTTTGGTGGTGGTTGTGAGACAAAAAGGAGGAGATGGACACATTGACTCGGCGTATCAATAGGCTATGGAGATGCCCATTAATAGATATCAATGTGAATGAGTAGGGAATGCCATACAAGAGATGCACTAGAGCTATAAGTATGTGAAAGCTCAAGAGGAGAACTAGTGGGTGTGCATCCAACTTGCTTGCTCACAAAGACCTAGGGCAATTTTGAGGAAGCCCATCATTGGAATATACAAGCCAAGTTATATAACGAAGATTCCCACTAGCATATGGTAGTGACAAAGCAAGAAGCTCTCAATCATGAAGAACATGGTGCTATCATGAAGCACAAGTGTGGAAAAAGATAGTAGCATTGTCCCTTCTCTCTTTTTTTTTAATTGGGCTCTTAGGCCTCTCTTTTTTTCTCTTTTTTTTGTTTTTGGGCTCTTTGGCATTTTTTTATTTCCTCACATGGGACAATGCTCAAGTAATGATGATCATCACACTTTTATTTACTCACAGCTCAAAGATCACAATGATGATGACTCCATAGGAAATGCCTCCGGCAGTGTACCGGGATGTGCAACGATCTAGCATGGCGTATGACGTTGAAACATCTCTCTAGCTATCTTATGGTCATGCAATGGCAATATGAGAGTGACGACACAAGTCATGAGACGGACGGTGGGAGTTGCATGGCAATATATCTAGGAATGGCTATGAAAATGCCATAGTAGGTATGTAACGACTAAGATGCGGTCCTTTCTGATCTGGGGATCGAGGCCCCGAATTGGAAAGGAGCGCATCTAAGCGTCTCGCAAACAAGGTATCATAGCACATACATAATAATAACAGATTGACAATCAGGGGTTCAATTGCCATCTCAAAAATATATCAGAGTACATCACGCATAATTTCAAAGTAGTTCCGCTACAGACTACAAAACAAGGAAAATGGCTATACTACCCTTCCTGCTGGCCCACGATCACGACCACGCCGCAATCTTCTGGATAGTTCACGTACAGGCGGTCGGTCTCCTCATCGTACTGCCACGCCAGCTGCGTGCCGTTGGGATCACCTGTCTCTGTGGTACCTGAACCTATTGGTGTTGTGAAGGAATCTGTGAGCCACGGGGACTCAGCAATCTATGACCTCGGTGCCAGAACTAGGCAAGTTATTAGGTTGGATAGGGTAGAGTGTTTAAGGTTGCAACATCCTAAGCTTGATATGGTGGCTAACTTACGTAGAACATTTATGAAGGTGGTCTATACTAGCGGTCAAGAATACTTGATCACTAAGTGATCCTGAACACCTACCTACGTCATACATAACCCCACCGGGTTCCCGATTGAAGAGAGATCTTTGAGGGCACAATCACGGTTACGCACACAGTTGGAAATTTTATTAGCTTATGTTTAAGTTATCTATTACCGGATGTTAACAAAATATTCCAAGTTGCCACATAACCGCGGGAACAGCTTTCCGAAAGATTAAACCCTGCATGGGTGCTCCAACTAGTCCATCACAAACGTACACGGGACTCAATGTAATCCTCTATTACGAATCTCGTGATCTCGTCGGATTCCTTAGAGGAAAACCTCAACTCTCGGGAGAACCAAAGCTTCACCGGGATTCCTATACGCTAGATATATCATAAGGTAAGACAAGACTAGCAGGACCTCCCGACGTGTCGACGACCCTGATAAGAGCCGCATATCTCAGTCTCAGGACACGCTGGATGGAACTAGCTACGGGTGCCAAACCTCAAGTTTCCTTGTGGTAGCCCCGCAGGCACACCATTTTGGACCAACACTCATGAGGAGCACTGGCCCAGGTTGTTGATTAAAGATCCTCGGGGTGATCATTCCCTATCCATATTATTATTAAGTGATTAGCAAATTAACACCAATGTTGGGTCCTGCCGGACAAGTCTTAACACTCGCGATTTATCGAGGGGGTCCCATCGAGGGGGACAATATGGAATCAAACACCGGTAGCCGGTAACTATGGCGGCAATAACGAAACAAAACACCCGGCAAAAGGCTAGGCCTTCCGTTATTTACCAAGTATATAAGTGCATTAATTAAATAACAGAATTTAAGATAATGATATCAAGCTCAGGTTATCACATGAGAGAAAGCACCTGCATCTAGCAACGCTAACATTAGTAGCTGAGCAAAGCCTACTTAGCCATTCAAGTTTGCTAGGAAGGGATAAGTGTTTGGTTTCATGGCATATTAGGAGGCAATTTAATTCAGTGGTAGGCAGCGAGCATATGGCAAAGGAAACGTAATCTAGCATAACAAGTCTAGAGATGGAATCAAGGTCATATCATCTTGCCTGTGATATCCTCGGCTTGGAACGGTTCTTGATCGTCCTGCACGTACTCTCCTGAATCCACGTACTCGTTCTCCGATCCTGGTGCTACCCAACATAAGAATAATATCCAATGAACAACAACACCTCAAGATGCGACAAGCACATGATGCATGACATGAATATGAGCATGCATCACTATTTCTATCACTAGCACAAGCATAAAGAGTAAATACATGTTCCTGGACAGAACTGCATCCTAAGCTATTTTGACATGCATGAGAATGAAATGATCAGATGCTTCTCGAGAAAACGATGCAAAAGCATATAAAGAACATTACAATCAGAGCTACGGATCAACGGGAATCAACAAAACAAGATATGAAGCTCTACGTGTCAAATTTATCACCACATAGTCAAATGGCACAACTCTGGTATTTCCAGGTTGCCAAGACATAAAGCAAACCATCATGTATGGAGTGAATCAAAGAAGAACACCACATCATCAACTAATCACTCACAAACATCAAAATGGCAAAACTACACAATCTGCCATAAACTGCATCATAGCACTTTGTGAGCTACATGCAAAGCACCTACAGCCACCCAAATATGACAAATAATATATGTGGCTGTAGCTCACAAAGAATACTACAAGCACAAGCAAGAATCACACAAAAAGGAATTAAACACAGAAAGTTACAAGGCTGCAAACTGGCCCATAAATATCAGTTTTCACGGACTTAGTGAAAATTCCAGTTTCTCACTTTTTGTCTATGCTCTGAAGCATTTTGCCAGCAGCCAAAACAATATCTACAGGACTCCAATTGGCATGAAATTTTACAGGGAGCTAGAAAACATACCAGCTCCAACTTTCCAGTTGAAAGCTAAGGCTAGATGCCAACACATTGACCTGCACAACCTCATCAACAGGAGAAGAAAATATAAACAGATTCTCAGACTTAGTGAAAATCTCAGATTTTCACCAATCTGGAATTTACAGCCACATGCCCACTTTGTCTAGGCACAACTTGCACACAAGATACACTAAGAGATAAATGACACCAACATGATATAGAGATGAACACCTACTACTACCACACAAAAAATCATGCCCTTGGGCTCATCCTATACCATGGAAACAAGGAGCAAACTTGGAACAAATCTAAATATGTCATCTCCAGAAAGTGTCCCAATGGCAAAACTAGCTTCACCACTGGATTTCTTGGGAGATTCTACCCCAAAATCATATATAATATGTAGGCACTTTCTTGGAACAAGTGACCACAAACTAGAGAAGAAAACTCCATAGAGTCTTAAGTAGTGAATAGTGCAACATCTCATGTGCATTTCACTAGAACACTATCTACACTAGCACTTGCATGACCACAACACCAATGTTGACATGAGGGTTTTGACCCCATGTGTGTGTGCCATGGCCATCAGCATTCCCAATCATATCTACAAGGCAAACACACCAACATAAGAAACATGCACCACTCACATATGGACATATGAAGGTGCACCTTGTTCTAGTAGGTGGGGATTCCACACACACAAGCACATGCTCACAATCCATGGTGCACAGGAAATATGTTCATGTGTATGTGTGCTTCACACACACCACTCCACATCCACATGCACACAAGTATATGCACACTAAGTCACATAAGCATAATTTATGCCTATCCACAAACACACACACACATTCCAAGGGCACATGAGCCCTAGTCCATGTGTTTGAGATGCACACCACACATGCACCACAATCACCTCATGTAGGTGTGCCAACGCACACACCATCTACACATGCACACATTCATCCACTACACCTAGTGCAAACACCCACTTAATCCTTACACACACATCTACATATAACCTACACTTGCAGCAACAAGGACACAACAAAACAAAAAGGAAAATCTAGTATAACAACTCTTGAATCACATGCACTGCAACAACTGTTGCTAGCAGCAAAATTACACAACAAGGAACAAAAAAATTAACACAGGGAAAGAAAAAATAACAGGCCTGGGGGGGGGGGGGGTTCGAACCCAGGTCCTCTGTGCAACCTAACTCTGTTGTTGCCACCCTGCTACTGACTTTGCTTCGACAGAGAAGAAGCAAATAGCAAGAATACCTCAACTCTGCTAGCTACTGTCGAATAGGAAAGGAAAAACAAGGGAAAAAAGGGGGTGCACCAAGGGGACTCGAACCTTGCACCTGTTGGTTGCAATCACGGAGACACACCACTGCGCTATGTTGCGGGAACTTGACAGAGAAAGGGAGCTAGCTCTGAAGAGCAACCCTTCTACTACGAAGCACTACGCCGGTGACCGAACCAGAGGAGGACAGCGTCGGCTACCACAGCTACCACCGGCCATACCACGCTGCAGGGGGTGAAGTAGGATCCACAAGGGATCCATTCCTGCCTCGAAACCATCCTATTGCCACAGCTATCAACGAGCACAAGCTACTGTCTACTGCCGTGTTGCACTCTGCTACTGCAACCGAACAGAGCACCATCGACGAGGGGATCGAGTCTACCGCGCTAGAGAGGGAAGAGAGGGGTCTAGCAATGCTCACCGAGGGAGGAACGAGAGAGGAGGGCGACGGCGAAGTGGAAGCAGAGGCGGCGTCGATCTGCTGCAGGAAGGGTTGCTGGAGTCGAGGAAGAAGACGCACGTCGTGGACGTCGAGGAAGGAGTCCCGGTTCCGGCTCCGTGCAAAAATGGAACCCCACCTGGGTCCTCTTGCTTGCGCAGCTACGGGGAGGCGACGAGGTCAACGCTACGCCGGCGTCGAGCTTGACCCGGAGCTGCTCATGGCGATGGGGATGACGAGGAAGTCTCTGGCGGCACTGTAGGGAGAAGAGGAGGAACCCTAGCGGTAGTGGGGAGGCGGGGAGAGCTTACATGATCCTTGGGGGAAGCGCTGGAGCCGCAAGATCGAGGGAGGAGAGATCGGGAGGCTGAGACTCGATCGTACAGGGTGACGTCGTCGCGAGGAAGAAGAGGGACGGCGCTGGGCTGCTGTGCTGCGAAGGGTTATGGGCCTGGGAGGAGTTGGGCTGCTGTAGCGTTAGGAGAGAAGGAGGGAAAAACCTGGCCCTTTCTAATATAAAAACAACATCACAACAACTAATATTCCTAGGGAAAACTAAGGGCATAAAAATAGAGACAAAATATCCCTGGGTATAAGGGAATTATGCCCCAAATAAATAAAATACCAAAATGACTATATGGGCAACTAAAAATAATTGCCAATCGGATTTAATTAAATCTGAAATAAAGGAAAACCCCAAACAAAATAGGTTTTAAAAACCCCTCTCCTACATGCCCACACTCCAACTAAAATGCACTAAAGGTGTAACACTTTTAAAACAACATATGAGCAAGTAGGATTTGATCTTGGGAATAAAAGAGAGAAAAGGTTTGAAACTAACAAGGGGGTTTGAAAATAATGCCAAGCACCACACTCCACTACTTCACGTCACATCATCACATGTGCATCAACACATGATTTCACAAGATCACAAAATCACACCTAGCAAGATCACATGCAATCATAATAAGAACACATGGCATGAAACATTATGGTATGCATGCATGCAAGGGAGACAAAAATAAGAGACACATGAAATCATACATGCAAAGGGACTCTCTCATATCATGACAATGTGGACCCACACAGATAGGTTCCAAATATGACAATTACACACTTGGGGCATTACAAACTCTCCCACACTAAAAAACATCTCGCCCCGAGATCTACGCCTGAAAGAACTCCGGAAATCCGTAATGGAGGTGATCCTCGCGTTCCCAAGTAGCCTATTTATCGGAATGGTGTGACCACTGCACTTTGAGAAATTTGACGGTCTTGTTTCGGGTCTTGCGCTCAGTCGCCTCGAGAACCGCAACTGGGTGCTCATGATAAGAAAGGTTAGGCCGAAGGTCGATGTCTTGAAGATGAACAGTGCGCTCGGGGGTCTTGAAGCACCTCAGAAGCTGAGAAACATGGAACACATCATGGACATTTGCAAAGTTTGCCGGAAGCTCGAGCTGGTACGTAAGCTCACCTCTCTTGCCAACCACTCTGAACGGACCAATGAAACGAGGCGCAAGATTGCCTTTGATGCCAAAGCGCTGCATACCCTTCATAGGCGACACCTAGAGATAGACGAAGTCATCAAGCTCATAAGACATGTCACGGTGCTTGCTATCATAATAGCTCTTCTGACGAGACTGAGCTACTCTGAGGTTGTCGAGATTGACTCGACACATCTCCTCAGCTTCTTCTATCAAATCATTGCCAAGGATCTGACGCTCACCGGTCTCGGACCAGTTGAGAGGGATACAACACTTCCTGCCATAGAGAATTTCAAACGAAGCCTTGCCAGAACTAGCTTGATAATTTTTGTTATACGAGAACTGCGCAAAAGGCATACAATCTTCCCACTTCATGCCAAAAGAGATAACACAAGCTCTCAGCATATCCTCAAGAACTTGATTCACTCTCTCCACTTGACCACTAGTCTGAGGATGGAACGCTGTGCTGAAGCGGATCTTCGTGCCCATAGCAGACTGAAAGGAGTCCAAGAACTTGGAAGTGAAGATACTTCCGCGATCCGAAGATATCATCATAGGCACGCCGTGCAAAGAGACAATCCTGGAGGTGTACAACTCTGCCAGCTGAGCTGCTGAAATGGACTCCTTGACTGGAAGAAAATGAGCCACTTTACTCAACTTGTCGATGACGACGAGGATGCCATCATTACCCTTCTTGGACATCGGAAACCTGGTGACAAAATCCATCTCAATGTGATCGAACTTCCACTCGGGAATGGGAAATGGATGCAAAAGACCTGTTGGACGTAGATACATCACATTCATTTATGAACTGAGCAATCTCATGCTTCATACGAGTCCACCAGAAGGTCTGTTTCAAGTCGTGGTACATTTGGGAGCTTCAAGGATGAATAGAGAGCAGAGAGTTATGAGCTTCATCCATGATTACCTTCCTGAGATCACCTTTTGGGACGACAAGGCGATCCTCAAAGAACAACGTGTCCCTGGCATCAATAGTGAAGCACTTATACATGGGAAGACTCTTTGCCACGCCAATCTTGACCTTCTTCGCCATAGTGTCAAGAAACTGTGCTGCTCCGACCTGATCTTCCAAGGTAGGAGAGATCTGAAGGTTTGCAAGAAATCCCTGAGGTACTAGCTGAAGGTTGAGCTTCCTGAAAGACTCACAAAGACCACGCTGGAGAGGTTGCAGAATTAGACTGTTGTAATATGCCTTCCTGCTCAAAGCATCCGCCACGACATTAGCTTTGCCTGGCGTGTACTCAACACTCGGATTAAAATCCTGGAGCATTTCCACCCAACGTGTTTGCCGAAGATTCAAGTTAGGCTGAGTGAAGATGTACTGGAGACTCTTGTGATCGGTGAAAAGTTCAACCTTACGTTCCAACAAGAGGTGTCTCCAAGTCATCAGAGCATGTTTACAGCTGCTAGCTCAAGATCATGCACATGATAGTTCTTCTCCACTGGCTTCAACTGCCTGGAGGTATAAGCAACCACCTTCTTATGTTGCATCAGGACTGCACCAAGACCCTGGAGAGAAGCGTCGTAGAAGACCGGGTAAGACTTGGAATCATCCGGAGGAGCCAAGACTGGAGTGGAGGTAAGCTTCTCTTTGAGTGTGTCGAAGGCCAACTGACACTCTGGAGACCAAACATACTTAACACCCTTCTGAACAAGACTTGAGAGCGGCTTGGCGATCTTGGAGAAGTTCTCAACGAACCTTCTGCAATATCCAGCAAGCCCGAGAAAGCTTCGAAGCTGCTTCACATTCTGCGGAGGCTCCCATTCAACAATGGCCTGAACTTTGGACAGATCAACTTTAATGCCCTAGGCAGAGATAATGTTCCCAAGATAAACCACTTCTTTCAGCCAGAACTCGCATTTGGAAAACTTGGCATACAACTTGTACTCTCTCAGCTTTTCAAGCACCAATTTGAGATGTTCTTCATGTTCTTCCTCAGTTTCAAAAAAGACCAGAATGTCATCGAGGTAGAGCAAGACAAAGTCATTCTTGAACGGAGAGAATATGTAGTTCATCAATCGACACAATGTCAGAGGAGCATTTGCCAGACCAAAAGACATGACCGTATACTCATATGAGCCAAAACTAGTCCTGAAGGCAGTCTTCGGAATATCTTCCTCGCGAATGCGAATTTGATGATAGCCCATCCTGAGATCAAGCTTGGAGAAGACCTTAGCACCTTTCAACTGTTTGAACAACTCAGTTATGTTCGGAAGTAGATATTTGTTCCTGATTGTCTTCTTATTCAATGAACGGTAATCGACACACAGCCGGTCCTTGCCATCCTTCTTCTTGACAAACAGAACACCACAGCCCCACGGAGACGAGCTCGGTCTGATCAAACCCAAGCGCTCCTGCTCATCGAGTTGCCTCTTAAGTTCCTTCAATTCTTCTGGACCCAGCTTGTACGGCCGTTTGCACACGGGCTCTGTGCCTGGCTCAAGCTCAATCACAAACTCAATTTCTTTGTGTGGAGGCATGCCTGGAAGCTCTTCAGGAAACACATCTTCATATTCGTAGACCACTGGGACTTGAAAAATAGGATTGATCCCACCCTTTTCATTCAAAGAAAACAGACGGATTGTATCATCACGCGCCGCGAATATAATCACGTCCTCCGAAGAGTGGGTAAGCTTCACTTCTTTTTCTTCACAATCAATTGATGCCTTGTTCATGGCCAGCCAGTCCATACCAAGGATTAAGTCGATGTCGGAATTGCCCAAGACAATAGGAGACGCCAGAAAAGCATAAGCACCCATCTTGACAGAAACATCCGGGACGAACAACTGCGAGCTCATCCGCATGCCCGGAGACACAACTTGCAATGACTTGGGAAGGAACTCGGTCGCAATATTATTACCAAATGCAAAGGGGTATGACATGAAGGAATGCAAAGCACCAGAATCAAATAACACGTTAATAGGAATATCATTGACGAGGAGGTTACCCATGATCACATCTGACGAGTTTTCTGCCTCAGCTGCATTCACCATGTTGACTCGAGCTGATCTGGGGTTAAACTTGACAAGAGCGTTTCTTGGAGGTTTGCCTGGAGGAGGAGGCGGCAGTCGGAGCTGAGAAGTACACTTGTTGGCATAGTGACCCTTCTGCCCACACTTGTGACAAGTCACCTCTGCTGGCTGCCGGTACTGAGACTGAGGAGGCCCTTGCTTCTGATGCTGACGAAGGGGATGAGCGGAAGAGGTCGTCTACTGGACGCGGTTCAACTAGCGGAGACTCTTGGAAAAGATGGACTAAAAAGTCCCCAAGTTGACCTATCGCATTGCCTTCGATGAGTCTATATCGGATGGGTGTTTAAGTCTTTTGAAAAACCAGCCCATTCTAGTCTATCTGTCCCACTGCCTTTAGCTTCTTAATTGGAAGTGCACTTTGCATTCCACTGCTTCGACCTTGATTTCTTGGCTTTGATGTTGTTATCACAATCAGGTTGCCATAACACGCATTGCTATGTTGAGACAACATGATCTTGAATCAGGATTGGATTGCCTTGGAATCTCTGCTGGAAGACAGGGTTGGGTGGGCGGGAAGAACCACGACCACTAGAGTGCTTAAGCTGCTGCGAGTGCCGAGGAGGAGGAGGAGAAACCCAAAACTTCTGTTGGTTCTGAACCACCTGAGTCGAGGAAGAGCTGGAATCTCTGAAGTGCTCTTAGAATTCTCCACCCTGAGCAAGGCTGCCTCTGCTCTGAGAGCTAGGTTGTAGAACTTGTCGAACTCCTCAGGATCGTGCAAGCCAAGAGCTAGCTGCAAATCTTCTTTCAAGCCACCTCTGAACTGATAAATCTTGCTCTTCTGATCCGGGATATCCTGCAGCGCGTAACGGGCCAGATCGTGGAACTCAACATTGTACTTGTACACGGAATTGCCACCCTGCTTCAAACGCGTGAACTTCTCACGCATATCCTCCACAAAGCTGGAAGGAATGTAGTGGGACCTGAAGTCAGGACAGAACTCATCCCAAGAAATCATCCTAGCGCCTCTGGAGTCCTTCAGCTGTTGCCACCAGATGGAAGCCTGCCCTTTCAACTGGAATGTTGGGAATTTGACGAATTCCTCAGGCCGCACATTGCTACACTCGAAATGCTTGTTCATATCATGGATCCAGTCCTCTGCATCAAATGGCTGGTCGCAAGAAGTGAATGTCTTTGGTTGATTCGACAGGAACTGGCTCAGATTGGCAAACTGATTGCCACCATGCTGGAAATTGCCTTATTGCTGGTTACCCCTCTCTTGCAGCAACTGTAGCAGCATCTGAGTGTTTGCATTAGTAGCAGCCATCACCGCTTGCCAGGCCTCAGCAGGAGGAGGCGGCGGGGGAGGATTCTCCGGAGGAGGAGGTGGAGGCGGCACATCCTCACGCCCTGGGTTCTGACGAGTTGGTGGAGCCATTCTGAAGACGGACAACATATTATCCCATAGAATAAATTGAAGATATTGCTGAATCAAAAGACAGGAATATCTGAACAGGAATAAGCAATTGCACTCGAACAAAATAGTAAGAATGCTTCCTCAAAGTGACGGACGACAAAATTCCGATTAAGACCACTGCAAACAAGTATGAGCTAGAACTGCTCGGACCAAACATATGATCGAGATTTCATCCGATATCTTCGTGGATAAGATCGCACGGGCTCGAATTTAGAGTAGCCATCCTGTGCAAGGCAGTGCACACGACATACGAAGTATCCCCGAATCGTAGCAAGCTACAAGGACTCTTTAAGATACAATGAGAACCGCTGTAAGACGACCATCAACAAACGCACCCACTGAACATCGAATCCCAACCTTGACCATACACCTGTAGGAAGATAGTCCTATAAGATACTACTAGATATCCCACCTATGAATTCCCGAAATAACTGGTCATGCAATCTGGTACACGGATACAAGGAGTATTGTCACACAACTCCGAAACTAACCCATCACCTGTATCACATCCTTCAACACACAACTAGCATCTTGGACCTTCATCTACAACAGATCCTCGTGATCACAACGATACCAAGTGTGGCAGTACCCCCGAACAATCTGCACTAGTACTGGGGACATCGGGGTTATCTCGCCACTACCGGTATTGAAGCAATAATGAACACCCTTCGTTCTTAGATACTTAGAAATCTGAATGATGGCGATGTGCGCGAGAATCCCCTGGAGCTCAACTCCCCGGAAGAAATCAAAGCAGACAGGAGGCACCAAGATAGGACTCCGTCACATAGAAATCATATAGACTTCACAAATACTCGCGTGATCCTAAAAAAATTTGAGCGAGAAAATGAGTAGAATTAAGGATTTCCTAAGTCGGGAACCTCACCAGAGCATAGAAGAGGAGAAAAAGGAATCCTACTCTCCGATATAACTAAGACTCAAAACATTTACTAGACTCGACTCGGCCTAGTACGATCACACAAAGGCTCCTATGGTCGTAAGGCTTTGATTACCAACTTGTAACGACTAAGATGCGGTCCTTTCCGATCTGGGGATCGAGGCCCCGAATTGGAAAGGAGCGCATCTAAGCGTCTCGCAAACAAGGTATCATAGTACATACATAATAATAACAGATTGACAATCAGGGGTTCAATTGCCATCTCATAAATATATCAGAGTACATCACGCATACAATCAAAGTAGTTCCGCTATGGACTACAAAACAAGGAAAATGGCTATACTACCCTGCCTGCTGGCCCACGATCACGACCACGCCTCAATCTTCTGGATAGTTCACGTACAGGCGGTCGTTCTCCTCATCGTACTGCCACGCCAACCGCATGCCATCGGGATCACCTCTCTCGGGGGTACCTGAACCTGTTGGTGTTGTGAAGGAATCTGTGAGCCACGGGGACTCAGCAATCTATGACCTCGGTGCGAGAACTAGTCAAGTTATTAGGTTGGATAGGGTAGAGTGTTTAAGGTTGCAGCATCCTAAGCTTGATATGGTGGCTAACTTACGTAGAACATTTATGAAGATGGTCTATACTAGCGGTCGAGAATACTTGATCACTAAGTGATCCTGAACACCTACCTACGTCATACATAACCCCACCGTGTTCCCGATCGAAGAGAGCTCTTAGAGGGGACAGTCACGGTTACGCACACAGTTGGCAATTTTATTAGCTTATGTTTAAGTTATCTATTACCGTATGTTAACAAAATATTCCAAGTCTCCACATAACCGAGGGCACGGCTTTCCGAAAGATTAAACCCTGCAGGGGTGCTCCAACTTATCCATCACAAACGTATACGGGCCGCAAAGTAATCCTCTATCACGAATCTCGTGATCTCGTCGGATTCCTTAGAGGAAAACCTCAACTCTGGGGAGAACCAAAGCTTCACCGGGATTCCTATACGCCAGATATATCGCTAAGGTAAGACAAGACTAGCAAGACCTCCTGACGTGTCGACGACCCTGATAAGAGCCGCGTATCTCAGTCTCAGGACACGCCGGATGCAACTAGCTACGGGTGCCAAACCTCAAGTTTCCTTGTGGTGGCCTGATGACCCACAAGTATAGGGGATCAATCGTAGTCCTTTCGATAAGTAAGAGTGTCGAACCCAACGAGGAGCAGGAGGCTCTGATAAATGGATTTCAGCAAGGTAATAACTGCAAGTACTGAAAGTAGCGGTAGCAAGTGATTGTGTAGCGAGGTGAAACGTAGCGAGCAAAAAGTAATAAGTAACAAGTAGTAGCAACGGTGCAGCAAGTGGCCCAATCCCTTTTGTAGCAAGGGACAAGTCTGAACAAAGTCTTACAGGAGGAAAAACGCTCCCGAGGACACACGGGAATTTCTGTCATGCTAGTTTCATCATGTTCATATGATTCGCGTTCGTTACTTTGATAGTTTGATATGTGGGTGGACCGGCGCTTGGGTACTGCCCTTACATGGACAAGCATCCCACTCATGATTAACCTCTCTCGCAAGCATCCGCAACTACAAAATAAGAATTAAGACAAAGTCTAACCATAGCATTAAACTAGTGGATCCAAATCAGCCCCTCACGAAGCAACGCATAGACTGGGGTTTAAGCTTCTGTCACTCTAGCAACCCATCATCTACTTACTACTTCCCAATGCCTTCCTCTAGGCCCAAACATGGTGAATTGTTATGTAGTCGACGTTCACATAACACCACTAGAGGAAAACACAACATACATCATATCAAAATACCGAACGAATATCAAATTCACATGACTATTATTAACATGACTTATCCCATGTCCTCAAGAACAAAAGTAACTACTCACAAAACATAATCATAATCTTGATCAGAGGTGTAATGAATAGCATCAAGTATCTGAACATAAACTCTTCCACCAAGTAATCCAACTAGCATCAACTACAAAGAGTAATCAACACTACTAGCAACCTTACAAGTACCAATCGGAGTCGCGAGACGAAGATTGGTTACAAGAGATGAACTAGGGATTGGAGAGGAGATGGTGCTGATGAAGATGTTGATGAAGATGCCTCCCCTCCGACGAGAGGAGTGTTGGTGATGACGATGGCGACGATTTCCCCCTCCGGGAGGGAAGTTTCCCCAGCAGGATCGTCCTGCCGGAGCTCTAGATTGGTGGCGGTGTCACGGCTTGTGGCGCCCTGCCAGCCCCCCTCCGGTAGTTCTTTCGCCTAGTATTTTTTATATAATCCATAAAAAATCCACGTAACTTTTCAGGGCATTTGGAGATGTGCAGAATAGTGGACTAGGATTTGCTCCTTTTTCCAGTCCAGAATTCTAGCTGCCTGAATTCTCCCTCTTCAAATAAACCTTGCAAAATAAGAGAGAAAAGGCATAAATATGGTACCACAAGTAATATAACAGACCAAAAAGCAATAAATATCAACATGAAAGCATGATGCAAAATGGACGTATCAACTCCCCAAGCTTAGACCTCGCTTGTCCTCAAGCGAAAACCAAGTTCCATAAACATGTCCACATGTTGAGGGACGAAGGTGTCGATAAAACATAATACAGACATGAGGGAATAATGATCACACATAGAACAGCAATACATCATAAAGATTCTTATGGGAAAGTAAAAATTCCTTCACAAAGCCAAGCATGAAGCAAAAACCTTACCGAGAAGTGACCAACAATAGTCCATAGTCATTGAAGCAATTGCAATTTATCACAACATCAGAAAGAGTCAAATAAGAGCTTGTAAGGCAAACCCACATACTCAATCATCTATTTTGTTTTCCACAATTGTTACAACTCATGTGGTACTCATTGTGTCAAAGTTTCAGCTGGACATAGAGGAAGATAGGGGCTTATAGTTTTGCCTCCCAACGGTTTACCTCAAGGGTAAAGTCAACAATAATAAACCATAAGTACTCAACTCCAAGTTGATATATGAATATAGATCTTTCCCAAACATGTGACGGTAGCCAAGGCAAAGGAAAAAATAGGGAATTGGTGATGATCACCATGACTCTTACAAGGGCAAAAAGTAAAGGTACAAGATAGGCCCTTCGCAGAGGGAAGCAGAGGTTGTCATGTGCTTTTGAGGTTTGAATGCGTGTCCTCTTAGTGCGGAGGAACGTCACTTTATATTGCCTCCTGTGATAAATAACTTTATTATGCAGTCTGACGCTTTTATGTCTTCCTCATCAAAGATTCGTACAAAGTTTATTTTCCACACACTAATAGATCATACATATTAGAGAGCAATTTTTATTGCTTGCACCGATGACAACTTACTTGAAGGATCTTATTCAATCCATAGGTAGGTATGGTGGACTCTCATGGCAAAACTGGGTTGAAGGTTTATGGATGCACAAGTAGTATCTCTACTTGGTGCGGGAGTTTTGGCTAATATGAGGTGGAAGAAATCGTCACATGCTAAGGGATCTCTAATCATATAACATTGTTTGGAACCAAGCAAACACAATTCATTATGTTGTCTTCCTTGTCCAACATCTACTCCTAAGCATGTAATAGTTTGGTGAGTGCTCACAATTGCAAAAAGTGTCTAAGATGATATATTTATATGTGAACCTCTCTTTCCTTATTACTTCTTATTAATTGCAACAATGACTGAGGTCTATGTTGATTTATTCTCAACAAGTTTCAATCATCATACATGTCATAAGTGAAGTTATCACTTTCCATAAGATCGTCTCATGATCTTTCATGCTATCATTCTTTTCATACTTTTGATCATGGCACAAAGCAAAGCCATTGACTAAGAAACTCTTTATTATATAGCTCGTAAGCTCGAATACATCAGGGGAGAGACAAAAGTGAAAGACTCAAACTAAAAACTAAAGACTTATTCCTCTAAGAGAAGAAATAAAAACTAAAAAGGAAAGAACTAAAACAAAGGTAAAAGCAAAAGATATAAAGGTGATACGATAACAGGGCAACTCCCCCAAGCTTGGTAGAAGCCAAGGGGATTGCCCATACGAATGCTTAGTTGTCTTCCTTTGGTGGTGATGGTGGTGTTGTTGTCGGAGTAGTCTGCTCCTCCGTCTTCCAAGGCATAGGTGCTCCATCATGGCAGGCTGAACGAGTCGCCGGAATCCTCAAATCTGCAGCCAACATTATTGATTTATATCTATACTCATACTCACAATTTTGATTTTGTAGGTCATAGATCTGGCCCTGAAGTTGGTCAACCCTATCGTAGAGCCTGGAGAGGTGTTTCCCAATATCAATGGCATCCATCTTGTGATTGCTAGTGAACTCCGTGATCATCGTGTGGTTGGCGTTGAGTCCACGCTCCACCATCCCTTGGCAGTTGAAGACTTGTTGCTCCATTGCTTGGAGCCTCGTCTCCATGCTTCCGGTCTTCTTAGGCCCCTCAACATCATGGATGTGCAATATCCCCTCGCTCATCTTGATAGGTTGAAGGTGTTTCAGCACTTCCGTGAGGTAGGGATTGATGACCTTCTCGAAGATCTTGTCGTTAGGAGCGTTTGGGGAAGTCATGATGATCTAGATCTATCACAGAAACAGGCTCGAAACGAAAATAGAGGAAAACTACGCGATACGGAGATCAAAACCTTCGGGCCACTATATATTGATTTTTTTCTTGGCCAGAAGGAGTCCTAAGCAAGAAAACGGAGTCCGGGAGGCACACGAGGTGCCCACAAGCTTGACCTCCGCCACCAGGGGGTGGCGGTGTCAGGGCTTGTCGCCGCCTCGTTCGCTCTCCGGACTCCTTTTTATTTTTCTAATTTTCCAAAAATTCCAAAACGGAAGAAATTTCCTATTGGAAAAGTATCGGAGTCCAATTTCTTACCGAAACAGATACATCTTCATTTTCAAGGTCTGAAACAGGCTGATAAACATCCCTTATGTACTACTCTGGAGTTATGACATTGATGATATTGGTCTCAACATTTATGGGAGTACCAGAGACGTAATGCTTGATTCATTGCCCATTTACCACTGTAGGAAAATTTCCTTCCGTGTTATTGATTTTGATGGCACCAGAACGATATACTTCCTTGATAATATAGGGACCTTGCCATTTAGAGAGAAGCTTGCCTGCAAAGAATCTCAAACGAGAATTGTATAGCAAGACATAATCACATACATTGAACTCTCGTTGCCGTATTTGTTTGTCGTGCCATCTCTTAACCTTTTCCTTGAACAACTTGGCATTCTCATATGCCTGGGCTCTCCATTCATCTAACGAGCTGATATCAAACAACTGCTTCTCACCGGCAAGTTCGAAATCAAAGCTGAGCTCTTTGATTGCCCAATAAGCTTTGTGTTCCAGCTCAAGAGGTAAATGACATGCCTTACCGTAAACCATTTTATACGGTGACATGCGCATGGGATTCTTATAAGCAGTCCTATAAGCCCATAGTGCATCGTCAAGTTTGCTAGACCAGTTCTTTCGAGATCTATTGATGGTCTTTTGTAAGATCAACTTGATCTCCCTATTACTCAACTCAACTTGACCACTAGACTGAGGATGATAAGGAGATGCAACTCTACGGTTGACATCATACTTAGCTAGCATCTTGCGGAAAACACCATGAATGAAGTGTGAACCGCCATCAGTCATCAAGTATCTAGGGACTCCAGATCTTGGGAATATGACTTCTTTAAGCATCTTAATAGAGGTGTGGTGATCAACATTTTTAGTGGGGATAGCTTCTACCCACTTAGTAACGTAATCCACAGCAACTAAGATGTGAGTGTACCCATTGGAACTCGGGAAGGGTCCCATATAATCAAAGCCCCAGACATCAAATGGTTCAATGACAAGTGAATAGTTCATAGGCATTTCCTGACGCTTACTCATGTTCCCTATTCTTTGGCATTCGTCACAAGACAAGACAAACTTATGAGAATCCTTGAAGAGAGTGGGCCAATAGAAACCTGATTGCAATACCTTATGGGCAGCTCTATCTCCAGCATGGTGTCCTCCGTAGGCTTCGGAATGAAACTTCTGCAGGATCTGTCCCTTTTCATGTTCAGGCACACAACGTCTAATAACACCATCTACTCCTTCCTTATAAAGGTGAGGATCATCCCAAAAGTAGTGTCTCAAATCAAAGAAGAATTTCTTCTTTTGCTGATAGGTGAAACTGGGTGGTATGTATTTGGCTACGATATAGTTTGCATAATCGGCATACCACGGTGCACTAAGTGAAGTGCGGATGACATTTAGTTGCTCATCAGGAAAGCTGTCATCAATAGGTAGTGGGTCATCAAGGACATTCTCTAGCCTAGACAAGTTATCTGCTACAGGGTTATAAGCACCCTTTTGGTCAACGACGTGCAAATCAAATTCCTGTAGCAGGAGAACCCATTAGATCAGGCTAGGCTTAGCGTCCTTCTTCTCCATGAGGTACTTAATAGCAGCATGATCAGAGTGAATAGTGACTTTGGAGTCAACTATTTAAGATCTGAACTTTTCACATGCAAACACGAGTGCTAAGAATTCCTTCTTCGTAGTGGCATAGTTTCTTTGGGCACTGTCTAGAGTTTTACTAGCGTAGTTAATGACATTCAACTTCTTGTCAACTCTTTGTCCTAGAACAACACCAACAACATAATCACTAGCGTCACACATGATTTTAAAGGGCAAGTTCCAGTTAGGTGGTTGAACAATACGTGCGGTTATCAAAGCATTCTTAAGTATTTCGAAAGCTTCCTCACAATCCTCATCAAAAACAAAAGGAACACCCTTCTGCAAGAGGTTGGTAAGAGGCCTAGAAATCTTAGAGAAGTCTTTAATGAACCTTCTATAGAAACCAACATGACCTAGGAAACTTTGTATACCTCTGATATCTGTGGGGCAAGGCATTTTCTCAATTGCATCAACCTTAGCCTTATCAACTTCAATGCCTCTCTCAGAAATTTTGTGTCCTAAGACGATACCTTCATTAACCATAAAGTGGCACTTCTCCCAATTCAAGACGAGGTTGGTTTCTTCGCATCTCTGTAAGACTCGATCAAGGTTGCTGAGGCAATCATCAAAGGAAGACCCGTAAACAGAGAAGTGATCCATGAAAATCTCGACGATCTTTTCACAAAAGTCAGAGAATATAGCCATCATACATCTTTGGAAGGTGGCAGGTGCATTACATAAGCCAAAAGGCATACATCTATAGGCAAAGGTACCGAAAGGGCAGGTGAAAGTGGTTTTCTCTTGATCAGATTGTGCAACACGTATTTGGGAGAAACCTGAATAACCGTCTAGAAGGCAGAAGTGTGTGTGTTTTGATAGCCTTTCTAGCATTTGGTCGATGAACGACAAAGGATAATGATCTTTCCTGGTTGCCTTGTTCAGTTTCCGGAAGTCTATCACCATTCTATAGCCGGTAATAATCCTTTGTGGGATTAGTTCATCCTTATCATTAGAACGACGGTGATACCTCCCATCTTAGGTACGCAATGTACTGGACTTACCCAATCACCATGGGCAACAGGATAAATGATTCCTCCTTCCAGAAGCTTTAATATTTCTTTTCTAATGACCTCTTTCATCTTAGGATTTAATCTCCTTTGATGATCAGCAACTGGTTTAAAGTCAGGATCGGTTTTAATTTTGTGCTGACATAGAGTAGGACTAATACCCTTAAGATCACCAAGAGTATATCCAATAGAAGCGCGGTGCTTCCTCAGAGTTTTTAGTAACTTATTCTCTTCGCGCTCTGAGAGGAGAGCACTAATAATGATAGGATATATCTCCTTCTCATCAAGATAGGCATACTTAAGAGTATCAGGCAACTGTTTAAGCTCGAACACAGGATCACCCTTTGGTGGGGGAGGATCCCAAGCAGTTCAACAGGCAGATTATTATTGAGAATAGGATATTATTCTAAGACAATTTATCTATCTCATCTCTCTCCTCCATATGCATATCATTTTCATGCTCAAGCAGATATTGCTCTAAAGGATATGTAGGAGGTACGACAATAGAGGCAAGAGCAATGATTTCATCCCTACCAGACGACTCTCTTTCATGGGATTGTCTTCCAAACTTGGAGAAGTTAAATTCATGAGACACACCCTCGAAACTTACTATGATAGTCTGCTTAATGCAATCAATGTGAGCATTGAAAGTGTTGAGAAAGGGTCTACCAAATATCATGGGACAAAAGCTATCTTGTGCAGTACCAAGGACGAGGAAATCAGTAGAATACTTCGTCTTACCACACAGGACTTCTACATCTCTCACAATTCCCAGAAGGCAGATGGTGTCTCTATTAGCTAGAGTAATAGTGACATCAATGGGTTCTAACTCAGCAGGTGCAATCTCATCTTTGATTTCATCATATAGAGAACGGGGTATTGCACTAACACTAGCTCCCATATCACATAAACCATGGTAACAGTGATCTTCTATCTTAACAGAAACAATGGGCAGGCCATGCCCATCTATGTCTTCGGCTAAGAGATCTTTGATAATAGCAACACTAGGTTCAACTCTAATTTCCTCAGGGGGTGCAAGTGGTCTAATGTAACACCTACGTATCATAGTTGGAGCATTAGAATAATCCTTTATCCTAGCTGGGTATGGTGGTTTCTAAGTGGAAGCACAAGGAACAAGAGGATCACTAAAAGCAATGACTTTCTCCTCAACTAGATTGGTTTTGGCTATGTTGCTTTCTACAGGAGGATGATATTTAAACCACTTCTCTTTGGGAAGATCAACATGAGCAGCAAAAGATTCACATAGAGAAGCTACTATCTCAGAGTCAAGTCCATACTTAGCGCTAAAATCTCTAGAAGTGTTTGTCTCAACAAAAGATTTAACGCAATCAAACTGGAAATTCATACCTGACTCCTTACCTTCCTCCAGCTCCCAATCTTCAGAGTTGCGTTTGATTCTCTCCAATAAATTCCATTTGTGATCATATCCTTCTTCATAAAAGAACCGGCACAAGAAGTATCAAGCATGGTATGATCTTCTTGAGAAAGCCGAGCATAAAAGTTTTGAGTGATGATTTCTCTCGAGAGTTCATGATTGGGGCATGAATTTAGCATTGATTTAAGCCTCACCCAAGCTTGAGCTATGCTTTCCCTGTCACGAGGCCAAAAGTTATAAATAAAGTTCTGATCACGATGTACTAAATGCATAGGATAGAACTTTTGATGAAATTCCAATTTCAACCGATTGTAGCCCCATGATCCAGTATCATCACATAGCCTATACCATGTCAACGCCTTATCCTTCAAAGATAAAGGAAAGACTTTCTTCTTTACCTCATCCTCAGGCAAACTTGCAAGCTTAAATAAACTTCATCCACATAGATTAGATGCAAGTCTAGATGTGAAGATCCATCTCCTGTGAAAGGATTAGCCAGCAGTTTCTCAAGCATACCGGAAGGAATTTCATAAAAGATATTTTCAGTAGGTACCTCAGGTTGAGGAACAATCCTCGTGCTTCCGTTCGTGGTGAAGATACCCCGAACAAACTCCTCAAAGGATCAGTTTCCATAGTGACAAGTGACAATAAATTTCAGCACAGTATATAAATGTTTCCTTACCAATTTCCACTTACCAAAGGCGCTTCACTCTCCGACAACGGCGCCAGAAAAGAGTCTTGATGACCCACAAGTATAGGGGATCAATCGTAGTCCTTTCGATAAGTAAGAGTGTCGAACCCAAAGAGGAGCAGAAGGCTCTGATAAACGGATTTCAGCAAGCTAATAACTGCAAGCACTGAAAGTAGCGGTAACAAGTGATTGTGTAGCGAGGTGAAACGTAGCGAGCAAAAAGTAACAAGTAACAAGTAGTAGCAACGGTGCAGCAAGGGCCCAATCCCTTTTGTAGCAAGGGACAAGCCTGAACAAAGTCTTATAGGAGGAAAAACGCTCCCGAGGACACACGGGAATTTCTGTCATGCTAGTTTCATCATGTTCATATGATTCGCGTTCGTTACTTTGATAGTTTGATATGTGAGTGGACCGGCTCTTGGGTACTGCCCTTACTTGGACAAGCATCCCACTTATGATTAACCTCTCTCGCAAGCATCCGCAACTACAAAAGAAGAATTAAGACAAAGTCTAACCATAGCATTAAACTAGTGGATCCAAATCAGCCCCTCACGAAGCAACGCATAGACTGGGGTTTAAGCTTCTGTCACTCCAGCAACCCATCATCTACTTACTACTTCCCAATGCCTTCCTCTAGGCCCAAACAAGGTGAAGTGTTATGTAGTCGACGTTCACATAACACCACTAGAGGAAAAGACAACATAAAACATATCAAAATACCGAACGAATATGAAATTCACATGACTATTATTAACATGACTTATCCCTTGTCCTCAGGAACAAAAGTAAATACTCAGAAAACATAATCATAATCATGATCAGAGGTGTAATGAATAGCATCAAGGATCTGAACATAAACTCTTCCACCAAGTAATCCAACTAGCATCAACTACAAAGAGTAATCAACACTACTAGCAACCTTACAAGTACCAATCGGAGTCGCGAGACGAAGATTGGTTACAAGAGATGAACTAGGTATTGGAGAGGAGATGGTGTTGATGAATATGCCTCCCCTCTGAAGAGAGGAGTGTTGGTGATGACAACGGCGACGATCCCCCCCTCCCGGAGGGAAGTTTCCCCGGAAGGATCGTCCTGCCGGAGATCTAGATTGGATCTGCTCAAGTTCCGCCTCGTGGCGGCGGCGAAACCACGAAAAAGCCCCCTCTTGATTTTTTTGGACCAGGATGCTTCATATAGCAAAAGAGGGGGGCAAGTGGGCCGTCAGGGAGCCCACAAGCCCCCACTCCGCCACCAGGGGGTGGTGGTGTCACGGCTTGTGGCGCCCTGACAGCCCCCCTCCGGTAGTTCTTTCGCCCAGTATTTTTTATATAATCTAGAAAAAATCCACGTAACTTTTCACGACATTTGGGGATGTGCAGAATAGTTGACTAGGATTTGCTCCTTTTCTAGTCCAGAATTCCAGCTGCCTGAATTCTCTCTCTTCAAATAAACCTTGCAAAATAAGAGAGAAAAGGCATAAATATGGTACCACAAGTAATATAACATCCCAAAAAACAATAAATATCAACATGAAGCATGATGCAAAATGGACGTATCATGGCCCCGTAGGCAGACCAGTTTGGACCAACACTCATGAGGAGCACTGGCCCGGGTTGTTGATTAAAAATCCTTGGGGTGATCATTCCCTATGCAGATTATTATTAAGTGATTAGCAAATTAACACCAATGTTGGGTCCTGTTGGACAAGTCTTAACACCACGCGATTTATCGAGGGGGTCCCCATAACAACCCCGACCGTGTTAGGAGCGATCAATATGGAATCAAACACCGGTAGTCGGTAACTATGGCGGCAATAACGGAACAAAACACCCAGCAAAAGGCTAGGCCTTCCATTATTGACCAAGTATATAAGTGCATTAATTAAATAACAGAATTTAAGATAATGATATCAAGCTCATATTATCACATGAAACAAAGCACCTCCATCTAGCAACGCTAACATTAGTAGCTGAGCAAAGCCTACTTAGCCATTCAAGTTTGCTAGGAAGGGATAAGTGTTTGGTTTCATGGCATATCAGGAGGCAATTTAATTCAGTGGTAGGCAGGGAGCATATGGCAAAGGAAACGTAATCTAGCATAACAAGTCTAGAGATGGAATCAAGGTCATATCATCTTGCCTGTGATATCCTCAGCTTGGAACGGTTCTTGATCGTCCTGCACGTACTCTCCTGAATCCACGTACTCGTTCTCCGATCCTGGTGCTACCCAACATAAGAATAATATCCAATGAACAACAACACCTCAAGATGCGACAAGCACATGATGCATGAGATGAATATGAGCATGCATCACTATTTCTATCACTAGCACAAGCATAAAGAGTAAATACATGTTCCTGTACAGAACTGCATCCTAAGCTATTTTGACATGCATGATAATGAAATTATCAGATGCTTCTCGAGAAAACGATGCAAAATCATATAAAGAACATTACAATCGGAGCTACGGATCAACGAGAATCAACGAAACAAGATATGAAGCTCTACGTGTCAAATTTATCACCACACACTCAAATGGCACAACTCTGGTGTTTACAGGTTGCCAAGACATAAATAAAACCATCATGTATGGGGTGGAGCAAATAAGAACACCACATCATCAACTAATCACTCACAAACATCAAAATGGCAAAACTACACAATCTTTCACAAACTGCATCATAACACTTTGTGAGCTACATGCAAAGCATCTACAGCCACCAAAATATGACAAATAATATATGTGGCTGTAGCTAACCAAGAATACTAAAAGCAAAAGCAAAAACAACACAAAAAGGAATTAAATACAGAAAGTTACAAGCCTGCAAACTTGCCGAAAAATATCAGTTTTTCAGGGACTTCGTGAAAATTCCAGTTTCTCACTTTCTGTCTATGCTCTGAAGCATTTTGACAGCAGCCAAAACAATATCACATGACTCCAATTGGCATGAAATTTTACAGGGAGCTAGACAAACATACCAGCTCCAACTTTCCAGTTGAAAGCTAAGGCTAGATCCCAACACATTGACCTGCACAACCTCATCAACACGAGAAGAAAATATAAACAGATTCTCAGACTTTGTGAAAACTCACTAATCTAGAATTTACAGCCTCATGCCCACTTTGTCTAGGCACAACTTGCACACAAGATACACTAAGAGATAAATGACACCAACATGATATAGAGATGAACACCTACTACTACCACACAAGAAATCATGCCCTTGGGCTCATCCTATACCATGGAAACAAGGAGCAAACTTGGAACAAATCTGAATATGTCATCTCCAGAAAGTGTCCCAATGGAAAAACTAGCTTCACCATTGGATTCCTTGGGAGATTCTACCCCAAAATAATATATAATATGTAGGCACTTTCTTGGAACAAGTGACCACAAACTAGAGAAAACAAACTCCATAGAATCTTAAGTAGTGAATAGTGCAACATCTCATGTGCATTTCACTAGAACACTATCTACACTAGCACTTGCATGACCACAACACCAATGTTGACATGAGGGTTTTGACCCCATGTGTGTGTGCCATGGCCATCACCATTCCCAATCATATCTACAAGGCAAACACACCAACACAAGAAACATGCACCACTCACATATGGACATATGAAGGTGCACCTTGTTCTAGTAGGTGGGGATTCCACACACACAAGCACATGCTCACAATCCATGGTGCACATGAAATATGTTCATGTGTGTGTGTGTGCTTCACACACACCACTCCACATCCACATGCACACAAGTATATGCACACTAAGTCACATAAGCATAATTTATGCCTATCCACACACATACACATTCCAAGGGCACATGAGCCCTAGTCCATGTGTTTGAGATGCACACCACACATGCACCGCAATCACCTCATGTAGGTGTGCCAACACACACACACACCATCTACACATGCACACATTCATCCACTACACCTAGTGCAAACACCCACTTAATCCTTACACACACATCTACATATAACCTACACTTGCAGCAACACAGACGCAACAAAACAAAAAGGAAAATCTACCATAACAACTCTTGAATCAAATGCACTGCAACTACTGTTGCTAGCAGCAAAATTACACAGCAAAGAACAAAAAAATAACACAGGGAAAGAAAAAAATAACAGGCCTGGGGGGGGGTCGAACCCAGGTCCTCTCTGCAACTTAACTCTGTTGTTGCCACCCTGCTACTGACTTTGCTTTGACATAGAAGAAGCAAATAGAAAGAATACCTCAACGTTGCTAGCTACTTTCGAACAGGAAAGGAAAAACAGGGAAAAAAGGGGGTGCACCAAGGGGACTCGAACCGTGCACCTGCTGGTTGCAATCACGGAGACACACCACTGCGCTATGTTGCGGGAACTTGACAGAGAAAGGGAGCTAGCTCTAAAGAGCAACCCTTCTGCTACGAACCACTATGCCGGCGACCGAACCAGAGGAGGACGGCATCGGCTACCACGGCTACCACCGGCCATACCACGCTGCGGGGGTTGAAGTAGGATCCGCAGGGGATCCATTCCCGCCTCGAAACCATCCTATTGCCGCAGCTATCAACGAGCACAAGCTACTGTCTTATGTTGCGTTGCACTCTGCTACTGCAACCAAACAGAGCACCGTCGATGAGGGGATCGAGTCTACCACGCTAGAGAGGGAAGAGAGGGATATCTACGCTGCTCACCGAGGGGGGAACGAGAGAGGAGGGCGACGACGAAGTGGAAGGAGAGGCGGCGTCGATCTGCTACAGGAAGGGTTGCCGGAGTCGAGGAAGAAGACGTACGTCGTGGACGTCGAGGAAGAAGTCCCGGCTCCGACTCCGCGCAAAAATGGAAGCCCACCTGGGTCCTCTTGCTTGCACAGCTACGGGGAGGCGACGAGGTCAACGCTACGCCATCGTCGAGCTCGACCCGGAGCTGCTCATGGAAATGGGGACGACGAGGAAGTCTCTGGCGGCGCTGTAGGGAGAAGAGGAGGAACCCAAGTGGCAGGGGGCAGGCAAGGAGAGCTTATATGATCCTTGGGGGAAGCGCTGGAGCCGCAAGATCGAGGGAGGAGAGATCAGGAGGCTGAGACTCGATCGTACAGGGTGACGTCGTCGCGAGGAAGAAGAGGGACGGCGCTGGGCTGCTGTGCTGCGAAGGGTTATGGGCCTGGGAGGAGTTGGGCTGCTGTAGCACTCGGAGAGAAGGAGGGAAAAACCTGGCCCTTTCTAATATAAAATCAACATCACAACAACTAATATTCCTAGGGAAAACTAAGGGCATAAAAATAGAGACAAAATATCCCTGGGCATAAGGGAATTATGCCCCAAATAAATAAAATACCAAAATGACTATATGGGCAACTAAAAATAATTGCCAATCAGATTTAACTAAATCTGAAATAAAGGAAAACCCCAAACAAAATAGGTTTTAAAAACCCCTCTCCTACATGCCCACACTCCAACTAAAATGCACTAAAGGTGTAACATTTTTAAAACAGCATAGGAGCAAGTAGGATTTGATCTTGGGAATAAAAGAGAGAAAAGGTTTGAAACTAACAAGGGGGTTTGAAAATAATGCCAAGCACCACACTCCACTACTTCACACCACATCATCACATGTGCATCAACACATGATTTCACAAGATCACAAAATCACACCTAGCAAGATCACATTCAATCACAACAAGAACACATGGCATAGAACATTATGGTATGCATGCATGCAAGGGAGCCAAAAATAAGAGACACATGAAATCATACATGCAAAGGGACTCTCTCACACCATGACAATGTGGACCCACACAGATAGGTTCCAAATATGGCAATTACACACTTGGGGCATTACAAGGTAGGTATGGTGGCTATTTTGAGGAAGGAATTTGGCGGGTTTGTGCACCGGAGAGAATTGCGCGGCACTAGAGAGGCTAGCAATGGTGGAAGGTGAAAGTGCATTGATACCATGGGCTCACATTAGTCATGAAGAACTCACATACTTATTGCGAAAGTTTTTATTAGTAATCGAAACAAAGTGCTAAACGCATACTCCGAGGGGAAGGGTTGGTAGGTGTAAACCATCGCGCGATCCCGACCTCAACGCAAAGGATGACAATCAATAGATCAATTATGCTCCAACTTCCTAACGTAGCGGTTCACCATACGTGCATGCTACGGGAATCACTAACTTCAACACAAGTATTTCTAGATTCACAACACCCTACTAACATAATTCTCAATATTACCGAATCCACGTCTCAAAACTAATTGAGAGGAATCAAAACTTATCTTACTACTCAATGCACATGAAGATGGAGGTTTTTGCATCCTTTTTGGGTACCTAGCACATTTGGGACTACTTTGATAGCATAAGCCAACTACCAAATCATGCACCGCCGTGCTCTAAAGATATAAGTGAAGCACAAGAGCAAAAGTATCTGGCTCAAAAGATATAAGTGAAGAACTAGAGCAAAAGTATCAAGCTCAAAAGATATAAGTGAAGCACTATGAGCATTCTAGCAAAATCATGATGAGTGCATGTCTCTCTCTCTCAAAAAGCTGTGCGACAAAGATGATTGTAACACAATAAAAAGAAAAGACTCCTAAGATACAAGACGCTCCAAACAAAACACATATCATGTGGTGAATAAAAATATAGCTCCAAGTAATGTTACCGATGGATTGAAGACGAAAAAGGGGATGCCTTCCCGGGGCATCCCCAAGCTTCGGCTTTTTGGTGTACTTGAATTTGGCTTGGGATGCCTTGGGCATCCCAAAGCTTGAGCTCTTTCCACTCCTTATCTCTTTGTCCATGAGAACATCACCCAAAACTTGAAAACTTCACAACACAAAACTTAAACAGAAACTTGTGATAACATTAGTACAAGAAAACAAACTACCACTTCTTTTGGTATTGTAGAAAACTTGAGTTCCATCTATATTGATGATGGTCTATGGTATTCTCACTTTTCCATGGCTAGTACCCCCCGATACTAACCATAGTTTCATCAAAACAAGCAACCAACTCAACAAAAACAGAATCTGTCAGAAACAGACCAGTCTGTAGCAATCTGTATACTTAGTATACTTGTGATACCTCAAAAAATCTGAAAACTTACGAAGGCCTGGGGAAAAATCATATCAATCATCACCAAAAAGAATCAACTCAAAATCTCTTTCTGAATATAAATGAAAAATCATCTCGTGAGCGAAACGTTTTTGTCTTTTTCCAGCAGGATCGAACAACCATTACCGAGACTAGTCATAAAGGCTTTGCTTGGCTCAAACACAAAAAGAAACACAAAAAACACAATCACAACAAAATTATGAAAGTGTGGACGCAACACAACATAAAGAAAAATATAAATTCATTGGGTTGCCTCCCCACAAGCGCTATTGTTTAACGCCCTTAGCTAGGCATATGAGCGATAGGATCACGTATCGTCGTCTTTGGTGCTGAAACCATAAGCGGCGTGATGACTTATCATCTTGAGGTTTTCATCTTTTTTGCTGGATGATTCACCACTACTTTTAGGAACAAAGATAGACTTAGTGATTTTATTGTGGGCAAAATTTGGAGTATTCTGCACAGCGGCAAAAGCGGAACCCAAGTTGGTTATAACATCCTCTAGTTTCCCAATCCTAGCGGAATCATGACCTAGCTTTTCGTTAACTTTGGGTTCCTTCTCCTTTAAATTTTTCAAAACCTTTCCCACCTTGAATCCATACTGAGTGATTTGATTGTGGATTTTTTTATCCAAATTATCAATGAGTTCAGTCGTAGCGACTTTATTTTCAATAACGTCCAGTCCACGCATCACATGTTCCAGAGTTAAGGTACTTCCATTAACCATGAGTGGGGGTGAGCCTACCAAATTTATCACAGCTCCGTAAGAATCAACGGTATGGCTACCCAAGAAATTTCCACCTACGATGGTGTCAAGAATATACCTATTCCAAGGAGAAATACCCACATGAAAACTGCGAAGCAAGACTGTAGTGGATTGCTTATGAGTAGATCTACTCTGAGCATTGCAAATCCTATACCAAGCGTCCTTTAAGTTTTCTCCCTCAATTTGTTTGAAATTGAGAAGTTCGCTCTCGGGAGTATCGTTCGAAGTGGTGGATCTAGCCATCAGGATAGACTATCCCACACAGACGAGCAGAAAGCAAGCGAGATAAAAGGGCGAACGAAAGGGCGAACAAAAAGGCGAACAAAAAAGGCAAATTGGTGAAGTGGGGGAGAGGAAAATGAGAGGCAACTCGCAAACAAAGTAAATGCAAGAGATGAGTTTGCGACACCTACTTGGATGAGTTCTTGATTTGATCTTCCTCCCCGGCAACGGCGCCAGTAATTCTTGAGCTACGACAACAAAAGTCCTTCCCTGGCGCTTAGGAATTCTTCTTGTTACTTCTCTGGTTCGCGTCGTATTTTCCCTTGAAGAGAAAGGGTGATGCAGCACAGGAGCAGTAAGTATTTCCCTCTGTTTGAGAACCAAGGTTCGATCGAGAAGGAGGGCTTCGTCAAGTCCGAAGTACGTGCGCAAACACAAACAAGCTTGCACCCAACGCTTCAAAGGGGTTGTCAATCCCTTCAAGATTGTTTGGAAAGTGAGATCTGACGGCGGAAAGTGCAACGAAGTAAAAAGTGTTAGGCTGAAAATATGGTGTGGAGTAGACCCTGGGGGCCATAGTGTTCACTAGAGGCTTCTCTTATAATAGAAAATATCACGGTGGGTGAAAAAATTACTGTCGAGCAATTGATAGAACCGCGCAAAGTCATGACGATATCTAAGGCAATGATCATGCATATAGGCATCACGTCCGAGACAAGTAGACCGATACTTTCTGCATCTACTACTATTACTCCACACATCGACCGCTATCCAACATGCATCTAATGTATTGAGTTCATGACGAATAGAGTAACGCTTTAAGCAAGATGACATGATGTAGAGGGATAATCTCAAACCAATGATGAAAACCCCATCTTTTTACCCTTGATGGCAACAACATGATGCGTGCCTCGCTACTCCTTCTGTCACTGGGTGAGATCACCGCACGGTTTGATAAGATTCATAGATAATCTGATCATAAATCCACAATTCACCGGATCTCGACAAACACACCGCAAAAGAAGATTACATCGGATAGATCTCCATGAAGATCATGGAGAACTTTGTATTGAAGATCCAAGTGAGAGAAGAAGCCATCTAGCTACTAGGTATGGACCCGTAGGTCTATGATGAACTACTCACGCATCATCGGAGAGGTCATGGTGTTGATGAAGAAGCCCTCCGTATCCGAAACCCCCCTCCGGCAGGGCACCAAGACGTGCCCCAGATGGGATCTTGCGGAGACAGAAGCTTGCGGCGGCGGAAAAGCGATTGCGATGATCTCCTGATTTTTTGGGAATGTTTGGAAATATATAGGCGCAAGACCTAGGTCATGGGACCTCCAGGGGGCCCACAAGCCTGGATGGCGCGCCCCCCTGGCCGCGGGATGGGGGCTTGTGGGGCCCCTGGAGCTCCTATGGCCTGGCTCCCAAGTTCTCCGATCTTCTTCCGTTCTAGAAAATATCTTCTCGGGGATTTTCTTCCGTTTGGAATCCGTTTCAAAATATCCTCTGAAATGGGTCCAAAACATGGAAAAACAGGAACTCGCACTTGGCACTGAGTTAATAAGTTAGTCCCAGAAAATAAATAAAAATCATGCAAAACATCCAAAGTTTGATAAAATAATAGCATGAAACCATCAAAAATTATAGATACGTTGGAGACGTATCACCCATCATCTACTTACTACTTCCCAATGCCTTCCTCTAGGCGCAAATAATGGTGAAGTGTTATGTAGTCGACGTTCACATAACACCACTAGAGGAAAAACAACATACAACATATCAAATTACCGAACGAATACCAAATTCACATGACTATTATTAGCATGACTTATCCGATGTCCTCCGGAACAAAAGTAACTACTCACAAAGCATAATCATATTCATGACCAGAGAGGTAATGAGTAGCATCAAGGATCTGAACATAAACTCTTCCACCAAATAATCGAACTAGCATCAACTACAAAGAGTAATCAGCACTACTAGCAACCTTAGAAGTACCAATCGGAGTTGCGAGACGGAGATTGGTTACAAGTGATGAACTAGGGTTTCGAGATGAGATGGTGCTGATGAAGATGTTGATGGTGACGAGTCCCCTCCGATGAGAGGAGTGTTGGTGATGATGATGGGTATGATTTCCCCCTCCAGGAGGGAAGTTTCCCCGGTAGGATCGTCCTACCGGAGCTCTAGATTGGTTCTGCTCAAGTTCTGCCTTGTGGCGGCGGTGAATCCACGAAAAAGCTCCTCCTTGATTTTTTCCTGGACGAAACCCTTCATATAGCAAAAGAGGGGGGCTAGTGGGCGGCCAGGGGGTGGGCCCGCGCCGTGCAGGCTTGTCGCCTCCTCGCGCACTTTCCGGACTACTTCCAATTTTTGTATTTTTTTCAAATATTCCAAAACGGAGAAAAATTCCTACTCGAAAAGTTTTGGACTCTGTTTTCTTACCGAATCACATACCTCTTCGTTTTCGGAGTCTGAAACAGGCTGATAAATATCCCTTAGGTATTCTGCCGGAGTTATGGTATTGATGATATTGCTTTCAACATTTGTGGGAGTACCTGAGATATAATGCTTGATTCTCTGCCCATTTACAACTCTCGGACAATTACCTTCCGTGTTGTTGATCTTGATAGCACCGGAACAATATACTTCCTCAACAACATAGGGTCCTTCCCATTTAGAGAGAAGCTTGCCTGCAAAGAATCTTAAACAAGAGTTATATAGCAAGACATAATCACCTACATTGAACTCACGCTTTTGTATACTCTTATCATGCCACCTCTTAACCTTTTCTTTGAACAACTTTGGCATTCTCATATGCCTGAGTTCTCCACTCATCAAGCGAGATAATATAAAATAACCTCTTCTCACCGGCAATTTTGAAATCAAAGTTGAGCTCTCTGATTGCCCAATAAGCTTTATGCTCTAGCTCAAGAGGTAAGTGACATGCTTTACTGTACACCATTTTGTACGGAGACATGCCCATGGGATTCTCATAGGCAGTTCTATAAGCCCACAGTGCATCATCGAGCTTCTTAGACCAATTCTTTCTAGACCTGTTGACAGTCTTTTGCAGAATGAGTTTAATCTCTCTATTACTTAGCTCTACTTGACCACAGCACTGAGGGTGATAGGGAGACACAATTCTATGGTTGACATCGTACTTAGCAAGCGTTTTACGGAAAACACCATGAATGAAATGTGAACCACCATCGGTCATTAGATATCTAGGGACTCCAAATCTAGGGAAGATAACTTCCTTCAACATCCTGATAGAGGTGTTGTGATCAGCACTACTAGTGGGGATAGCTTCTACCCACTTAGTGACGTAATCAACAACAACTAGAATATGAGTATACCCGTTGGATTTTGGAAATGGTCCCATATAATTAAAGCCCCAGACATCAAATGATTCAATGACAAGTGAATAGTTCATAGGCATTTCCTGACGTTTGCTAATATTACCTATTCTTTGACATTCGTCACAAGACAAGACAAACTTACGGGCATCCTTGAAGAGAGTGGGCCAATAGAAACCTGATTGCAATACCTTGTGTGCAGTTCTATCTCCCGCATGGTGTCCTCCGTAGGCCTCGGAGTGACACTTCTGTAGGATCTGTCCCTGTTCATGTTCAGGTACACAACATCTAATAACACCATCTACTCCTTCCTTATAAAGGTGAAGATCATCCCAAAAGTAATGTCTCAACTCAAAGAAAAATTTCTTCTTTTGATGGTACGTGAAACTAGGTGGTATGTATTTGGCAACGATATAGTTCGCATAATCAGGATACCACGATGCACTACGTGAAGCATTGATGACATTCAATTTCTCATCAGGGAACCTATCATCAATAGGTTGTGGGTCATCAAGAACGTTCTCCAACCTAGACAAGTTATCTCCTACTGGGTTATCAGCACCCTTTTTGTCGACAACGTGCAAATCAAATTTTTGAAGCAAGAGAACCCATCTGATAAGTCTAGGTTTAGCATCTTTCTTCTCCATGAGGTACTTAATAGCAGCATGATCAATGTGAATAGTGACTTTGGAATCAACTATGTAAGACCTGAACTTTTCACATGCAAACACGATTGCTAAAAATTCCTTCTCCGTAGTAGTATAGTTTCTCTGGGCACTGTCTAGAGTTTTACTAGCGTAGTGAATAACATTCAACTTCTTATCAACTCTTTGCCCTAGAACAACACCAACAGCATAATCAATAGCATCACACATGATCTCAAAAGGTAAGTTCTAATCAGGTGGTTGAACAATAGGTGCAGTTATCAAAGCCCTCTTAAGTATTTCGAAGGCTTCCTCACAATCATCGTCAAAGAGAAAAGGAATATCCTTTTGCAAGAGATTGGTAAGAGGCCTAGAAATCTTAGAGAAGTATTTAATGAACCTTCTATAGAAACCAACATGACCAAGGAAACTTCTTATACCTTTGATATTTGTGGGGTATGGCATTTTCTCGATTGCATCAACCTTAGCCTTATCAACTTCAATACCTCTTTCAGAAATTTTATGTCCTAAGACGATGCCTTCATTAACCATAAAGTGGCACTTCTCCCAATTCAAGACAAGATCGGTGTCTTTACATCTCTGCAAGACTCGATCAAGGTTGCTAAGGCAATCATCAAAGGAAGACCCGTAAACGGAGAAGTCATCCATGAAAACCTCGACAATCTTTTCACAAAAGTCAGAGAATATAGCCATCATATATCTTTGAAAGGTGGAAGGTGCATTACATAAGCCAAAAGGCATACGTCTATAGGCAAAGGTACCGAAAGGGTAGGTGAAAGTGGTTTTCTCCTGATCAGATTGTGCAACTGGTATTTGGGAGAAACCAGAATAACCGCCTAGAAAGCAGAAGTGTGTGTGTTTGGACAGCCTTTCTAGCATTTGGTCGACAAAAGGCAAAGGGTAATGATCTTTCCTAGTGGCTTTATTCAATTTCCTACAATCGATCACCATCCTATAGCCAGTAATAATCCTCTGTGGGATCAATTAATCCTTATCATTAGGGACAACGGTAATGCCTCCCTTCTTAGGGACGCAATGCAACGGACTCACCCAATCGCTGGGAGCAACAGGATAGATGATACCTGCTTCCAGGAGCTTTAGTATTTCTTTTCTTACTACCTCTTTCATCTTAGGATTTAAGCTCCGTTGATGATCAGCAACTGGATTGAAGTCAGGATCAGTTTTAATCTTGTGCTGGCATAGGGTAGGACTAATGCCCTTAAGATCATCAAGAGTATATCCAATAGCAGCGCGGTGCTTCCTCAGAGTTCTTAGTAACTTATTTTCTTCATGCTCTGAGAGGCTAGCACTAATAATGACAGGATATATCTCTTTTTCATCAAGATAAGCATACTTAAGAGTATCAGGCAACTGTTTAAGCTCGAACACAGGATCACCCTTTGGTGGGGGTGGATCCCCAAGCAGTTCAACATGCAAGTTATTCTTAAGGATAGGATATTGTCGTAAGACAACTCTATCTATCTCATCCCTTTCATTCATACGCATATGATTTTTGTGCTCAAGCAAGTATTGCTCTAAAGGATCAGTAGGAGGCACAGCAATAGAGGCTAAGGCAATAGTTTCATCCCTACTAGGAAACTCCTTTTCATGAGGTTGTCTACCAAACTTAGGGAAACTGAACTCATGTGACACACCATCAAAACGAACAGTGACAGTTTGCTTCTCACAATCAATATGAGCATTGACGATATTGAGAAAAGGTCTACCAAATATGATGGGACAAAAGCTATCTTGTGCGGTAGCAAGAACGAGGAAATCAGCAGGATACTTTGTTTTACCACACAGGACTTCAACATCCCTAACAATTCCCATAGGGAGATAGTATTTCTATTGGCAAGCAAAATAGTGACATCTATAGGTTCTATATCTACAGGTGCAATCTCATCTTTGATTTCATCGTATAAGGATTGAGGTATTGCACTAACACTAGCACCCACGTCACATAAACCATGATAACAATGATCTCCTATCTTAACAGAAACGACAGGAATGCCAACAACAGGCCTATGTTTGTCTCTAACGTGAGGTTTAGCAATTCTAGCAGCATCTTCACAGAAGTGAATATGATGTCCCTCAACTTGAAAAGACAGAAGATCTTTGATAATAGCAATGCTAGGTTCAACTCTAATTTGCTCACGGGGTGTAGGTGTTCTAATATAGCCTCTACGTATCACAGTTGAAGCTTTAGAATGATCCTTTATCCTAACAGGGAAAGGTGGTTTCTCAATGTAAGCACTGAGAACAAGGAGATCATTATAGGCAATGACTTTCTCTTCAGCTGGAGTGGGTTTAACTACATTGACTTCTAAAGGAGGATGATATTTAAACCAGTTCTCTTTGGGGAGATCAATATGAGCAGCAAATGATTCACACAATGAAACTACTATCTCAGAGTCAAGTCCAAACTTAGCGCTAAAATCACTAAAGGTATTTGTCTCAACAAATGATTTAACACAATCAAACGTGAAATTCATACCTGACTCCTTACCTTGTTAAAGATCCCAATCTTCAGAGTTGTGTTTAATTCTCTCCAATAAATTCCATTTGAAGTCAATATCTCTCTTCATAAAAGAACCGGTACAAGAAGTGTGAAGCATGGTGTGATCATCATGAGAAAGCCAAGCATAGAAGTTCTGAATGATAATTTCTCTCGAGAGCTCATGATTAGGGCATGAATATATCATTGATTTAAGCCTCCCCCAAGCATGAGCGATGCTTTCTCTGTCACGAGGCCAAAAATTGTAAATATAATTTCGATCATGATGTACTAAATGCATAGGATAAAACTTTTGATCAAATTCCAATTTCAACTGATTGTAGTCCCATGATCCAGTATCATCACATAGCCTATACCATGTCAACGCCTTATCCTTCAAAGATAAAGGAAAGACCTTCTTCTTGACCTCATCCTCGGGCACACCTGCAAGCTTAAATAAACCACAAACTTCATCTACATAGATTAGATGCAAGTCTGGATGTGATGTTCCATCTCCTGTGAAAGGATTAGCCAGCAGTTTCTCAAGCATACCCGAAGGAAATTCAAAGCAAATATTTTAAGTAGGTGCAGCAGGTTGAGGGGCAACTATTTTTGCTTCCGTTCGAGGTGAAGATACCCGGAACAAGCCCCTCCAATGATTGGTATCCATAGTGACAAGTGACAATAATTTTCAGTACACTATATTAATGTTTCCTAACCAAGTTTCACTTACCAAAGGCGCTTCACTCGCAAACAACGGCGCCAGAAAAGATTCTTGATGACCCAAAAGTATAGGGGATTAATCATAGCCCTTTCGATAAGTAACAGTGTCGAACCCAACAAGGAGCAGAAGGTTCTGACAAGTGGTTTTCACCAAGGTAAAATCTGCAGGCACTGAAATTGTCGGTAACAAGTGATTGTGTGGTGAGATGATTCGTAGCAAGCAACAAGTACCAAAAGTAGCAACGGTGCAAAAAAGTGACCCAATCCCTTTTGTAGCAAGGGACAAGCTTGGACAAAGTCTTATAGGAGGAAAAACGCTCCCGAGGACACACGTGAATTTCGGTCATGCTAGTTTCATCATGTTCATATGATTCGCGTTCGTTACTTTGATAGTTTGATATGTGGGTGGACCAGCACTTGGGTACTGCCCTTACTTGCACAAGCATCCCACTTATGATTTACCCCTCTCGCAAGCATCCGCAACTACGAAAGAAGAATTAAGACAAAGTCTAACCATAACATTAAACTAGTGTATCCAAATCAGCCCCTCACAAAGCAACACATAAACTAGGGTTTAAGCTTCTGTAACTCTAGCAACCCATCATCTACTTACTACTTCCCAATGCCTTCCTCTAGGCCCAAATAATGGTGAAGTGTTATGTAGTCGACGTTCACATAACACCACTAGAGGAAAAACAACATACAACATATCAAATTACCGAACGATTACCAAATTCACATGACTACTATTAGCATGACTTATCCCATGTCCTCAGGAACAAAAGTAACTACTCACAAAGCATAATCATATTCATGACTAGAGAGGTAATGAGTAGCATCAAGGATCTGAACATAAACTCTTCCACCAAATAATCCAACTAGCATCAACTACAAAGAGTAATCAACACTACTAGCAACCTTAGAGTACCAATCGGAGTCGCGAGATGGAGATTGGTTACAAGTGATGAACTAGGGTTTGGAGATGATATGGTGCTGATGAAGATGTTGATGGTGACAAGTCCCCTCCGATGAGAGAAGTGTTGGTGATAACGATGGCGACGATTTCCCCCTCCGGGAGGATCGTCCTGCCGGAGGTCTAGATTGGTTCTTCTCAAGTTCCGCCTCGTGGTGGCGGAGAATCCATGAAAAAGCCCCTCCTCGATTTTTTCCTGGACGAAACCCTTCATATAGCAAAAGAGGGGGGCCAGTGGGCTAGTGGGCTACCCACAAGCCCTCATGGCACGGCCTGGGGTGTGGTCGCGCCGTGTAGGCTTGTGGGCACCCCCTGGTGCCCCTCTGGCACTTCTTCGGCCCAGTATTTTTGATAAATCAGGAAAAAATCCTCGTTGATTTTTACGACGTTTGGAGTTGCGCAGAATAGGTATCTCAACTTTGCTCCACTTTCAGGCCAGAATTCCAGTTGCCAGCATTCTCCCTCTTCATGTAAACCTTGCAAAATAAGAGAGAAAAGGCATAAGAATTGTACCTGAAGTGAAATAACAGCCAAAGAAGCTATAAATATCAACATGAAAACATGATGCAAAATGGACGTATCAGCCACCAACCCGCAGGGGAAATACATAGGCCTAGAGGTGGCGCACCAGCCCTTGGTGGGCTAGGCGTCTAGCCTCATGGGCCTATTCTGCCGAATAGCGGAGGTGGGGAGAAAACCCACTAGGAGGAGGAGTCCTCCTCTACCAAACCGAATTAGAGGACTCCTCCCCTTTGGGCGCCGCCGGCCACAACCTAGGGATTTTCCTTTGGGGGCACCACTCCCTCACACCTATATATAGTGGAGAGGAGAGAGGCTAGCCGCACCACAAGCCATGGCGCAGACCCTCTCCCTCCACTAGTTCGTCACGCCCTGTAGGTTGATTCAGTAGCGCACGGTGTAGCCCTGCCGGATCAGCTCCTCCAACATCGTCTCCACGCCGCCGTGCTGCCGGAGAACTCATCTACCTCTCTGCCCCTTCTTGCTGGATCAAGAAAGCGGAGATCGTCATCAAGATGTACGTGTGCTAAACACGGAGGTGTCGTCCGTTAAGCACTAGATCGGTGTACCGACTAAGATGCGGTCCTTTCCGATTTAGGGAATGAGGCCCCAAAATGGAAAGAAGCGCATCTAAGCATTTCGCAAGCACGGTAACATAGCACATACATAATAACAGAATGACAAATAGGGAATCGTTTGCCATCTCATAGATAATATCAGAGTTACATCACACATTTATTCAGACAAGGTAGTTCTGCTACAGACTACATAACATGAGAAAAGCTATGCTACCCTGCATGCTTGCCCACGATCACGACTAGGCCTCGGTCTTCTGGATAGTTCACGTATAGGCGGTCGTTCTCCTCATCGTACTGCCACGCTAGCTGCGTGCCATCGGGATCACCCGTGTCGAGCGTACCTGTACCTGTTGGGGTGTTCAAGTAATCTCTGAGCCACAGGGACTCAGCAATCTATAACCTCGGTGCGAGAACTAGTCAAGTTATTAGGTAAGGAAGGTTCAGTGTTTAGGTTGCAGCATCCTAAGCTTTATGGTGGCTAACTTACGTAGAACAAGTTATTGATGTGGTCTATGCTAGCAGGCGAAGACTAGCTGATCATTAAGTGATCCTGAACACCTACTTACGTCAATCATAACCCCACCGTGTTCCCGATCGAAGAGAGATCTTTGAAGGGGACAATCACGGTTACGCACACAGTTCGCAATTTTATTAGATTAAGTTCAAGTTATCTATAACCGGATGTTAACAAGTATTCCAAGTTGCCACATAACCGCAGGCATGGCTTTTTGAAAGATTAAACCCTGCAGGGGTGCTCCAACTAGTCCATCACAAACGGTCATGGGCCGCAAAGAAATCCTCTATCACGAATCTCGTGATCTCGTCGGATTCCTAAGAGGAAAACCTCAACTCTGGGGAGAACAAAAGTTTCACCGGGATTCCTATACGCAAGATATATCGCTAAGGTAAGACAAGACTAGCAGGACCTCCCGACGTGTCAACGACCTTGATAAGAAGCGAGTATATCAGTCTCAGGACACGCCGGATAAGCGAAGCATAGAATGGCCAGAGAAATCTCCCGAGTTGCCCCGGATGGCCCCGCACGGTTCTCTAGTTTGGACCAACACTCATGAGGAGCACTGGCCCGGGTTGTTGATTAATTCCTTGGGGTAGCTATTCCCTATGCAGATTATTATTAAGTGATTAGCAAATTAACACCAATGTTGGGTCCTGTCGGACAAGTCTTAACACTACACGATTTATCAAGGGGGTCCCCATAACAACCCCGAACATGTTAGGAGCGAACAGTTATGGAATCAAACACCGGTAGCCGGAAACTATGGCGGCAATAACGGAACAAAACACCCAGCAAAAGGCTAGGCCTTCCGTTATTTACCAAGTATATATGTGCGTTAATTAACTAACAGATTTAACATAATGATATCAAACTCATGTTATCATATGAGACAAATGCACCTGCAACTAGCAACGCTAACATTAGTCGCTGAGCAAGCCTACTTAGCCATTCAATATTTGCTAGGAGGGGAAAGTGCTTGGTTTCATGGCAACAGCAGGAGGCAATTATTTCAGTGGTAGGCAGCGATCATAACATGAAGGAAACGTGAATCTAGGCACAACAAGACTAGAGATGGTATCAAGGTCATGTAATCTTGCCTGTGATGTCTTCAGTTTGGAACTGCTCTTGTTCGTCCTGCATGTACTCACCCGGATCCACGTACTCGCTCTCCGATCCCGGTGCTACCCAACATAAAAATAGCATCCAATGAACAACAACACCACATGATGCAACAAACACATGATGCATGAGATGAGAATGAACATGCATCTATATTCTAGTCACTTGCACAAGCATGAGAAGAAACTACAAACTTCTGGACAGAACTTCACCCTATGCTATCTTGACATGCATGAGGATGACATGAACAGATGCATCACGTGAAAACGATGCAAAAACATATAAAGAACGTTACGAACGGAGCTACGGATCAACCGGAAACAACAAAATAAGAAATGCAGTCCTACGGATCAAATATACCACAAGCACTCTCCAATAGCACACTTCAGGTATTCCCAGGTTGCCAAAAGATCAAACAACCAAACATTACAAGGTATCATCCTCTTGGGCTCATCACATCACATGGAACCAAGCTCTAAACGTTGAACAAAATAGAAATATGACATTCCCAGAAAGTGTTCCAAAATGGAATCTGATTCCACCAATGGATTCCTGGGATGATTCTACCACAAAAACATATATAATACCTAGGTACTTGCATAGAACAAATGGGCACAAAGCTAAGAAGAAAATATACATGGAATCACATAGAGGTAAACAGTGCTATATCACATGTGCTCTCACTAGATCATCACCTACACATGCACTTGCACACACCCATCACTCCAATGGTGCACATGAGGGGTAGACCTGATGTCCATGTGCCTTAACACACCACCACACACACACATACATCAAGCACACATATATCAAGCACCTACACATGCTAGTTAAACACACACACTTACTTACACTCACATCATGCATTCCTACACCTACACATACAAGCTTGCACATAAGTGCTTATCAAGGCAAACCATGCCTTGGGCATGTATGTGACACACACACACAAGTACCACATGGAATCATCTCACTCACATACACATGGGTGCTTGCTCACTCACAAGCACACCTCTCATACACATGCACTTGTGCACACATGCACAAGCACACACCACAAGCACATGGTGATATACACCTACACACTCCTTGGGTGCTTGCACCACACAAGCACACATGCACATAGTTGATAGCACACACAAATACTAGCACCACCTACTCACACACACATAGATACACCTACACATGCATGGAAACTTGCTCACACATACACATTTGCATCTCAAAATCGCTACACATGCATCACTTCACATTCTAGCAAAATAACTAGAGACAACGTCCTAGTTGGGAGGCAAAAGAAATACCACACATGTTGTCCTAGAACACCACATCAACTAACATAGCAAAAAATGAAAAACAACAAAGGAAATAGGCAAAAAATAAATAAAAGGGCTTGGGGGCAATCGAACCCAGGTGCCCCTGGATCAACCCCAACACTAGCACCACTGGGCTAGTCTGCTCTGGCTCTACAGAACCAAGGAAGGGAGCAGGGTAAACCTTCTACTGAAGCTACTGTGCCGAAATAAAACACCAAAAAGGGTGGCGCCGCGGAGTTTCGAACCCACGACCACCTGACGCAACCATACAACACCTACCACTACGCTGCTGCTGGTGATGTTAACAGAGAAGAGGAGGTTTCTCTGTTGGGTACCCCTCTCTCCTCCTGCAACAGATCGGCGGCGGCCGGAATAGGGGACGATCGCTGAGGAAGCTACGGCCTAAATTGAGCAACGACTGCTAGCAGGAAGGGAGAGGGATCCACCCGGGATCCATTCCCATGCCTACCGCAGCAGGAGGGAGCCGGCCACGGCTGCTTGCAGGAAGACAAAAATAATTACATAGGCCAAACTATTGACCTTAAAACCAAAACAAAAATGCCCTTGGTCATAAGGAATTATGACCTATTTAACTAAAATGTAAAAGGAATTTTTGGAGCATATAAATATTTACAAAACAGAATTAATTAATCTGTTTTGTGAATATAAACACGACTCAAACAAAGTTTCAAAACACTATAAACCTAGAATCACATCCTCCACAAATCACTTTGAAATATGAACATTTTTGAAACAGGGATGGAGCAAGTGAAACTTGAGCTTGAGATAAATAGAGAGGGGGGAAGTTTGAAACCCATTTGGAAACCTAGCATAATTGCACCCTACTTACAATTGCACCACTCCACAACACTTCACATAGAACCACATATCATCACATGTCATCACATATCACACCTCATGCATGGATCACAATAACAACAAACATAAGAGACATGGAATGAATGGATGCATGAATGCAAGGGTAGGCAAGGCAACATCACATGAAATGACACAAGCATATAACTCTCATATCAATGACAAGATGGATCCACATATAGAAGGTTCCAAATAAGGCAAGTTACACTCTGGGGCATTACAAACTCTCCCACACTACAAAAAGATCTCGCCCCGTGATCTAGGACTGAAAGAACTCAGGGAATTCAGAACGGAGGTGATCCTCGCATTCCCAAGTGGCCTCTTCATCGGAATGGTGTGACCACTGCACGTTGAGAAATTTGAGAGTCTTGTTGCGGGTCTTGCGCTCAGTCGCCTGGAGAACCGCAACTGGATGCTCACGATAGGATAGGTCGGGTTGAAAGTCGATGTCTTGAAGATGAGTAGTGCGCTCGGGAGTCTTGAAGCATCTTCGGAGCTGATAGACATGGAACACGTCATGTACATTTGCAAAGTTTGAACGGAGCGCAAGCTGATACGCAAGGTCGCCTCTCTTGCCAACAATTTTGAAAGGACCAACGAAACGAGGCGCAAGCTTGCCTTTGATGCGAAAACATTGTGTACCCTTCATAGGCGACACCTTGAGATAGACGAAGTCATCGAGCTCATAAGACATGTCACGATGCTTTCTATCATAATAGCTCTTCTAACGGGACTGTGGTGCTCTAAGATTATCCCGAATGACACGACACATCTCTTCAGCTTCTTCTATCAAGTCATTCCCAAGAATCTGGCGCTCGCCGGTCTCGGACCAGCTGAGCGGGGTATGACACTTCCTGCCATAGAGAATCTCAAACGGAGCCTTGCCTGAACTAGTTTGATAACTGTTGTTATATGAGAACTCAGCGAAAGGCAGGCAGTCTTCCCACTTCATGCCAAAAGATATAACACAGGCTCTCAGCATATCCTCAAGGACCTGATTGACTCTCTCCACTTGACCACTAGTCTGAGGATGAAAAGCTGCGCTGAAGCGTAACTGCGTGCCCATCACAGACTGAAAAGAGTCCCAAAACTTGGAAGTGAAGATACTACCGCGATCCGAAGAAATCATCATAGGCACGTCGTGTAAAGATACAATCCTGGAAGTGTACGGCTCTGCAAGCTGAGCTACGGAGATGGATTCCTTGACTGCAAGAAAATGAGCCACTTTACTCAACTTGTCGATGACAACGAAGATGGCATCGTTACCCTTCTTAGACTTGGGAAACCCGGTGACGAAATCCATCTCAATATGGTCGAACTTCCACTCGGGAATGGGCAATGGATGCAAAAGACTTGTTGGACGTTGATGCTCTGTTTTCACCCTTCGACATACATCACAGTCATTTATTAACTGAGCAATCTCACGCTTCATGTGAGTCCACCAGAAGGTCTGTTTCAAGTCCTGATACATCTTGGAGCTTCCTGGATGTATTGAGAGCAGAGAGTTATGAGCTTCTTCCATGATTTCCTTTCTGAGATTACCTTTCGGAACGACAAGATGATCCTCAAAGAATAATGTGTCTCTGGCATCAACACTGAAGCACTTATATTTGGGAAGTCCTTTTGCCAAGCCAATCTTGACTTTCTTCACCATTGCATCAAGAAGTTGTGCTGCTCGGACCTGATCTTCCAAGGTAGGAGAGATCTGAAGATTTGCAAGAAATCCCTGAGGTACTAACTGAAGGTTGATCTTTCTGAAAGATTCACAAAGGTCAGGCTGGAGAGGCTTCAGAATGAGACTGTTGCAGTACGCCTTCCTACTCAAAGCATCTACCACGACATTAGCTTTCCCTGGTGTGTACTCAACGCTCACATTAAAATCTTGGAGCATTTCCACCCAATGAGTTTGCCAAAGATTCAGGTAGGTTGGGTGAAGATGTACATGAGACTCTTGTGATCGGTGAACACTTCAACCTTTCGTTCCAACAAGAGGTGTCTCCAAGTCATCAGAGCATGTACCACTACTGCCAGCTCAAGATCATGCACAGGATAATTCTTCTCAGCTCGCTTCAACTGCCTGGAGGTATAAGCAACCACTTTCTTCTCTTGCATCAGAACTGCACCAAGACGCTGAAGAGACGCGTCGCAGAACACTTGGTAAGGTTTGGAGTCATCAGGAGGAACCAAGACTGGAGTAGAGGTGAGCTTCTCTTTGAGTGTGTCGAAGGCCAACTAACACTCTGGAGACCTGGCATACTTCACACCCTTCTAAAGAAGACTTGAGAGAGGCTTAGAAATCTTGGAGAAGTTCTGAACGAACCTTCAACAATAGCTTGCAAGCCCGAGAAAGCTTCGAGGCTGCTTCACATTTTGCGGAGGTTCCCACTCAACAATAGCCTGCACCTTCGACGGATCAACTTTGGTGCCCTCGGCTGAGATGATGTGCCCAAGATAGACGACTTCTTTCTACTAGAACTCACATTTGGAAAACTTGGTATAGAATTTGTGCTCTCTCAGCTTATCAAGCACCAGCCTGAGATGTTCTTCATGTTCTTCCACAGTTTCTAAAAAGACCAGAATATCGTCGAGATACAGCAAGACGAACTCATTCTTGAACGGAGAGAATATGTAGTTCATAATTCGACAAAATGTCGGTGGAGCATTTGCTAGAAAAAAAGACATGACCGTATACTCATACGAGCCAAAAGTAGTCGTGAAAGCAGTCTTCGGAATATCCTCTTCGCGAATGCGAATTTGATGATAGCCCATTCTGAGATGAAGCTTAGAGAAGATCTTAGCACCTTTCAACTGTTCGAACAACTCATTTATGTTCGGAAGTGGATACTTGTTTCTGATTGTCTTCTTGTTCAATGGACGGTAATCGACACACAATCGGTCCATGCCATCCTTCTTCTTGACAAACAAAACTCCACAACCCCAAGGAGACGAGCTTGGTCTGATCAGACCCAAACGTTCCTGCTCATCGAGTTGCCTCTTAAGTTCCTTCAGCTCTTCTGGATCCAATTTGTATGGCCGTTTGCAGACAGGCTCAGTGCCTGGTTCAGGCTCAATAACGAATTCAACTTCTCGGTCCGGAGGCATTCCTGGCAGTTCTTCTGGAAACACATCTTCATATTCGCACACCATTGGGACTTGCGAAATAGGATTAATCTCACCCTTTTCATTCAAAGAGAACAGAAGGATTGTGTCATCGTGCGCCGCGAATATAATCACGTCCTCCGAAGAGTGAGTAAGCTTCACTTCTTTAGCTTCACAATAAATCGATGCCGTGTTCATGGCCAACCAGTCCATACCAAGGATCCAATCAATGTCGGTATTGCCCAAGACATACGGAGACGCGAGAAAAGAATAACTACCCACCTTGACAGAGATATCAGGAACTATAGAATTTGACCTCATATGCGCACCCGGAGAAACAACACCCAAAGGTCTATCCAAAATTGTCGAGGGGAAATCATGCTTGATGAAAAATGACTTTGACATAAAGCAATGCGAAGCACCAGAATCAAACAAGACTTTAGCAGGAAAATCATTGACTGAAAGGTTACCCATAATCACATGTGAGGAGTTGTCTGCTTCAGCTGCATTCACCATATTGACTCGAGAAAACCTGGGGTTGAACTTGATGGGAGCATTGCTTGGAGGTTTCCCTGGAGGAGGAGGCGGAAGATGGAGCTGAGAAGTGCATTTGTTGGCATAGTGACCCTTTTGCCCACATTTGTGACAAGTAACATCTGCTGACTGGCGGTGCTGTGTCTGAGGAGGCCCTTGCTTCTGCTGCTGGAATCTCTGCTGAAAAACTGGGTTGGGTGGGTGGGAAGAACCACGACCACCTGAATGCTTGAACTGCTGTGTGTGCCGAGGAGGAGGAGGAGACACCCAATATTTCTGTTGCTTCTGAACCACCTGAGTTGAGGAAGACGAGCTGGAATCTCTGAAGCGCTTCTTAGAATTCTCCACCCTAAGCAAAGCCGCCTCAACCCTGAGAGCTAAGTTGTAGAACTTATCGAACTCCTCAAGATCGTGCAAAGGGAGAGCTAACTGCAAATCCTCTTTCAAGCCACATCTGAACTGATAAATCTTGCTCTTCTGATCAGGGATATCCTGCAAGGCGTATCGGACCAGCTCGTGGAACTCGACGTTGTACTTGTACACGGAGTTACCACCTTGCTTCAAGTGCCTAAACTTCTCACGCATTTCCTCCACAAAGCTGGATGGGACGTAGTGGGACCTGAAGTCACGGCAGAACTCATCCCAAGTGATCACTCTAGTGTTGGCGAACGTCGCAAGGGAAACAAAAAATTTCCTACGCGCACGAAGACCTATCATGGTGATGTCCATCTACGAGAGGGGATGAGTGATCTACGTACCCTTGTAGATCGTACAGCAGAAGCGTTAGAGAACGCGGTTGATGTAGTGGAACGTCCTCACGTCCCTCGATCTGCCCCGCGAACAATCCCGCGATCAGTCCCACGATCTAGTACCGAACGGACGGCACCTCCGCGTTCAGCACACGTACAGCTCGACGATGATCTCGGCCTTCTTGATCCAGCAAGAGAGACGGAGAGGTAGAAGAGTTCTCCGGCAGCGTGACGGCGCTCCGGAGGTTGGTGATGATCTTGTCTCAGCAGGGCTCCGCCCGAGCTCCGCAGAAACGCGATCTAGAGGAAAAACTATGGAGCTATGTGGTCGGGCAGCCGTGAGAAAGTCGTCTCAAATCAGCCCTAATTGCTCCATATATATAGGAGGAGGGAGGGGGACCTTGCCTTGGGGTCCAAGGGACCCTCAAGGGGTCGGCCGAGCCAAGGGGGGGAGGACTCCCCCCCCAAACCGAGTTGGACTTGGTTTGGTGGGAGGAGTCCCCCTCCTTTCCCACTTCCTCCCTCTTTTTTTTTCTTTTCCTTTGATTTCCTTTTCTTGGCGCATAGGCCCCCTTGGGGCTGTCCCACCAGCCCACTAAGGGCTGGTGTGTCTCCCCAAAGCCTATGGGCTTTCCCGGGGTGGGTTGCCCCCCCCGGTGAACTCCCGGAACCCATTCGTCATTCCCGGTACATTCTCGGTAACTCCGAAAACCTTCCGGTAATCAAATGAGGTCATCCTATATATCAATCTTCGTTTCCGGACCATTCCGGAAACCCTCGTGACGTCCGTGATCTCATCCGGGACTCCGAACAACATTCGGTGACCAACCATATAACTCAAATACGCATAAAACAACGTCGAACCTTAAGTGTGCAGACCCTGCGGGTTCGAGAACTATGTAGACATGACCCGAGAGACTCCTCGGTCAATATTCAATAGCGGGACCTGGATGCCCATATTGGATCCTACATATTCTACGAAGATCTTATCGTTTGAACCTCAGTGCCAAGGATTCGTATAATCCCGTATGTCATTCCCTTTGTCCTTCGGTATGTTACTTGCCCGAGATTCGATCGTCAGTATCCGCATACCTATTTCAATCTCGTTTACCCGCAAGTCTCTTTACTCATTCCGTAATACAAGATCCCGCAACTTACACTAAGTTACATTGCTTGCAAGGCTTGTGTGTGATGTTGTATCACCGAGTGGGCCCCGAGATACCTCTCCGTCATACGGAGTGACAAATCCCAGTCTTGATCCATACTAACTCAACTAACACCTTCGGAGATACCTGTAGAGCATCTTTATAGTCACCCAGTTACGTTGCGACGTTTGATACACACAAAGCATTCCTCCGGTGTTAGTGAGTTATATGATCTCATGGTCATAGGAATAAATACTTGACACGCAGAAAACAGTAGCAACAAAATGACACGATCAACATGCTACGTCTATTAGTTTGGGTCTAGTCCATCACGTGATTCTCCCAATGACGTGATCCAGTTATCAAGCAACAACACCTTGTTCATAATCAGAAGACACTGACTATCATCGATCAACTGGCTAGCCAACTAGAGGCATGCTAGGGACGGTGTTTTGTCTATGTATCCACACATGTAAATGAGTCTTCATTCAATACAATTATAGCATGGATAATAAACTATTATCTTGATACAGGAATTATAATAATAACTATACATTTATTATTGCCTCTAGGGCATAATTCCAACATCTAGCACCCCTGGAATCCTTGAACTGTTGCCACCAGATAGATGCTTGCCCCTTCAACCGGAATGTTGCAAACTTAACGAAATCCTCTAGACGAACATTGCTGCATTCAAAGTGCTTGTTCATGTCGCGATCCAATCCTCAGCATCAAACGGCTGGTCACATGAAGTGAAAGTCTTCGACTGATTTGACAGGAACTAACTCGGATTAGCAAACTGATTGCCACCATGATTGAAGTTGCCTTGCTGCTGATTAGTCCTCTCTTGCAAAAACTGTATCAGCGTCTGATTGTTTGCATTTGTAGCAGCCATCACCGCTTGCCAAGCCTCTGCAGGAGGAGGTGGCGGCGGAGGAGGATTCTCCGGAGGAGGAGGTGGTGGTGGCGCATCCTCACGGCCTGGATTCTGATGAGTTGGTGGATCCATCCTGAAGACGGACAACACATTAGCCCACATAATAAATTGAAGGTATAGCTGATTCAAAAAGGCAGGAATATCTGAACAGGAATATTAGCAATTGCACTCAAACAAAATAGTAAGAGTGCTTCCTCAAAGTGACTGTCGGCAAAATTCTGATTAAGACCACTTGCAAACAAGTATGAGTTAGAACTATTCGGAACAAACATATGATCGAGATTTCATCTGATTTCTTCGTGGATAAGATCGCACGGGCTCGAATTTACAGTAGCCATCCTGTGCAAGGTAGTGCACACGACTTACGAAGTATCCCCGAGTCGTAGCAAGCTACAAGGACTCTTTAAGACACAACAAGAACCGCTGTAAGACGACCGTGAACAAACATACCCACTCAATGTCGAACCCCAACCTCACATCATGCATCTGTAGGAAGATTGTCCTATAAGTCACTACTTGATATCCCTCCTATGAATTCACGAAATATCTGGTCATGCAATCTGGTACACGGATACAAGGAGTATTATTCACACAACTCCTATACTAGCCCGTCCACTATATCACATCCGTCAACACATAACCAGAATGTCGGACCTTCATCTACTACAGACCCTCGTGATCACAACGATACAAAGTATGCAGTACCCCCGAACAATCTGCACCAGTACTAGGGACATCGGGGTTATCTCGCCACTACTAGTATTGAAGCAATTACAAACATCCTTTAATCTGAGATACTCAGAAATCTGAATGATGGTGATGTGCACAAGAATCCCCTGGATCTCAACTCCCCGGAAGAAATCAAGGCAGACAGGAGGCACAAAGACAAAACTCCGTCACATCAAAATCATATATATTTCAAAAATACCCGCGTGATCCTAAAAAAATTTTTGAGCAAGAAGAGGAGTAGAATTAAGATTTCCTAAGTGGGGAACCTCACCAGAGCATGGAAGAGGAGAAAAAAGAATCCTACTCTCTAATATAACTAAGACTCAAAACGTTTTACTAGACTCCACTCGGCCAAGTACGATCACACAAAGGCTCCTATGGTCGTAAGGCTCTGATTACCAACTTGTAACGACTAAGATGCGGTCCTTTCCGATTTAGCGAATGAGGCCCCAAAATGGAAAGAAGCGCATCTAAGCGTTTCGCAAGCATGATAACCTAGCACATACATAATAACAGAATGACAAATAGGGAATCGTTTGCCATCTCATAGATAATATCAGAGTTACATCACACATTTATTCAGACAAGGTAGTCCCGCTACAAACTACATAACATGAGAAAAGGCGATGCTACCCTACATGCTTGCCCACGATCATGACCAGGCCTCAGTCTTCTGGATAGTTCACGTACAGGCGGTCGTTCTCCTCATCGCACTGCCACGCCAGCTGCGTGCGATCGGGATCACCTGTGTCGGACGTACCTGTACCTGTTGGGGTGTTGAAGTAATCTATGAGCCACAGGGACTCAGCAATCTATGACCTCGGTGCCAGAACTAGTCAAGTTATTAGGTAAGGAAGGTTCAGTGTTTAGGTTGCAACATCCTAAGCTTTGTGGTGTCTAACTTACGTAGAACAAGTTATTGATGTGGTCTATGCTAGCGGACGAGGACTAGCTGATCATTAAGTGATCCTAACACCTACTTACGTCAATCATAACCCCGCCGTGTTCCTGATCGAAGAGAGATCTTCGAAGGGGACAGTCACGGTTACGCACACAATTGGCAATTTTATTAGATTAAGTTTAAGTTATCTATAACCGGATGTTAACAAGTATTCCAAGTTGCCACATAACCGCGGACACGGCTTTCCGAAAGATTAAACCCTGCAAGGGTGCTCCAACTAGTCCATCATAAACGGTCACGGGCCGCAAAGTAATCCTCTATCATGAATCTCGTGATCTCGTTGGATTCCTTAGAGGAAAACCTCAACTCTAGAGAGAACCAAAGTTTCACCGGGATTCCTATACGCAAGATATATCGCTAAGGTAAGACAAGACTAGCAGGACCTCCCGACGTGTCGACGACCCTGATAAGAGTCGCGTATCTCAGTCTCAGGACACACCGGATAAGCGAAGCATACAGTGTCCAGAGAAATCTCCCGAGTTGCCCCGGGATGGCCCCGCACGAGGCTCTAGTTTGGACCAACACTCATGAGGAGCACTGGCCCGGGTTGTTGATTAATTCCTCGGGGTAGCTATTCCCTATGCAGATTATTATTAAGTGATTAGAAAATTAACACCAATGTTGGGTCCTATAGGACAAGTCTTAACACTACACGATTTATCAAGGGGGTCCCCATAACAACCCTGAACGTGTTAGGAGCGAACAGTTATGGAATGGAACACCGGTAGCCGAAAACTATGGCGGCAATAACGGAACAAAACACCTGGAAAAAGGCTAGGCCTTCCGTTATTTACCAAGTATATAGGTGCATTAATTAACTAACAGATTTAACATAATGATATCAAACTCATGTTATCACATGAGACAAATGCACCTGCAACTAGCAACACTAACATTAGTAGCTTAGCAAGCCTACTTAGCCATTCAATATTTGCTAGGAGGGGAAAGTGTTTGGTTTCATGGCAACATCAGGAGGCAATTATTTCAGTGGTAGGCAGCAAGCATAAGACGAAGGAAACGTGAATCTGGGCACAACAAGACTAGAGATGGTATCAAGGTCATGTCATCTTGCCTGTGAGGTCTTCATCTTGGAACTGCTCCTGTTCGTCATGCACGTTGCTACTGCAACAAAAGACCTTCCAACGGCGCCAGAAACACGTGCTCACGGGAGACTGTTCTTGTCTTTATTCTCCTCAGCAACGACACCAGGAATCCTTCTGCTACGGCTACGCCTTTAGGGACTTCCTAGGAAAATATGCAAAGGATTTCCCCGTGGCATGGAGCCTTGCGTTAGTGCTCCCTCGAAGCGGAAAGAGTAATGTAGCGCAGCGGTGGTAAGTATTTCCCTCAGTTTTGAGAACCAAGGTATCAATCCAGTGAAGGAGTATCACAAGTGCCTGCACAAACACAAAGAACCTGCTCCCAACGCTATGAAGGGGTTGTCAATCCCTTATAGATTGTTCGCAAAGTGAGAACTAAAAGCAACAAAGTAACAAAGCAAAGTAAAAGCGGAGGTGTAAACGATAGATGTGAATAGACCCGGGGGCCGTAGTGTTTACTACTGGCTTCTCTCATGAAAGCAAGTAGATGGTGGGTGAACAAATTACTGTCGAGCAATTGATAGAACTGCGCAAAGTCGTGACGTCATCTATGGCAATGATTATATCTATAGGCATCACGCCCAAAACAAGTAGACAGATACTTTCTGCATCTACTACTATTACTCCACACGTCGACCGCTATCCGGCATGCATCTAGTGTATTAAGTCCAAAAGAACAGAGTAACGCCTTAAGCAAGATGACATGATGTAGATGGACAATCTCATATCAACGACAGAGCCCACCTTGTTACCCTTGATGGCAACTACTCAATGTGTTCCTTGCTGCCCCTACTGTCACTGGTAAAGGTCACCACATGGCAAGAACCCAAAACCAAGCACTTCTCCCATTGCAAGAATCATAGATCTAGTTGGCCAAACAAAACCTAAGACTAGGAGAGACTTACAAGGATATCAAATCATGCATATAAGAAATCAGCAAAGACTCAAATATATATCATAGATAATCTCATCACAAATCCACTATTCATCGGATCTCGACAAACACACCGCCGAAGAAGATGACATCGGATAGATCTCCATGAAGATCAAGGAGAACTTTGTATTGAAGATCCAAGAGAGAGAAGAAGCCATCTAGCTACTAACTACGGACCCGTAGGTCTGAAGTGAACTACTCACGAGTCATTGGAGGGGCGATGGTAATGATGAAGAAGCCCTCCAACTCCAAATTCCCTCCGGCAGGGCGCCGGGAAGGGTCTCCAGATGAGATCTCGCAGAAACGGAAGCTTGCGGCGGCGGAAAAGTATTTTCGAGGCTCCCCTGATTTTTTCTGATTTTTAGGGAATATATAGGCGCAAGATCTAGGTCAGGGGGGCGCGAGGGTGGCCACAAGCCTGCCACCGCCGCCTCCCCCTGGTGGCGGAGTGGGGGCTTGTGGGCTCCTAGTAGCCCTCGTGGCTTGGCCCACAGCTCCCCTGATCTTCTTCCGTTCGGGAAAAAATCATTTCGGGGATTTTATTCCGTTTGGACTCCGTTCCAAAATCACATCTGAAAAGAGCCAAAAACATAGAAAAAACAGGAACTGGCACTTGGCACTGAATTAATAAGTTAGTCCCAAAAAAGATATAAAAGGTACATAAAACAACCAAAGATGACAAGATAACAGCGTGAAACCATCAAAAATTATAGATACGTTTCAGACGTATCAAGCATCCCCAAGCTTAACTCCTGCTCGTCCTCGAGTAGGGAAGTGATAAAGAATGAATTTTTGATGCTTTCATGCTACCTAGCATAGATGTCCTTTGTAACTCCTCTTATGTGACGTGAATGTTCAGATCCATTAGATTCAAAACAATAGTTTGCTATTGACGTGGAAACAATAATAATTCAAGCAAACTAGTAAGGTAATCATGAACTTTCAAAATAATAAGGCCAAAAGAAAGTTATCCCTACAAAAGCATATAGTCTGGCTATGCTCTATCATCATTGCACAACGAATTTAAATCATGCACAGCCCCGGTATTGGCCAAGTAATTGTTTCACACCTTTACTTTCTCAAACCTTTTCAACTCTCACGCAATACATGAGCGTGAGCCATGGTTATAGCACTATAGATGGTGTGGAGTGTGGTGGAGGTTGCAAGACAAAAAAGGAGAAGATAGTCACATTAACTAGGCATATCAATGAGCTGTGGAGATGCTCATCAATAGATATGAATGTGAATGAGTAGGGATTGCCATACAAATGATGCACTAGAGCTAAGAGTAAGTGAAAGCTCTTAAAGAAAACTAGTGGGTGTGCATCCAACTTGCTTGCTCACGAAGACCTAAGGCAATTTTGAGGAAGCCTATCATTGGAATATACAAGCCAAGTTATACAATGAAAATTTCCCACTAGCTATATGGTGGTGAAAAAATGAGAGACTCTCAATCATGAAGATCATGGTGCTTAATATGCACAAGTGTGGAAAAAGTGGTAGCATTGTCCCTTCTCTCTTTTTCTCTCATTTTTTATTTTCTTATTTTTGGTGGGCTCTTTGGCCTCTTTTTTTTGGTGGGCTTCTTTGGCCTCTTTTATTTCCTCACACGGGACACTGCTCCATTAATGATGATCATCACACTTTCAACTCAAAACTTAGAGCAACGATGACTCTATATGGAATGCCTTCGTTAGTGTACCGTGACAACGATCTAGCATGGCATAGACATTAATGGAAACATCATGCTAGCTATCTTACGATCATGCAATGGCAATGTAGACGTGGTGGCACATGTCATGGTGGTAGTTGCATGGCAATATATCTCGGAATGAATTTGAAAAAGCCTTAGTAGGTAGGTATGGTGGCTGTTTTGAGGGAGTCTAATGGTGGGTTTTGTGCACCGACGAAAGTTGCACGGCACTAAGAAGATAGTGATGGTGGAAGGTGAAAGTGCATCTAAACCATGGACTCAACATTAGTCATGAAGAACTCATATACTTGTTGCAAAAGTTTTATTAGTAATCGAAACAAAGCATTCAACGCATACTCCTAGGGGAAGGGTTGGTAGGTATAAACCATCGCGCGATCCCGACCGCCACGCAAAGGATGACAATCAATAGACTAATCATGCTCAGATTTCATCACACAGTGGTTCACCATACGTGCATGTTATGGAAATCACTAACTTAAACACAAGTATTTCTAGATCCACAACACCTTACTAGCATAACTTCAATACTACCATAACCACAACTCAAAACTAATTGAGATGAATCAAACTTCTCTAACTATTCAATGCACATGAAGGTGGAATTTTTCGTATCCCTTTGGATAACTACACCTTTTGAGACTAATTTCAAAGCATAGATCAACTACCAAGCCACACACCGCTGTGCTCTGAAATATATAAGTGAAGCACATAGAGAAAAAGTATCTAGCTCAAAAGATATAAGTGAAGCACATGTGAGCTGAATTGTCTACCAAAAGATATAAGTGAAGCTTGACAAAATCATGGTGAGTTTATGTCTCTCTCTCTAGGTGTGCAGCAAGGGTGATTGTGACACAAAAAAAATGCTCCTACGATACAAGACGCTCCATGCAAAAACACATAACATGTGGTGAATAAAAATATAGCCCCAAGTAACGTTACCGATGGATTGAAGACGAGAGAGGGGATGCCTTCCCGGGGCATCCCCAAGCTTAGGCTTTTACGACATCCTTGAATCTCTTGGGGTGCCTTGGGCATCCCCAAGCTTGAGCTCTTGCCACTCTTTATCTCTTTGTCCATAAGAACTTCACCCAAAACGTGAAAACTTCACAACACGAAACTTAAGCAGAAACTCGTGATAACATTAGTATGAGAAAGCAAACCACCACTTCCTTAGGTACTGTAGCAAACTTAAATTCTACTTGTGCTGATGTTGGGTTACTGTATTTTCAATCTTCCATGGCTAATACCCCCCGATACTATCCATAGTTTCATCAAAATAAGCAACCAACACAACAAAAATAGAATCTGTTAACAGCAGACCAGTCTGTAGCAATATGTATATTTCGTATACCTCTGGTACTTCACAAATTCTGAAAAATTACGAATGTCTTAAGAATTTGCTTAGCAATCAGCAGCAAAAATAATCAACTCAAAAGCTCTTACAGAAAAACATTGAAAATTCTTTTCATGAGCAGAAAGTTTCTGTCTTTTCCAGCATGACCAAACGATCATCCCCAAGACTAATCATAACGGTTTTGCTTGGCACAAACGCAAAAAGAAACACAAAAAACACAATCATAACAGAATTATGAAAGTGTGGAAAACACAAAACAGAAAGAAAAAGGATAGATTCGTTGGGTTGCCTCCCAACAAGCGCTTTTGTTTGACGCCCTTAGCTAAGCAAAATGATTTCAATGATGCTCACACAAAAGATAAGAGTTAAAGCACAACGAGAGCATCATAAATCATGTGAAAATCACATCTAAGTCTAACATACTTCCTATGCATAGGAATTTTATAGGAAAACAGATTGTCAAGACAACCAATAGTTACCATATGCAAGGAGGAAGAAAGAGACAATAGCAATCTCCACATAACGAGAGGTAATTGGGTAACATGAAAGTTTCTACCACAATATTTTCCTCTCTCATAGAAATTACATGTGGTATCATATTCAAATTCAACAATATAGCTATCCCATAGGATATTCTTTTCATGATCCACATGCATGCAAAGTTGACGCTCTTCAAAAACAGTGGGATTATCATCAACTAAAGTCATGACTTCTCCAATCCCAGTTTCAATATTGTTGCAAATATCATATTCATCATGAGGTTTGAACAAATTTTCAAGATCATAAGAAAGATCGTCACCCCAATCATGATTATTGCAACAAGTAGTGGACATAGCAAAACTAGCATCCCCAAGCTTAGGGTTTTGCATATTTCTAGCATGATTGTCACTAACAGAATTTATAGTGAAACCATTGCAATCATGCTTTTCATCCAAGGAGCCCTCGTGAATCACTCCATAAATTTCTTCCTCACAATTTTCAGATTCACGCAACTCAAGCAAAACTCCATAAAGATAGTCAAGTGCACTCAACTCACTAGCAATTCGTTCCACAGAAGTGGGTCTCTTAAAGAGATTAGCTAGTGGATGAGGATCCATATCACTAGATTTTTAGCAAGCGAAGATGCAAGCATATTGAAGGCACATAGCACACAAGCAACGGAAAGGCAAAAGAAAACAGCAAAGGAGAAAGGCAAATGAAAATGGCAAATGTGAAGTGGGGGAGAGGAAACCGAGAGGCAACTGGCAAAAAAAGTAAATGCAGGAGATGAGTTTGTGAGGCCTACTTGGATAGATCTCTCCTTCCCCGGCAATGGTGCCAGAAATACTTCTGCTACTGCAACAAAAGACCTTCGAACGGCGCCAGAAACACGTGCTGACGGGAGACTGTTCTTGTCTTGATTCTCCTCGGCAACGGCACCAGGAATCCTTCTGCTACGGCTACGCCTTTAGGGACTTCCTAGGCAAATATGTAAAGGATTTCCCCGTGGCCTTGGAGCCTTGCGTTGGTGTTCCCTCGAGGCGGAAAGGGTGATGTAGCACAGCGGTGGTAAGTATTCCCCTCAGTTTTGAGAACCAAGGTATCGATCCAGTGAAGGAGTATCACAAGTGCCCGCACAAACACAAAGAACCTGCTCCCAACGCTATGAAGGGGTTGTCAATCCCTTATAGATTGTTCGCAAAGTGAGAACTGAAAGCAACAAAGTAACAAAGCAAAGTAAAAACGGAGGTGTAAACGATAGATGTGAATAGACCCGGGGGGCGTAGTGTTTACTAGTGGCTTCTCTCATGAAAGCAAGTAGACGGTGGGTGAACAAATTACTGTCGAGCAATTAATAGAACCGCGCAAAGTCATGACGTCATCTATGGCAATGATTATATCTATAGGCATCACGTCCAAAACAAGTAGACCGATACTTTCTGCATCTACTACTATTACTCCACACGTTGACTGCTATCCAGCATGCATCTAGTGTATTAAGTCCAAAAGAACAGAGTAACGCCTTAAGCAAGATGACATGATGTAGATGGACAATCTCATATCAACGACAGAGGCCACCTTGTTACCCTTGATGGCAACTACTCAATATGTGCCTTGCTGCCCCTACTGTCACTAGGAAAGGTCACCACATGGTAAGAACCCAAAACCAAGCACTTCTCCCATTGCAAGAATCATAGATCTAGTTGGCCAAACAAAACCCAAGACTCGGAGAGACTTACAAGGATATCAAATCATGCATATAAGAAATCAGGAAAGACTCAAATATATATCATAGATAATATGATCACAAATCCATAATTCATCGGATCTCGACAAACACACCGCCAAAGAAGATTACATCGGATAGATCTCCACGAAGATCATGGAGAACTTTGTATTGAAGATCCAAGAGAGAGAAGCAGCCATCTAGGTACTAACTACGGACCCATAGGTCTGAAGTGAACTACTCACGAGTCATTGGAGGGGCGATCATGATGATGAAGAAGCCCTCCAACTCCAAAGTCCCCACCGGCAGGGCGCCGGGAAGGGTCTCCAGATGAGATCTCGCGGTAACGGAAGCTTGCTGCGGCGGAAAAGTATTTTCGAGGCTCCCCTGATTTTTTTCTGATTTTAAGGGAATATATAGGCGCAAGATCTAGGTTAGGGGGGCGCCAGGGTGGCCTCCTCCCTGGTGGCGGAGTGGGGGCTTGTGGGCTCCCTATAGCCCTCCTGGCTTGGCCCACAGGCCCCCTGATCTTCTTCCGTTCGGGAAAAAATCATTTCGGGTATTTTATTCCGTTTGGACTCCGTTCCAAAATCAGATCTGAAAAGAGCCAAAAACATAGAAAAAACACGAACTGGCACTTGGCACTGAACTAATAAGTTAGTCCCAAAAAAGATATAAAAGGTACATAAAACATCCAAAGATGACAAGATAACAACGTGAAACCATAAAAAATTATAGATAAGTTTGAGACGTATCACACATACTCTCCGGGATCCACGTACTCGCTCTCTGATCCCGGTGCTACCTAACATAAAAATAGCATCCAATGAACAACAGCACCACATGATGCAACAAACACATGATGCATGAGATGAGAATTAACATGCATCTCAATTCTAGTGACTTGCACAAGCATGAGAACAAACTACAAACTTCTGGACAGAACTTCACCCTAAGCTATCTTGACATGCATGAACATGACATGAACAGATGCACCACGCGAAAATGATGCAAAAAGATATAAAGAACGTTACGATGGAGCTACGGATCAACTGGAAACAACGAAACAAGAAATGGAGTCCTACGGATCAAATATACCACAGGCACTCTCCAATGGCATACTTCTGGTATTCCCAGGTTGCCAAAAGACCAAACAACCAAACATCGATGGGGTGGTGCAAAGAAACTCACCACACCATCAACTATGCACTTAGAAGCAACAAAACATCAAAACTATACAATCTGTCCTAAACATCAACATAGCAGTTTGAGAGCTACATGCAAAGCACCTACAGCCACCCAAATGTGCCAAATAGGATATGTGGCAGAAGCTATTCAAAAGCTCTACAAGCATGAGCACAAAGATAATCCAAAGAAGTTACACACAAAAAGATCTACAGCTGCTAACTTGGCCAAAATATCAGTTTTCAGGGACTTAGTGAAATTCTCATATTCTCAGTAGCTGTTTATGCTCTGAAGCATTTTGACAGCACCCAAAACAATATCTACAGGAAGTCAAATGGAATGAAAATTGATAGGGAGCTAGACAAACACAAAAGCTCCAACTTTCGAGTTCATTGCAAGGGCTGATTCCCAACACATGAACTTTTGCAAGCACAACTACAAGGGAAGAAAATATCATCAGTTTCTCACACTTGATGAAAATCACAGATTTTTACTAAGCTGAAATTTCAGCCACATGCCTACTTTGACTAAGCACAACTTTCACATATAAACACCTAAGCATGAAACAAAACCACCATGCTGTAGAGGGGTTCAACCTCTACTGCCACAATAAGGAATCATCATCTTGGGATCATCACATCACATGGAACCAAGCTTTAAACATTGAACAAAACATAAATATGACTTTCCCAGAAAGTATTCCAAAATGGAATCTGATTCCACCAATGGATTCCTGGGATGATTCTACCCCAAAAACATATATAATACCTAGGTACTTGCATAGAACAAATGGGCACAAAGCTAAGAAGAAAATATACATGGAATCACATAGAGGTAAATAGTGCTATATCACATGTGCTCTCACTAGATCATCACCTACACATGCACTTGCACACACCCATCACTCCAATGGTGCACACGAGGGGTAGACCTCATGTCCATGTGCCTTAGCACACCACCACACACACACATACATCAAGCACACATATATCAAGCACCTACACATGCTAGTTAAACACACACACTTACTTACACTCACATCATGCATTCCTACACCTACACATACAAGCTTGCACATAAGTGATTATCAAGGCAAACCATGCCTTGGGCATGTGTGTGACACACACACAACTACCACATGGAATCATCTCACTCACATACACATGGGTGCTTGCTCACTCACAAGCACACCTCTCATACACATGCACTTGTGCACACATGCACAAGCACACACCACAAGCACATGGTGATATACACATACACACTCCTTGGGTGCTTGCACCACACAAGCACACATGCACATAGTTGATAGAACACACAAATACTAGCACCACCTACTCACACACACATAGATACACCTACACATGCATGGAAGCTTGCTCACACATACACATTTGCATCTGAAAATCCCTACACATGCATCATTACACATGCTAGCAAAATAACTAGAGACAACCTGCTAGTTGGGAGGCAAAAGAAATACCACACATGCTGTCCTAGCACACCACATCAACTAACATAGCAACAAATGAAAAACAACAAAGGAAATGGGCAAAAAAGGGCTTGGGGGGAATCGAACCCAGGTGCCCCTGGATCAACCCCAACATTAGCACCACTGGCCTAGTCTGCTCTGGCTCGACATAACCAAGGAAGGGAGCAGGGTAAACCTTTTACTGAAGCTACCGTGCCGAAATAAAACACCAAAAAGGGTGGCGCCGCGGAGTTTCGAACCCACGACCACCTGATGCAACCACACAACACCTACCACTACACTGCTGCTTCCGATCTTAATAGAGAAGAGGAGGTTTCTCTTTTGGGTACCCCTCTATGCTCCAGCAACAGATCGGCGGCGGCCGGAATAGGGGACGACCGCCGAGGAAGCTACGACCTAAATTGAGCAACGGCTGCTTGCAGGGAGGGAGAGGGATCCACCCGGGATCTATACCCGTGCCTACCGCAGCAGGAGGGAGCCTACCATGGCAGCGCCACTACACTCAGCTAGGCGACGGCTACGGCGAGAGAGCGGCGGCGTTGCGGCCCTAGGATGCTACGTGCGAGGGGCAGACAGGGGAAGAGGACGAGCAACTCACCCTGGAGTGCTCGGGGACGATTGGCCTCGACGAAGAGGAAGAAGAGGAAGCAGCCACCATGCGACCCGCAGCTGCTCCGACGACGACGACCCGGAGGAGACGCCAGGAAGGATGATCTTCCTCGCTAGCGTCGGGAATGGAACGAGGGTTGATTCCCCATCCTCGTGGATGGCTCGAGCTCGACGGAAACGCGCCGGCTACGAGGGGCGGGATGACGGAACACCGGCGACGACACTGACTCTGAACCTGCTCCGACAGATCTTACCTGAAGGGAGAGGGAGAGAGATGGAAGGGAGGTGGCGGCACTAGGAGGGAGAATGTGGAACCCTAGGCAGCAACGCACGCATGGCGAGGTTAAATAGGGGCCTCGACGTCCATGAATCTCACGGCGTCGCTCGCTCTCTCACTCGCATGCCTGTCACTGATGGAAGAAACAGGGGAGGAAGAAGACGCCGTCAGAGAAAGGAAGGAACGCGCGTGGGATGCCGCTGGTGAAACAGAGAGGAGAGAATGGGCATCGAGAGGGGAAAGGAGGCCCATGTTAGTGCGTGATAAGGGAAAAGAAAACCCACTGGGTTTTCTATTTTAAAACAAACAAAGACAAAAATAATTACACAGGCCAAATTGTTGACCTTAAAAACAAAACAAAAATGCCCCTGGTCATAAGGAATTATGACCTATTTAACTAAAATGTAAAAGGAATTTTTGGAGCATATAAATATTTACAAAACAGAATTAATTAATCTGTTTTGTGAATATAAAAACCACTCAAACAAAGTTTCAAAACACTATAAACCTAGCATCACATCTTCCACAAATCACTTTGAAATATGAACATTTTTGAAACAGGGATGGAGCAAGTGAAACTGGAGCTTGAGATAAATAGAGAGGGGGGAAGTTTGAAACCCATTTGGAAACCTAGAATAAGTGCACCCTACTTACAATTGCACCACTCCACAACACTTCACATAGAACCACATATCATCACATGTCATCACATATCACACCTCATGCATGGATCACAATAACTACAAACACAAGAGACATGGAATGAATGGATGCATGAATGCAAGGGTAGGCAAGGTAACATCACATGAAATGACACAATCATATAACTCTCATATCAATGACAAGATGGACCCACATACAGAAGGTTCCAAATAAGGCAAGTTACACTCTGGGGCATTACATTCGGGATGGGTCGTGATGGGATCGCGGGATGGATCGTGCCGAGATTGCGGGATAGATCGTGATTGGATCGCGAAGACGTTTGACTACATCAACCGTGTTATATACGCTTCCTTTTAGTGATCTACAAGGGTATGTAGATGCACTCCCCCACTTGTAGATGTTAGTCTCCATAGATTGATCTTGGTGAGCATAGGAATTTTTTTGTTTCCCATGCGATGTTCCCCAACAGTGGCATCCTGAGCTAGGTCTATGCGTAGATGACATCATGAGTAGAACACAAAGGAGTTTGTGCGTGTTGATATTTAGATTGCTTCCCTCTTAGTATTTTCTTGGTTCAGCGGTACTGTTGGACGAAGCGGCACACACTAACTTTAATCGTCCACGTACGAGGGACTAGTTCCATCGACAGACATGCACCTTGTTGCATAAAGATGGTTGGCGGGTGTCTCTCTCTCCTACTTTATTTGAATCGAATTCGACAGAGGTGGTCCTTGTAGAAGGTTAAATAGCAATTTGCATATCATTGTTGTGGTTTTTGCGTAGGTAAGAAGCGTTCTTGCTAGATACCCGTAGCAGCCACGTAAAACATGCAACAAAAAGTTAGAGGACATCTAACTTGTTATTTGCACGGTATGTTGTGATATGATATGGCCAAAGACATGATGATATATATTTGATGTATGAGATGATCATGTTGTAATAGTTAATATCGACTTGCATGTCGATGCTACGGCAACCGTCAGGAGCCCTAGGGTTGTCTTTAATTTTTGTATGACCTTAGTGTCACTCATTAAGGGCTAGGTAATGCTTTACTTTATAGCTGAACAGTATCAATAGTAGTGCAAGCATGGTTGGCGCGACAACCTCGATGGCACCACAATGATGGGGATCATGATGATGAATATCATGGTGTGCGCAGTGACAATGGAGATCATGCCAGTGCTTTGAAGATGGAGATCAAATGCACAAGTTCATGGCCATATCATGTCACTTATGATTTGCATGTTATGTTAATCCATTTTATGCACCTTGTTTTTCTTAGGACGACGGTAGCATTATAAGGTGACCCCTCACTAAAATTTGAAGATAAAATTGTGTTCTCCTCGAGTGTGCACTGTTGCGACGCTTCGTCGTTTCGAGACACCACATGATGATCGGGTGTGATAGACTCTACGTTCACATACAACGAGTGCAAGACAGTTTTGCACACACGGAACACTCGGGTTAAACTTGACTAGCCTAGCATGTACAGACATGGCCTCGGAACATAGGATGCCGAAAGGTTGAACATGAGACATATAGTTGATATGATCAACATGGAGATGTTCACCATTGAAACCACCTCATCTAACGTGATGATCGGACATGGGTTGGTGAATTTGGATCATATACCACTCAAATCACCAGAGGGATGTCAATTTGGGTGGGAGTTCCTAAGCAATGTGATTAATTGAACTCATTATCATGAACATAGGTAAAAGTGTCTTTGAAAATTATATTGTAGATGATTAGCTTGCGCTGTAGCTCCCCTGTTTTTGATATGTTCCTAGAGAAAATTAAGTTGAAAGATGATAGTAGCAATTATGTAGACTGAGTCCGTAAATTGAGAATTGTCCTCATTGTTGCACAGAAGGCTTATGTCCTTAATGCACCGCTTGTTGAGCTACCCCAAGCGTCGTTTGTGGATGTTGCGAGCATGTGACATACACGCATTGATGATTACATGATAGTTCAGTGCGTCATACTTTACAGCTTAGAATTGAGGCACCCAATATGTTTTGAAACATCGTGGAACATATGAGATGTTCCAAGAGCTGAAATTAGGATTTCAGGCTCATGCCTGTGTTGAGAGGAGTGAGACCTACGACAAGATTCTTTGCCCGCAAAGTAAAGGAGAAAAGCTCAATCGTTGAGCATGTGCTCTCATTGTCTAGGTACTACAATCACTTGAATCTAGTGGGAGTTGATCTTCCAGATGAGATAGTGATTGACATAGTTCTCAAAAGTCACTACCACCAAGCTACCGAGCTTCATGATGAACTAAAGCATACCCAGGGTGGAGAAGATGATCCCTGGTCTATTTGCGATGTTTGACACCGTGAAGGTAGAAATCAAGAAGGAACGTCAAGTGTTGATGGTTAGTAAAACCACTAGTTTCAAGAAGGCCAAGGGAAAGAAGGGAAACTTCGAGAAATACAAGTCAGTTGTCACTCCAATGAATAAACCCAAGGTTAAACCCAAACCTGTGACTATGTGCATCTATGATGAGGGGAATGATCACTCAGGCGGAACTGCCCTAGACACTTGGTAGATAAGAAGGATGGCAACGTCAACAAAAGTATATTAAATATATGTGTTATGGGTGGCGCACCAGACCTTGGTGGGCTGGTGAGGCCATCCCAATAGGGCTATTTCGACTAAGGAAAAAATCATAGGAGAAAAAAAAGAGGGAGGTGTGAAGGAAGGAAGGGACTCCTCCTTCCCAAACCGAATTGGAGTTGGAGTCCCTCCTCCTCCACTCGGCCGACGCCCTAGGTGCTCTCTTGAGCCCCAAGGCTAGCCCCTCCCCTCCTCCTATATATACTAGAGGTTTTATGGTTTTTGAGATACAACTTTGCCACGTGCAACCCTAAACCTCTACTTCGTAGTTCTTCCTCTAGATCGGTTTTCTGTGGAGCTCAGGCGGAGCCCAACAGGAATAGATCATCACCATCACCGTCATGCCATCACACTGCCAGAGAACTCATCTACTTCCCCGTCACTCTTGCTGGATCAACAAGGCGGAGATCGTCATCGAGTTGTATGTGTGCTGAACACGGAGGTGTCGTCCATTCGGTGCTAGATCAGAACGGATCGTGGGACGACGCTGATTCGAATCAGGAAGCTGTACCACTACATCAACAACATTTCTTAACGCTTCCATCTTAGCTATCTACAAGGGTATGTGGATCCGATCTCCCTCTCGTAGATGAACATCACCATGATAGGTCTTCGTGTGCGTAGGATTTTTTTGTTTCCCATGCAAGGTTCCCCAATAGTGGCATCATGAGCTAGTTTCATGCGTAGATGTAATCTCGAGTAGAACACAAAAGTTTTTGTGGGCGTTGTTGTTTGATTTGCTTCCCTCCTTAGTATTTTCTCGATTCGGCGGTATTGTTAGATTGAAGCGGCCTGGACCAACATTACTCATACGCTTACGAGAGACCGGTTTCATCGACTAAGATGCAACTTGTTGCATAAAGATGACTGGCGGGTGTCTGTTTCTTCAACTTTAGTTGAATTGGATTTGACCGAGGCGGTCCTTGGAGAGAGGTTTAACAGCAATTTACACATATCCATTGTGGTTTTGCGTAAATAAGATGCGATCATACTAGATACCCATAGCAGCCACGTAAAACATGCAACAACAAATTAGAGGACGTCTAACTTGGTTTTGCAGGGTATGCATGTGATGTGATATGGACAAAGACATGACGTGATATATTGGATGTATGAGATGATCATCTTGTAATAGTTAAATATCGACTTGCACGTCGATGCTACGACAACCGGCAGGAGCCATAGGGTTGTCTTTAAATTAACGTTTGTGTTTGTAGATGTGTTTACTATATTGCTAGGTTGTAGCTTTAGTAGTAATAGCATAGATAGCATGACAACCTCGATGGCGGCACGATGATGGATATCATGATGATGGAGATCATGGTGTGGCGCCCGTGACGATGAAGATCATGCCGGTGCTTTGGTGATGGAGATCAAGAAGCACAAGATCATGGCCATATCATGTCACTTATGAATTGCATGTGATGTTAATCCTTTTATGCACCTTATCTTGCTTAGAGAGACGGTAGCATTATAAGGTGACCCCTCACTAAATTTCAAGATAAAATTGTGTTCTCCCCGACTGTGCACCGTTGCGACAGTTCCTTGTTTCGAGACACCACGTAATGATCGGGTGTGATAGACTCGATGTTCACATACAACGGGTGCAAAACAGTTGCACACGCGGAACACTCAGGTTAAACTTGACGAGCCTAGCATGTGCAGACATGGCCTCGGAACACAAGAGACCGAAAGGTCGAGCATGAATCGTATAGTTGATATGATTAACATAGAGATGTTTACCACTGAAACTACACTCAACTCACATGATGATCGGACTTGAGATAGTAAATTTGGATCATGCCACACTCAAATAACTAGAGGGGTGTCTATTTGAGTGTGAGTTTATTAGTAATATGATTAGCTGAACTCTAATTGTCCTGAACATAGTCTAAGTAAACTTTGCAATATCTTATGTTGTACATCAATGGCTCACGCAGTAGCAACCCTGAATTTCAATACGTTCCTAGAGAAAGCTAAGCTGAAAGATTATGGTAGAACCTTTGTAGACTGGGCTCATAACCTGAGGCTCATCCTACAAGCTGGGAAAAAGAATTATGTCCTTGATGCAGCGCTAGGAGATGAACCACCCGCTACCTCTGAACATGATGTTTTGAAAGCTTGGCAAGCACGTAAGGAGGACTACTCAGTAGTTCAATGTGCAGACTTGTATGGCTTAGAACCGGGACTTCAGCGACCCTTTGAACGTCATGGCGCATATGAGATGTTCCAGGAGTTGAAGTTTATCTTTGAGAAGAATTCCCGGATCGAGAGGTATGAGACCTCCGATAAATTATGTGCTTGCAAAATGGAGGAGAATTCGTGTGTCAGTGAACATGTGCTCAAAATGTGTGGGTACTCAAACCGTCTAGCTGAGGTGGGGATTGAACTCCCGCAAGAGGCTATCACTGATAGAATGCTTCAACCACTGCCAAATAGCTACAAGAGCTTTGTGTTGAACTATAACATGCAAGGGATGAACAAGTCACCCGGCGAGTTATTCGCGATGCTGAAAGTCGCAAAGTCAAAATTCCGGAAAGAGCATCAAGTGTTGATGGATAATAAGACCATTGGTTTCAATAAAAGTGGCAAAGGCAAGAAGGGTAACTCCAAGAAGAGCGGCTAAGCTGTTGCCCCTCCGACAAAGAAACCCAAGGCTGGACCTAAGCCGGAAACTGAGTGCTATTATTGCAAGGAAATGGGTCACTCGAAGTGCAACCGCCCCAAGTATTTGGCTGATAAGAAGGCGGCCAACGCCAAACCAGGTATATGTGATATACATGTTATTTATGTGTACCTAACCAACTCTCGTAGTAGTGTCTGGGTATTTGATACCGGTTCTGTTGCTCATATTTGCAACTCGAAGCAGGAACTGCAGAATAAATGAAGGTTGGCGAAGGATGAAGTGACGATATGCGTGGGAAATGATTCCAAGGTTGATGCAATCATCGTCGACACGATCTCACTTCAGTTACCATCGGGATTAGTTATGAACTTAAATAATTGTTATTTAGTGTCTGTGTTAAGCATGAACATTATGTCTAGATCTTGTTTATTGTGAGACGGTTACTCATTTAAGTCGGGGAATAATGGTTGTTCTATTTTTATGAGTAATATCTTTTATGGTCATGCACCAAATGTGAGGGGTTTGTTCATATTAAATCTTGATTGTGATGACACACATATCCATAACATAGACCAAAAGATGTAGAGTTAACAATGATAGCACCACCTTTTTGTGGCACTACCGCTTAGGTCATATTGGTGTAAAGCGCATGAAGAAACTCCATGCTGATGGACTTTTGGAGTCACTTGATTTCGAATCACTTGACACGTGCGAACCATGCCTCATGGGCAAGATCAATAAGACTCCATTCTATGGAACAATGGAGCGTGCAAGTGACTTGTTGGAGATCATACATACTGATGTGTGTGGGCCAATGAGTGTGGAGGCGCGTGGCGGATATCGTTATTTCCTCACCTTCACTGATGATTTGAGTAGGTATGGATATATCTACTTGATGAAGCACAAGTCTGAAACGTTTGAAAAGTTCAAGCAATTTCAGAGTGAAGTTGAAAATCATTGTAGCAAGAAGATTAAGTTCCTCTGATCTGATCGAGGGGGCGAATATCTGAGTTTTGAGTTTGGTGCTCACTTAAGACAATGTGGAATCGTTTCACAGTTGACACCTCCTGGAACACCACAACGTAATGGTGTGTCCGAACGTCGTAATCGTACTTTGTTAGATATGGTGCGATCTATGATGTCTCTTACCAATTTGCCATTATCGTTTTGGGGTTATGCATCACAGACAACTGCATTCACTTTGAATAGGTCACTATCAAAATCCCTCGAGATGACACCATATGAGTTATGGCATGGCAAGAGGCCAAATTTGTCATTTCTTAAAGTTTGGGGATGCGATGCTTATGTCAAAAAGCTTCACCCTGGAAAGATGGAACCCAAAGCAGAAAAGTGTGTCTTCATAGGTTACCCAAAAGAGACATTTGGGTACACCTTCTATCTCAGATCCGGGGGCAAAGTGTTTGTTGCTAAGAACGGAGCTTTTCTTGAGAAAGAGTTTCTCTCGAAAGAATTGAGTGGGAGGAAGATAGAACTTGATGAGGTTTTGGAACCTCTGCTCCCTCTAGATGGTGGCATAGGGCAGAGGGAAATCTCTATCGAGGCAACACCGGTTGAGGAGGAAGCTAATGATGATGATCATGAATCTTCAGATCAAGTTACTATCGGACCTCGCAGGTCGACAAGATCACGTACTGCTCATGAGTGGTATGGGAATCATGTCTTATCTATCATGTTGTTAGACAATAATGAGCCTGCGAATTATTTAGAAGCAATGGTGGGCCCGGATTCCAACAAATGGTTAGAGGCCATGAAGTCCGAGATTGGATCTATGTATGAAAACAAAGTGTGGACTTTGGAAGTATTACCTGAAGGTCGCAAGGCTATTCAGAACAAATGGATCTTTAAGAAGAAGACGAACCGAACGGTAATGTGACTATTTATAAAGCTCGACTTGTGACAAAGGGTTTTTCACAAGTTCAAGGAGTTGACTAGGATGAGACATTCTCACCGGTAGTGATGCTTAAGTCCGTCTGAATCATGTTAGCAATAGCTGCATTTTTCGATTATGAAATCTGGCGGGTGGATGTCAAAACATCGTTCCTTAATGGTTTTCTTAAGGAAGAGTTGTATATGATGCAACCCGAAGGTTCTATTGATCCAAAGGATGCTAACAAAGTATGCAAGCTCTAGCAATCCATTTATGGACTGGTGCAAGCAACTCGGAGTTGGAATAAGCGCTTTGATGAGGTGATCAAGGCGTTTGGGTTTATACAAGTTGTTGGAGAATCTTGTATATACAAGAAAGTGAGTGGGAGCTCTGTAGCATTTCTAATATTATATGTGGATGGCATATTGCTGATTGGAAACGATATGGAGTTTTGAGAGAGCGTAAAGGATTACTTGAACAAATGTTTTTCAATGAAAGACATAGGAGAAGCTGCTTAGATATAAGGCATTAAGATCTATAGAGATAGGTCGAGGCGCCTAATATGACTTTCACAAAGCACATACCTTGATAAATTTTTGAAGAAGTTCAAAATGGAGCAATCCAAGAAGGGGTTCTTGCTAGTGTTGCAAGGTATAAAGTTGAGTAAGACTCAATGTCCAGTAACTGCAGAAGATAGAGAAAAGATGAGTATCGTCCCCTATGCTTCAGCCATAGGGTCTATCATGTATGCAATGCTATGCACAAGACCGGACATTAGCCTGGTCATAAGTATGACTGGCAGGTTTCAAAGTGATCCAGGAGTGGAACACTAGGCGGCGGTCAAGAATATTCTCAAGTACCTAAAAAGGACTAAGGAAATGTTTCTAGTTTATGGAGGTGACGAAGAGCTCGTCGTAAAGGGTTATATCGATGCAAGCTTTGACACTGATCTGGATGACTCTGAGTCTCAAACAGGATACGTATTTATTCTTAATGGACGTGCAGTAAGCTAATGCAGTTCCAAGCAAAGTGTCATAGCAGATTCTACATGTGAAGTGGAGTACATGGCTGCCTCGGAGGCGGCTAAGGAGGGTGTCTGGATGAAGCACTTCATGACGGATCTTGGAGTTGTGCGGAGCGCACTAAATCCAATAACTATGTTCTATGACAACACTGGAGCCATTGCTCTAGCCAAGGAACCAAGGTTTCACAAGAAGACCAGACACATCAAAAAACGCTTCAACCTCATCCGCGACTATGTCGAAGGAGAGGACGTAAATATTTGCAAAGTGCACACAGATCTGAATGTTGCAGATCCGCTGACTAAACCTCTTCCACGAGCGAAGCATGATCAACATCAGAACTGTATGGGTGTTAGATTCATTCCAATGTAAATCGCATAGTGATGTGAGACTAGATTATTGACTCTAGTCCAAGTGGGATACTGTTGGAAGTATGCCCTAGAGGCAATGATAAAATAGTTATTATTATATTTCCTGTTTCAAGATAATCGTTTATTATCCATGCTATAATTGTATTGAATGAAAACATAAATGCATGTGTGCACATATAGACAAAACTATGTCCTTAGTAAGCCTCTAGTCGACTAGCCGGTTGATCAAGGATGGTTAAGGTTTTCTGACCATATGCAAGTGTCGTCACTTGATGACTGGATCTCATCATTGGGAGAATGATGTGATGGACAAGACCCAAACTATAAATGTAGCATGTGATTGTGTCATTTTGTTGCTATTGTTTTCTGCGTGTCAAGTATTCATTCCTATGATCATGAGATCATGTGACTCACTGACACCGGAGAAATGCCTTGTGTGTGTCAAATGTTGCAACGTTACTGGGTGACTATAAAGGTGCTCTATAGGTATCTCCGAAGGTGTCTCGCCATCAAAAGATATGGGTCTAGCTAGTTGAGTTAGCATGGATCAAGACTGGGATTTGTCACTCCGTGTGATGGAGAGGTATCTTGGGGCGCACTCGATAATACAACATCACATATAAGCCTTGCAAGCAATGTGACTAAAGTGTTAGTCACGGTATCTTGTATTACGGAACGAGTAAAGAGACTTTCCGGTAACGAGATTGAAATAGGTATAGGGATACTGACGATCAAATCTCGGGCAAGTAACACACCGAAGGACAAAGGGAATGGTATACGAGATTATAAGAATCCTTGGCACAGAGGTTCAACCGATAATATCTTCATAGAATATGTAGGATCCAATATGGAAATACAGGTCCCGTTGTTGTACATTGACCGGGGAGTGTCTCATGTCATGTCTGCATAATTCTCGAACCCGCAGGGGCGGCACACTTAAGGTTCGGTGATGTTTCGGTATGGTTGAGTTATAGGTGTTGGTGACCGAAGGTTTGTTCGGAGTCCCGGATGAGATCACAGACATCACGATGGTTTCGGGAATGGTCCGTAAATGAAGATTGCTATATAGGATCGTTTCATTTGGACTCCAGAAAGATTTCGGGCATTGTCGGCAGTGTACCGGGAGTGACGAATGGGTTCCGGGTTTTTACAAGGAGGGGGCCGCCCACCCGGGAGAGAACCTAATAGCCCATGGGTGGTGCACCAGCCCTTGGTGGGCTGGTGAGGCCAGTCCAATAGGGCTATTTCGGCTAAGGGAATAATCATAGGAGAAAAGAAAAAAGAGGGAGGTGGGAAGGAAGGAAGGGACTCCTCCTTCCCAAACCGAATTGGAGTTGGAGTCCCTCCTCCTCCACTCAGTCGACGCCCTAGGGGCTCTCTTGAGCCCAAATTCTAGCCCCTCCCCTCCTCCTATATATACTAGAGGTTTTAGGGTTTTTGAGATACAACTTTGCCACGTGCAACCCTAAACCTCTACTTCATAGTTCTTCCTCTAGATCTGTTTTCTGCGGAGCTCGGGCGGAGCCCTGCAAGAATAGATCATCACCATCACTAGCGCGTTGTCGCGCTGCCGGAGAACTCATCTACATCCCCGTATCTCTTGCTGAACGAGGAGATCGTCATCGAGCTGTACGTGAGCTGAACGAGGAGGTGTCGTTCGTTCGGTGCTAGATCGAAACGGATAGTGGGACGACGGTGATTTGAATCATGAAGGTGTACCACTACATCAACCGCATTTCTTAACGCTTCCCGCTTAGAGATCTACAAGGGTATGTGGATCCGATCTCCCTCTCATAGATGAACATCACTCTGATATGTCTTCGTGTGCGTAGGAATTTTTTTGTTTCCCATGCAACGTTCCCCAACAGTCCATACCTTGGCAAATACTCCCTCCCCTCTTCTCCTGCAATCCATCAAAGTAAGGTCTACAGTTCGGTAGCCCTACCTAAGATCTGTTGGTTGACTTTGACAGCATCCACTACGTGGTTTTCTCACATGGAGTCATCTCCATGGGAGGAGTGTAGTAGATCGATCTATGCTCAACAATCAAAGATGTCAAAACATTATCAAACCCTAGAACGGAGGTGGGGGAGTCTATATAGTCTTAACCATGAAGGGGTAAGTGGGAGAGAGATACAAGGCCAAATGTCGTCGCTGCGCACAGGTAGTTCCGGACGTTCATAGGACGTATGAAAGCACATATTCTACCTTGGTGGTTTTGATAATTCATGACAACATACATTGTCTCTTGGACTAACACTTTTACCTAGTATATTTTAGGTTTAGTCCACAAAGAGCCTTGGCTATAGGATTTGTGAGGAGAAGCCCCTTGATGAAGGAAGGAATAGGATTGGCTCAAGCTTCAAGCAAGAAGACTCTACATTTTACATTTGTGAGAAATCACTTTGAGTCCACATGAAAGCCAATACTATTAAAAGGGGATGAGGTATTATGATGAATTGGTTGCTCATGTGCATAGAGATAGCCACCAAAACTACTCAGCCATTCTCCCACAAAATATATCTGTCCCAAGCCATATAAGCAAAATCGGTCCCACCAACATTTCCAAGTCGGCCCTCCGATTTTACACTTAGAAAGATCCTATGCAAAACCCTACCATCTCGGTACCACCAACAACCATTCAGTGCCACTAAAATCAGTGACGAACTTTGTGGTTAGCCATTTTCAAGATTCAGTACCACCGAGTTTCAGAATTGGTCTCACCGAGATTTGGACCAACTTTTTGGTTAGCCATTTTCAAGAATTAGTACAACAGAGTTTTGAAAATTGGTCTCACCGAGTTTTCGACCAACTCTCTAGTTATTCATTTTCAAGAATTGGTACCACCAAGTTTTGAGAATCGAATTCACCGAGAATTTAGAAGTTCCACATTTAGTGCCATTAGGACAACAATATTAGTACCACCGAGATTTATATATCAGTCTCACCGAGAATTTAAAAGTTGCCACATTTAGTGCAACTCGGTACCACCGAGATTCATTTTGGTGTCACCGAGTTGGGAAATAATGTTGTAACATTGGATTTTGGGGGATGCCTATATATACCCCTCCACCTACTTCTCATTTATCGAGGAAGCACTCTAAACACACTTACACTTGCCAGATCCATTTTTTTAGAGAGAGCCACCTACTCATGTATTGAGATCAGGAGATTCCAATCCTACTAATTGAAACTTGATCTCTAGCCTCTCCAAGTTGCTTTCCACAAAATCAATCTCACCTACCCATGCCAAAACTGTGAGAGAGTGATTGAGTGTTGAGGAGACTATCTGATGAGGACATGACTACCTTGGATATTATCACAATCATTGCATATCTGTATTTATTTGACGTGAAATGTGATAAAATTCATGCAATAATTTATTTATGTTATCCGAAACAAAGATACTTCACCTGTTTTTATTTTATGCCTAAATGCAGAATGGCCGAACACTTGTATGAACCACGTGTGATGACAAGGGAAGAGGAAATGGTTGGGTGCTATTTAAGAGGTCCTCTCATGTCAAAGGAAATAATTAGTTGTTGTTCAAGAAGTTCTCTGACGTCACTTTTACCCCATGAGAAGATAGAGTCCAAGTCTTTCACGTTCTGGACTCAGATTTGGATTGCGCATACATACATGTACCAAAACGCCAAAAACTTTTACATCCAGTCTCCGAATTGGGTGATTCGTTTTGGGCTGCAAATTACATTTTATGTGCTTTCCAGACCAATTGGAATCACATTCAAATTCGTCCGGAGAGTGGAGATATCGACGAAATAATATGACATTGCACCAGAATCCGAGTCAAACAACAAGTCCGAAGGTGTTGCATCACCTCCACTTGGGCCCATAGGCCTTGTACAGCCTAGGGTTAGTTTTAGGCTGCCTTGGGACGTCCTCCCACCTCCTTGGCCGCCACCCCTTGCTCCTATATAAGTAGATCAACCTAGTAGGTTTTTGATGGGGATTTGTTTAGTTAAAAGTTAGTCATTGCAACTTCGTGTACTTCGTTTGTGTCCAACGACCAGACCAAGACCACTTTCAGATCCCCACCCTTATGAATACTTCATCTATATTCGCAATATTCAGATTGCAATATCATATTCTTGCTTGTTCTTCTATTGCTTGCAGGAATAGACCTTTGTGGTCAGTTTGATCCTGCTCCGGCGTGGTCAATAACCTCTTGGAGATTAGTTTAGCGATTCCTAAGGCGCAATGTCATGCACGTTTGTAGTCGGATCGTCAAAGTCGTCTCCACCAAATCGATAGTTATCATTTCATCGAAAGATCAGGACACACTCGCCGCTATCAAGTGGTATTAGTTTTGAGGTTGCTCGGTGAGAATTTCAAGTTATCCCTATATTAGATTTATTTTTCTTACCTATTACCCGAGAAGAAACCACAAAAAAGATTTAGATCTAGTCATCATTTTTCCAAGCCAGTTTGAGGCTTTGCAATTTACTTTTTAGTGCTTGCATCATCGTGTCAAGTTGCTGGTCTTAGCGTCTAGTCTATTAGAGTTTCGAGTTAGGTTCACAAGTTGTCACACCTCCGTCGCACCATCTTCATCGCTGCTGCCATATACCACCACCACGCCGCTGTCATCCTTTCCGTTGTCGCCCACAACTATCCATCAATTTCCAGCGTTCGCATCTACATTTGATCCAATCTGCACCTTATCTGATTTGTTGGAGAGAAGAGAAAAAAAAGTCAGGGAAAAAAATAAAAAAAATAAAAAAGTGAGAGAAAAATAGAGAGAAAAAGTATAAAAAAGTGTGAGAAAAAAATAGAGAAGATAAAAAATACAAATTTCGGATCTATCTAGAGTCAATCCCGTATGTGAATTCGGATTGGAAACTCTTTAGTGCATTGTTCGGTTAAACAAGCATATCTTCCTCAAACGAAGCCCGTTTTGGCTCCACGAGTATTCAAATTCGAGGTATCGACGAGACTTATATGAATAGTTCATCTAGCATGTTCACTATTGTCACCTCAAAATCGGCTTCTAGATAGGACTTTTTGCCCTACGAACGTGAGGAACACAGTTTGTCAATATTTTTCAGGTCCGTTCCCGATTTTTTGAGTCCTCATACGATCTCGGAATTGAGTGATTCTTTTTGCATTTGAAAGCTTGATTCAGTAGCATTGTTGAGAAAAAAATATAAGAAATTTGACATCATATTTTCAAGTGGGAGTTTTTTTTACAAGTTTTGGTTTATCCTGCTTGGGGGTCATTTATCATCACTATCTTTACTGCCATTGTGATGTTCACTTATATCTTCTTATCCAGAGCTACTTCATATCATTCGTTGCTGCTATTTGTGCTTTGACGTGACTTCATTAGTGTTCTAGGCTCGCGTCCCTAGTATGGTCTAGCCTAGGACAAGCACAATACTGTTGTTGAGTGTTTATTCAGCATTGCATCTCTGAATTGGTTATTGCTAATATTTTGCTACCATATATTATAAGCCTTCCCAGCTCCACATACATCTACATCATGTGTTTGACGCCACCTGGTAATCGCTATATCCAAGCTTTGAGAGTTTTGACTACACCGGTTGTCGATCACCACTTGCTGCTGGGTAAGAACTGGTAAGAATTTGAGATTGGCTTGACGGATTTGTGACAGACCACCACCACCACTACCACCACTTCCCAGTAGTCCATAGGAACAATATTTTTGGATTTTGTTTTTTCTACTAGTCATGACAGGATCCAGAGATTTCAATCCATGGGTTTCTTCGATCGTGGGAAACATGCCACCAAAACAACCGTTACGAGAGGTGCATAGATATCAAAATGCGCATGATCAGGTTAATGTTTCCATACCATCATTTAACGACCGTTTTAGACCTGCTTTATATATTGATTGGGAATTTGAAATAAATGATATGTTTGCTTCCCATAATTTTTCTGAACATAAGAAAGTTAAGGTCACGGTTGGTTCTTTCACCGGTTATGCTTCAGTTTGGTGGAGCGAATATTGTCGGTTACAGCTTGATTATATACCTACTACTTGGGATGATTTGAAACTTGCCATGAGACAAGCATTCGTTCCTGCTTATTATAATCGTTGCATGATTAAAAAGCTACAACATTTAAAACAAGGTAGTGACACTATAATGAAATATTATGATGATTTACAAACGACCTTGTTGCATTGCTTGTTAGAAGAAAGTGAAGAAGATTTTATGGATAGATTTTGGGAAGGATTAAACCATGATATTGAGGAGCTACTAATTCAAGAAAAGTGTTACCCTGTGAATTGTTTGTTTCATCTTCCTTGCAAAGCTGAACAGGAAATAAAACAACGTGTTACCCACAAGGACAACAAGCTCAAGGTGCACATTCCAAGAGTTGATGCGATTGTTCCTTCCACTACTAGGCTTACTATGACATCCACATCAATTGTTGTGACGACTACATCACCTTCACCATGTGGCACATCACCATCGAGAGTGCCTACATCGACTGAGTTGATCATAACAGGTAATGACAAAGGTACTTATCTTCCACCTCCACATGAGTATGATGAATGCCTTATCAATTGCAATGTACCATGTGATGAGCTACCCATTACTTTGGTCACACAACCCATTTTGGAGGACTATGTGTGACAGCCCGAGACCGACGCTCTAGAAGATTCCCCCTCTTTTCCGTTGCTGCCATGTTATTATTTGTCTGTTGCATGCATCATCGCATCATCCGCATTGCATCGGCACTCCGTTGCCGCCGGTTTTAAAAACATGCATCCGTTATTAGCTGTCGGTTCTCGTCGTTGCCCGTTTTGAGCCCAACCACACACGAACGCGCCCGCGGCATCATTAATTATGTTGTTTTAAAAATTGCGTATAGAATATTATCGGATTGAGTCGAAACTTGACGTGCGGCCCTATTTTAATATAGGTAGGCCGCGTGCCAATTTCGTTGCAATCGAAGTCCGTCCGGTACCCGAACGGTCGATCGTAGCGGTATCGTCTTCGGTTATTCGTCGGATGTTTTTTAGTGTTTTAAATCGCGTTGCCGCGCCGTACCATTTCCTCTCGTCCCCACCTAGCCAGTCCTCACAGACCACGTAACCCATTTATTCCATTCCCATGTCTGGGGACGTCCGATCGCAATCCCGTGGTCGAAATCGGAGGTCAAATCGGTAAACCCTAGCCCCCATTTCCTATTTAACCCCCCTAACCTGCCTAAATCTGACCGCTCTCTCTCCTCCTTGAAATCCGCACCCCACGAACCCCAGCCGCAACTCCTCTCTCCCACATCCATCTTCCACCTACCAGCACCAAGGCCCGCCGGACCCAGATCTAGCCCGCCCGGGCCTGATCCGGGCCAACACCGTCACCGCCAGCCGGCAGCTCGAGGGGAGGAGCCCCCGAGCCAGCTTGTGCCGAGCACCAGCAGCCTAACCCCGCCTCCATGCCCGTGCCTTCGCTAGATCCCGCCGCGTGCAGCTTTCGCCCTAGCCGCTGACCAGCCGCCGGCAGCGCCGCCCCACCGGTGCCCGACAGGTCCCCGATGCGCCCCTTCCCTCGCTCCCGCCAGGTCGCCGCTGCAGCATGGACCCATCGCCACCGCCCAATCCAGGTCGGATCTGGATCCAGCTGCCGTTGACCGCGCCTGGGCCACATTGGGCGTGACACCCAGCGCACAAACGACCCGCGTCGCCTCTTTGGCCTGTTCCCATCTTGCCCACGCCCAGCTCCGCTCTTGGGCCAAATCCGAGCCGGCCCAGCTTCGCCGCCCCTTCAGCCTTCGAGCCGGCCTAGCTCCGTTCCTCCGACCGCCCCCAATGGCCCAAGGTGAAGCCCCAGCCCCGCTCGTGTGTAGAATATATATGTTGCGCTTGCCCCAGTTGGCCCGTTAAGCTCCAGATTTGGCCCGTAGTAGTTTAGGTATTTTAACGTGCGAATTTAGTAATTCCAGAAAATTGTCGGATATTCAAACGCCCGTAGATAACTAACCGTCCGTCGGATCACGACGGTTTATATATGTAACTTGTGTAGTTTTTCGCATAGAACATTATTTTGCAACTAGCATGCATATTTGGAGTGGTTTGAGCCGCTATTGCATAGATTTGTGTGCTATCCTAATAGGTTAATTGTTGTGTAGATATTTTTGTGCGTGTCCGGATTGTTCAAATCCCGTAGATAAAATATTCACGTTTTTCGGGACCCTTTGCCATGTATTTTAGTTAGTATCTCGCTATTTTGCATGTAGGTGCCGTCAATAGTTTTACTTTGTCGTGTTTAGGTCATATTCTCGCATATACGTGTGGCATTAGTTTTATTTCTCAACCCCACATATTATATATGTTTTTGGGATAGAAAATCCATAGAATTTAACTGTGCATTTAGTTTTGCCTTCCTAGTAAGTTTGCGTGCATGATATTATGCCATGTTTCCCTCTTGTTTATTTTGTGGGATTTATTCCGCGCGTGATATGCATGAGTTGTGAACTAGAGATATGCTCTTGGATATGTATGCTAGCCCCTGGTATTTTTGGTTGCCTTAGAAATCCATGTTTAGGTGTTGTTTGCTTGTTGCCTACATCCTAGAAAATAGTGCTGATTTGGAGATGCTGAAATATTTGTAAGTCTGAAATTTGTTATATTTTATTGTTGTATTGCCATGAGTTTTGCTAGTGATCTACAGCTCCTTTGAGGTTGGTTCAATGGAGTTAATTGTAGTCCTCAAGATTCTCTAGCATGTTGTAAACATTCATGCCATTCGGAGCCCTGTAGCATATAGTTTTACTGCTGTCAATATTCCTTCAGATCGAAAACTGCACTGTCAAGAGTGATATTTTCACTAAGTATGAAACTGTGTGTGAGATGCCATTTTGTGAGTTATTTTCCTAATGTTTTGTTCTTCCATGATAGATGTTATTAGTAGTATGTTGTAGTGCATCTTGTCCTCTACTACCTCATGTCTTGTTTGAGCATTTTAGATTTATGTAGCTTGTTGTTTTGGGGTGTAGAAAATGTCATGTTGCTGTTTTGGGCAGATTGTAGCTATTTCTTGTTTAGCTCGTATTTGTTGAACAGTTGCTCCGTTTTGATCGTGTCCAATATGAAACTTGTTTAGAATCTTGTGTAGGTTCATATTATCTTGCTGTTTGAATGTTTTGGGATGCTTGTGACTATCATTGCATACATACTGCATTCATGCCATCATATCTTGAAGTGCTCATATCTTTTGAACCGTAGCTCCATTGGAGATGTTCTCCATGTGTAAATTGATTGGAACAACGCGTAGAACCACGTGAACCACTTTATTTTGCTATTTAACAAGTATTAAAACATGTTAGTTCAGATCTGGACATAATTCTAATTTAACCTGTGGGGTCATCTCGGAGATGCTATATGTCGTTTCCGACCTCATTTAAAATGCCTAGATAGGTAGATTATTTGTGATTCACCCCTTGCCATGTTTAACCACATTTACTATCACCTTGTTCCTAAACGGGAGTGAACTAAACAATTAAACATGGATTTTCGTCGATATGCAACTCGTTGCATATCGAGCTTCACTTAATGTGTAGTGTTTGCGTGATGTGAAATGTCATGCCATGCCTTGCATAATTGAACTGATCATACATCATATTAGGTTGTGCATCATGTCGTGCATGTGCCGTGGTGAATATCTGTGTTGATGCTTGTTTCCACTTTGCTCTGTCTCGATAGAGTTCCTCAAGCGTGTCAGAATATGAGGACCCGTTCGACTACATCGGTTTTTCTGCTTCACGGAGTCGTTCCTCTTCCAAGCGGGATCTCAGGCAAGATGATCATTTCCGTAGATACCATTACTATCATTGCCATGCTAGTTTTATCGTTTCTATCGTTATGTCTCGCTGCCTATCACCTGTTAAATGCCAGCCTCTCAACATTGCCATGAAAACCTTCAACCTGATCACAACCTAGCAAACCACTGATTGGCTATGGTACTGCTTCCTTAACCAGGTGTTAGTGTTGCTAGTTGCAGGTGCAGTTGCTTCCATGTGATAACATGGGTTCCTTGTTATATCACCCTATTAGTTGCTATTTAATTTTAATGCACCTATATACTTGGTAAAATGTGGAAGGCTCGGCCTTCTAGCCTGGTGTTTTGTTCCACCTTTGCCCCCTTAGTTCCGGCTACCAGTGTTATGTTCCATAAATGAGCGCTCCTAACATGCTTGGGGTTGTTATGGGGACCCCCTAGATTCTCGTTTTGGGATAAAGCTCGTCTGGCAAGGCCCAACATTGGTACTATATTTGCCCAACATAATATTTTGCTAATACTGAAAAACATAGGGAGTTAGCGCAACTCGAGGAGTAATTCAACATAATACAGGGAGGGCCAGTGTTGATGGTGCTGGTCCAAAACAGAGCACTGTGTGGGGCCAACCCAGGGCAACTTGGGTGATTTCTATCAGGCCACCGTACGCGTAGCTTATCTGTCGTGTCTTGAGGACGAGATACGCGGCTCCTATCGGGATTATCGACACGCCGGGCGGCCTTGCTGGACTTGTTTTACCTTTCTCGAGCGTCTTGTGCGAGGGATTTCGAGAATGCTTTGAGTTATCTCGAGGTTGAGGTTTTCCAATAGGAAACCCGAGGAGATCACGGGTTTCCCTGATCGAGGTCATTCCATCACAATTGTGGTAGTTTGTGATGGAGTAGTTGGAGCACCCCTGCAGGGTTAAATCTTTCAGAAAGTCGTGCCCGCGGTTATGTGGCAAGGTGGAAAATTTGTTTAAAATATGGTAGATAACTTGAAGTAAACTTAATAATAACTTGCCAACTCAGTGTGTAACCGTGACCGTCTCTTTCGTGAGCTCCTTCTCCAATCGAGGACACGGTGGGGTTATGTCTGACGTAAGTAGGTGTTCAGGATCATTCATTTGATCATCAGTAGGTCACGTCCGCTGTAAGTAGATCATCCCCCTTCTTATTCTTGTAATCTTAAGTTAGCCACCTCAAATAATGCTTAGTCGCTTGCTGCAGCCTCACCACTTAACCATACCTCACCTAATAAGCTTTGATAGTTCTGATACCTTTGGAAATGAGTTTGATGAGTCCCCTGTGGATCATAGATTACTACAACACTAGTTGCAGGTACATGTAAGGATTTTAAGATGTTAGTGCGATGATTGTTTATTTGGAGTATCTTCTTCTTCTTCTTCGTCGATCTAGGATGGATTCCACGCCGACAGCCTAGGATAGCAAGGATGGACGTCGTTCTTTCCTCGTTTGTTTTTCGTCCGTAGCCAGACCCTGTTGTTCTGCATGATGATTATGTATTGTATTGATGTGACTCTGATGTAGCTTGTGGCGAGTGTAAGCCAATTCCATATACTCATCTTTTTAGTACATGTACTTGTAACGATATCCATTCTTGCGAAACGACGAGATGCGCTCTATCCCCGTCGAGGCCCTCGTGCCAAAATAAGGATAGGGTCGCATCTTGGGCGTTACACTATGTTCATGATTTCACTTTGCCATGTGATCAACTAAGTGATATATCAACAATGTTGAGTGAACCGATTGAATTAACTGTTGATGAAAAAGAACCATGTGAATCCGAGAATAAATCAAATTTGCATCAAATATTTTTCAAAATAATTGTGCAATTGTTTAATCATTTTGATATGACCTCTAATCTTGGTGATGATTCTATGTCAAATGACTTGTTGCATGTTTGTTTATTTCAGCATGTTGTAGGATGTAAATTTGAAACAATGAAAGTGTATTCACCAATGTTAGGATTGTTTAATGATGAACATTGTCAATCTTTTCATATCAATAAGAGCTTCACTTATATGTGCAAACTAAGTTGCAATATTTTCATGCGTTCTACTTCTTGTGATAATATTTTGGCATTATTTTTCATAACCTATCAAAGATACTCATGTATACATGTGTCATATGTGCAAAAACCAAGGGAAGTAAAAATGGATGACATATACATATACAACATGTACACCTTGTCTCTTTTGTTAGCCACGTTTCAGATTAAGAAAGCACCGAGGACGACTTTATTTTCAAAAAGGGAAGGATGATGAGGACATGACTACCTTGGATATTATCACAATCATTGCATATGTGTATTTATTTGAGGTCAAATATGATAAAATTCATGCAATAATTTATTTATATTATCTCAAACAAAAATACTTCACTTGTTTTTATTTTATGACTAAATGCAGAATTGTCGAACACTTGTATGAACCACGTGTGATGACAAGGGAAGAGGAAATGGTTGGGTGCTATTTAAGAGGTCCTCTCATGTCAAAGGAAAAAATTAGTTGTTGTTCAATAAGTTCTCTCACGTCACTTTTAGCCCAAGAGAAGATAGAGGCCAAGTCTTTCACATTCTCGACTCAGATTCGGACTGCACAGACATACCTGTACCCAAACGCCAACAACTTTTACATCCACACTCCGAATTGGATGATTGTTTTTGGGATATAAAGTAGATTTTACGTACTTTCCAGACCAATTGGAATAAACTTCAAATTCGTATGGAGAGTGGAGGTATCGACCAAACAATATGACATTGCACCAGAATCCGAGTCAAAGAACAAGTCCAAAGGTGTTGCATCACCTCCACTTGGGCCCATAGGCCTTGTACAGCCTAGGGTTAGTTTTAGGCTTCCTTGGGACATCCTCCCACCTAGTTGGCTGTCATCCCTTGATCCTATATAAGTAGATCAACTTAGTAGGTTTTTGCTGGGGATTTGTTTAGTTAAAAGTTAGCCATTGCAACTTCGTGTACTTCATTTGTGTCCAACGACCAGATCAAGACTGCTTTTGGATCCCCACCCTTATGAATACTTCATCTATGTTCGCAATATTCAGATTGCAATATCATATTCTTGCTTGTTCTTTGATTTTTCTGACCATGATACCGAAACTAATCAATTTATTGGATGTGGAAGGTTAAGTGTTGCGGTAGCAGCAACACTAAGCATATATGGTGGCTAACTTACGAGGACATAATTTAAAGTGAGTGGTCTACGCATGACGCTCCTGAGCTACATAATGATCACTAAGTGATCCTGAACACCTACTTACGTCACTCATAACCCCACCATGCCCTCAGTCAAAGAAGGAGCTCATGAAAGAGACAGTCATGGTTACGTAAAGAGTTGGCATACTATAGTTAAGTTTACTTCAAGTTTTCTAGAGCCGGATGTTAAACAAAGTTTCAAAGTTGCCACATAACCGCAGGAATCGTTTTCCGAAAGATATCAAACCTGCAGGGGTGCTCCAACTAGTCATCGCAAGCTATCACAAGCTGCTCTGAAGAGAAAACCTCAACCTCGAGAAAGCCCAAAGTATCACTGGTATCCCAATGCACAACAAATTCGCTAAAAGTAAGAAAAATCTAGCAAGACCGCCCGGTAGGCCAGATCCCAATAGGAGCTGCACATATCTCTGTCTCAGGGCACTACTGTATGGGACTAGCTACAGGAAAAACCAATCCTTGAGTTGCCTCGAGGCGGCCCCGCAGGCAGCCCGGATTGGACCAACACTCATGAGGATCATTGGCCCGGGTTGTTGATTAAGATCCACGGGGTAGTTATTCCCTATCCATTTTTTATTAAGTTGTTTAACAAATGTAGTACAACTGTTGGGCCTTGCCAAAAGAATCTTATCTCAAAACAAATTGTCAAGGTGGTCCCCTTAACAACCCCAAGCATGTTAGGAGCGGTCAATATGGAACATAACACCGGTAACCGAAACTATGGAGGAAAAAGTGGAACAGAAAACTAAGCAAAAGGCCAAGGCTTACTCATTTACCAAGTATATAGGTCCACTAAATTAAATAACATAAATAAGATTATATTCAAAATGTCCATGTTATCACATGGATCATCCTGCACCTGCAACTAGCAAAGCTATAAGATGGTTGAGCAAGCGCTAGCTTAGCCAACCAATGGTTGCTAGGATGTGTACGGGTTAGAGGCTTTTCATGGCAACGTTTAGAGGCTTGATATTTAGGTGGTAGGGAGCGGTAAATATCAAAGGAAATGAGTCATCTAATCACAACAAAATTAGAAATGATATCAAGGTCACGGTCATCTTGTGGGATGCTTCCTCTTACGGGTACAACTCTTCCTCTTCAGGAACGTAATCAACGGGATCCTCACACTCGTTCTCAGGGCCCGATGCTATACAAAGAAAATACACATCTAATGAACATAAAGCAAGCTGCATTGCTTCAAAGAACATGATGCATGAGTGTCGGTATGAAAGGAGCATGGCAATGCTAACTAGTCATCTTTCTCATGCATTTATTTAGTTGTTTAGCATTCTAGACAGAACCTCAAGTTTTATTTATTTGGGAATGCATGAACATGGAATAAATGGATGCAACAAAATAAAATAGTATAAAATAATATAATGAACGTCGCAAACCGAGCTACGAAACTCCCGAAATTCAAAAAATAAGATACGAAAGGACACAATGACTAAACATCATTTGAGAGACAGCTATGGGAAATTTCTTGCCACTCCAAGTATGCCACTGGATTAGGCACAAAGTTCTAGGTAAAATAGAATTAAAGATCATGCAAAACAAAGGAGCACAACTCACACAAAGCACAATATAATCTAGCAACCAATCTGTCCACAAACAGCAACATACCACTTTGATCATGTGAAAACTGGTAGCTACAACCACTGAACAAGTTCAACCAAGACATGAACATGAAGCTATCAAGGAGCACAATAATACCTAACCAACAGAAACATGGATAGGTCCATGAAACAATGGCAATCAAGCCCCTAACATGGCAAGAAATATCACATATTCGGACTTAGAGAAAATTTGAGTTTGCACTAGCAGTTTTTAACCTCATGGCAAGTTGACAGCAATAAAACTCTACTCTATAGGAAATTTCATTGCATGAACTTTAACAGGACGACAGAGGGCAACAACTAAAAATAACTCCAACTGTAGAGGAATCTCCCACAAAACCGAGCATAAAATCAATCATGCAAGTATAAGTCAAAACTTGCCAAAATTGAAAGATGCCAGATCTAGCCATGTCCAGATTTATACATTTCGAAAAATGGAATATACACAAACAAAGGATAAACAACAACAAACAGTTCATAGGGGGCACCCACTCGCATACCCGCACCCCGGATGACAAGTGGGGCCATGGCCCACTGTGAGTGCCCAGTGGAGAAACTGGGAAAAACATTAGGATTAAACGACGCCCGCGAGATTCAAACCCGGGTCTCCCCGGAAGGAGCATGCGGGCACAACCAATCGGGTAGGCGAGGATTGCTAAACAAAGGGGGACGCCACTCAACTTGACCCTCTAAAGGATCTGCCATTCCTCTAGTCTGTGGCAGCGAGGCAAAGGACGGTGCCGGCGAGGCCTCCGGTGACTAATAGGGTGAATGAGCGGTTGCGGGGACGCGGAACATTGTGGGGTCCGTTTGGGACCTCAGCCAAAGCTGCGATGCATGGATGGGGGATGATCTGCGACGACGCTAGCGGATCACACGGGCACGACAACCATCGATAGAGCTACGCTACGGGGGCAACCGACACACTCGGATTGCTCAGAGAGAGGAACAGGGTTGCGGTTTCTCACCCAGCTTTGACGGTGACAATGGGAAGGACGACGGGGCTACTTTCAATGGCGAGCTCGGATCCAACGCGGGGGAAGAAGGGCTCGACGGTGCCTCATTCAATCCTTGCGTGCGGGCGAGGAAAACGGGGAAGACAAGGACGACGAGGCTTTCGCGCTAGACAACGAGGGGCTGCGGCAGCGACGATCACGTTGGAGCGGAGCTATTTTGCACTTTGGCCATGGCGGCGACGACTATGGTGGCTACTTACCTGGCGGCGGCACGGGAGGAGGAGTGGGGGATAATGGAACCCTAGCACGCGACCCTGCTTTTATAGGAGGCTGAGACGGCGTGCGTGGCCATGAAGGCTGATACGTCTCAAACGTATCTATAATTTTTGATGGTTTCATGCTGTTATCTTGTCTTCTTAGGATGTTTCGTGTACCTTTGATATCTTTTTTTGGGACTAACTTACTAATTCAGTGCCAAGTGCCAGTTCCTGTTTTTTCTGTGTTTTTAACTCTTTTCAGATCTGATTTTGGAACGGAGTCCAAACGGAATAAAAACCCCGAAATGACTTTTTCCCGAACGGACGAAGATCAGGGGGCCTCTGGGCCAAGCCTGGTGGGCTCCAGGGAGCCCACAAGCTCCCACACCGCCACCAGGGGGAGGTGACGGTGTCACGGCTTGTGGCCTCACTGGCCGCCCCCTGGCCTAGATCCTTGGCCTATATATTCCCAAATATTCAGCAAAAAATCAGGGGAGCCTCGAAAATACTTTTCCGTCGCCGCAAGCTTCCGTTTCCGCGAGATCTCATCTGGAGACCCTTCCCGGCGCCCTGCCGGAGGGCACTTTGGAGTTGGAGGGCTTCTTCATCATCATCACCGCCCCTCCAATGACTCGTGAGTAGTTCACTTTAGACCTACGGGTCTCTAGTTAGTAGCTAGATGGCTTCTTCTCTCTCTTTGGATCTTCAATACAAAGTTCTCCATGATCTTCATGGAGATTTGTCCGATGTAATCTTCTTTGGCGGTGTGTTTGTCGTGATCCGATGAATTGTGGATTTGTGATCAGATTATCTATGATATATATTTGAGTCTTTGCTGATTTCTTATATGCATGATTTGATATCCTTGTAAGTCTCTCCGAGTCTTGGGTTTTGTTTGGCCAACTAGATCTATGATTCTTGCAATGGGAGAAGTGCTTGGTTTTGGGTTCTACCATGTGGTGACCTTTCCCAGTGACAGTAGGGGCAGCAAGGCACACATCAAGTAGTTGCCATCAAGGGTAAAAAGATTGGGTTTTTATCATTGGTTTGAGATTATCCCTCTACATCATTGACATCTTGCTTAAGGCGTTACTCTGTTCTTATGGACTTAATACACTAGATGCATGTTGGATAGTGGTCGACGTGTGGAGTAATAGTAGTAGATGCAGAAAGAATCGGTCTACTTATTTTGGACGTGATGCCTATAGATATAATCATTGCATAGATATCGTCACGACTTTGCGCGGTTCTATCAATTGCTCGACAATAATTTGTTCACCCACCATCTACTTGCTTTCATGAGAGAAGCCACTAGTAAACACTACGGCCCCCGGGTCTATTCACATCCATCATTTACACCTCCGCTTTTACTTTGCTTTGTTACTTTGTTGCTTTCACTTCTCACTTGTCAAACAATCTATAAGGGATTGACAACCCCTTCATAGCGTTGGGAGCAAGCTTTTGTGTTTGTGCAAGATCTTGAGATACTCCTCCACTGGATTGATACCTTGGTTCTCAAACTAAGGGAAATACTTACCACCACTACGCTACATCACCCTTTCCGCTTCGAGGGAACACCAACGCAAGGCTCCAAGGCCACGGGGGAAATCCTTTGCATACTTGCCTAGGAAGTCCCTTAAGGCGTAGCCGGAGCAGAAGGATCAAGCCAAGTATTCTCCCGTGGACGTGCCTATTTCTGGCATCATTGGAAGGTCTTTCGTTGCAGTAGCAGAAGTACTTCTGGCGCCGTTGCCGGGGAGGAGAAATCAAGATCTATCCAAGTAGGTCTCACAAACTCAAATCTTGCATTTACTTTTGTTGCCAGTTGCCTCTCATTTTACTCTCCCCCACTTCACATTTTCCGTTTCCATTTGCCTTTCTCCTTTGCCTTTTTCGTTTGCCTTTTTCGTTCGCCCTTTTCTCTCACTTGCTTTCTGTTCTCTTGTGTGCCATGTGCCTTCAATATGCTTGCATCTTCGCTTGCTGAAAATCTATTGTTATGGATCCTCATCCACTAGCTAGTCTCTTTAAGAGACCCACTATTGTTGAATGAATTGCTAGTGTGTTGAGGACACTTGACTATCTTTATGGAGTTTTGCTTGAGAAGCGTGAATCTGAAGATTGTGTGGAAGAAAACTATGAAGTGATTCATGAGGGTTCATTGGATGAAAAGCATGATTGCAATGGTTTCACTATAAACTCTATTAGTGATAATCATGCTAAAATTATGCAAAACCCTAAGCTTGGGGATGCTAGTCTTGCTATGACCACTACTTGTTGCAAAGATCATGATTGGGGTGATGATTTTTCTTTTGATCTTGAAAATTTGTTTAAGCCTCATGATGAGTATGATATTTGCAACGATATTGAAAGTGGGATTGGAGAAGTCATGACTTTAGTTGATGATAATCCCACTATTTTCAAAGAGCGTCGACTTTGCATGCATGTGGATCATGAAAAGAATATCCTATGGGATAGCTATATTGTTGAATTTGAATATGATCCCACATGTAATTTCTTTGAGAGAGGAAAATATTGTGGTAGAAACCTTCATGTTACCAAATCACCTCTCGTGATGTTGAGATTGCTCTTGTCTCTTTCTTCTTTCTTGCATATGGAAACTATTGGTTGTCTTGACAATCTGTTTTCCTATAAAATGCCTATGCATAGGAAGTATGTTAGACTTAGAAGTGATTTTCACATGCTTTATGATGCTCTCGTTGTGCTTCAATTCTTGTCTTTTGTGTGAGCATCATTGATGCCTAGCTAAGGGCGTTAAACAAAAGCGCTCGTTGGGAGGCAACCCAACGAATCTATCCTTTTTCTTTCTGTTTTGTGTTTTCCACACTTTCATAATTCTGTTATGATTGTGTTTTTTGTGTTTCTTTTTGCGTTTGTGCCAAGCAAAACCATTATGATTAGTCTTGGGGATGATCGTTTGGTCATGCTGGAAAAGACAGAAACTTTCTGCTCACGAAAAGAATTTTCATGTTTTTTCTGTAAGAGCTTTTAAGTTGATTCTTCTTGCTTCTGATTGCTACGCAAATTCTTCAGACTGTCGTAATTTTTAAGAATTTTTGGAGTACCATAGGTATACTAAATATACAGATTTCTACAGACTGGTCTGCTGTTAACAGATTCTGTTTTTGTTGTGTTGGTTGCTTATTTTGATGAAATTATGGATAGTATCGGGGGGTATTAGCTATGGAAGATTGAAAATACAGTAACCCAACATCAGCATAATTAGAATTTAAGTTTGCTACAGTACCTAAGGAAGTGTTGGTTTGCTTTCTCATACTAATGTTATCACGAGTTTTTGTTTAAGTTTCGTGTTGTGAAGTTTTCAAGTTTTGGGTGAAGTTCTTATGGACAAAGAGATAAAGAGTGGCAAGAGCTCAAGCTTGGGGATGACCAAGGCACCCCAAGAGATTCAAGGATGCCGTAAAAGCCTAAGCTTGGGGATGCCCCGGGAAGGCATCCCCTCTCTCGTCTTCAATCCATCGGTAACGTTACTTGGGGCTATATTTTTATTCACCATATGTTATGTGTTTTTGCTTGGAGCGTCTTGTATCAAGATACACCAAGACAAACTCATTCTTGAAGGGAGAGAAGACATCATACATCACACGAGAGAAAGTCAGAGGAGCATTGGCAAGACCAAAACACATCACTCTGTACTCATGAGAGCCAAAACTTGTCCTGATAGCAGTCTTTTGAATATCTTCTTCACGAATGGGGATTTGATGATAGCCCATCAGAAGATCAAGCTTAGAGAAAATCTTGGCAACTTTCAATTTCTCAAACAATTCATTGATGTTGGTAAGTGGGTACTTGTTTCTGATTGTCTTCTTATTGAATGGATGGTAATCAACACAAAGACGGTATGTGCCATCTTTCTTCTTGACAAAAAGAACTCCACAACCCAAAGAGAAGAACTTGGTCTGATCAAACCCATACATTCTTGCTCATCTAGCTATTTCTTCAACTCTTTCAGCTCTTTGGGACCAAGCTTATAAGGACGCTTACAATCTGGTCCAGTTCCAGGTTAGAGTTCAATCACAAACTCTACTGGCTGATGAGGAGGCATCCCTGTCAATTCTTCTGGAAAAGACATCTTTATACTCACACACAACAAGAACTTTGAGAAATGGTTGATATTTCACCCTTCTCATCGAGAGAGAATAGATGAATCATGGCATTGCGAGCAGCTAAAATGATCATGTCTTTTGAAGGATGAGTCAATTTGACTTCTTTGGCTTCACAATCAATGAATGCCTTGTTCATCGCGAGAAAATCCATGCCAAGAATAAGATCAATATCAGAATTGCCAAGAATAATTGGAGAAGCCATAAAATAATAACTTCCCATCTCGACAGAGACATTCGAAACTACGATATTAGAACTGAGATGCTTGCCCGGGGACACAACTTGCAATGCTCTTGGTAAAAACTCAATCGTGAAATTACTGCTAGATGCAAAAGGATAAGACATGAAAGTATGCGATGCACGTGAATCAAATAACACCTTTGCTGGAATAGAATTAACCAAGAGATTACCCATTATCACATCTGAGGAGTCCTCTGCTTCAGTTGCATTGACCATGTTCACTCTTGCACACATGGGATTATGCTTCACCATTGCATTTCTTTGGGGCCTGATTCGAGGAGGAGGAGGCGGAAGACGCCGCTACATGGTACACTTGTTGAAGTAGTGGCGCTTCTGACCACACTTGTGACAAGTCACCTCTGACCGCGGACGGAAGTGAGTTGGAGGAGCTTCTAACTTAGGCGGTTGAGACTTCTACTGGAAAGCTGGGTTGGATGGGTGGGAAGATCCACGACCATCGTTCTACTTGAACTGCTAAGGATGGCGAGGTGGAGGAGGAACCCAGAACTTCTGCTTCTTTGGAACAATCAGGGCTGAGGACGAAGATGAATGAGAGTCCGTGAAGCGCTTCCTTGAATTTGTTGGAAATATGCCCTAGAGGCAATAATAAATTAGTTATTATTATATTTCTTTGTTCATGATAATCGTTTATTATCCATGCTATAATTGTATGGATTGGAAACACAGTGCATGTGTGGATACATAGACAAAACACTGTCCCTAGTAAGCCTCTAGTTGACTAGCTCGTTGATCAAAGATGGTCAAGGTTTCCTGACCATAGGCAAGTGTTGTCACTTGATAACGGGATCACATCATTAGGAGAATCATGTGATGGACTAGACCCAAACTAATAGACGTAGCATGTTGATCGTGTCATTTTGTTGCTACTGTTTTCTGTGTGTCAAGTATTTGTTCCTATGACCATGAGATCATATAACTCACTGACACCGGAGGAATCCTTTGTGTGTATCAAACGTCGCAACGTAATTGGGTGACTATAAAGATGCTCTACAGGTATCTCCGAAGGTGTTCCTTGAGTTAGTATGGGTCGAGACTGGAATTTGTCACTCCGTGTGACGGAGAGGTATCTCGGGGCCCACTCGGTAATACAACATCACACACAAGCCTTGCAAGCAATGTGACTTAGTGTAAGTTGCGGGATCTTGTATTACGGAACGAGTAAAGAGACTTGCCGGTAAACGAGATTGAAATAGGTATGCGGATACTGACGATCGAATCTCGGGCAAGTAACATACCGAAGGACAAAGGGAATGACATACGGGATTATATGAATCATTGGCACTGAGGTTCAAACGATAAGATCTTCGTAGAATACGTGGGATCCAATATGGGCATCCAGGTCCCGCTATTGGATATTGACCGAGGAGTCACTCGGGTCATGTCTACATATTCTCGAACCCGCAGGGTCTGCACACTTAAGGTTCAACGTTGTTTTATGCGTATTTGAGTTATATGGTTGGTTACCGAATGTTGTTCGGAGTCCCGAATGAGATCACGGACGTCACGAGGGTTTCCAAAATGGTCCGGAAACGAAGATTGATATATAGGATGACCTCATTTGATTACCGGAAAGTTTTCGGAGTTACCGGGAATGTACCGGGAATGACGAATGGGTTCCGGGTGTTCACCGGGGGGGGCAACCGACCCCGGGGAAGCCCATAGGCCTTCGGGGTGGCACACCAGCCCTTAGTGGGCTGGTGGGACAGCCCAAGAAGGCCATATGCGCCATAGGAAGAAAATCAAAGAGAAAAGAAAAAAAGGGGAGGTAGGAAAAAGGGGAAGGACTCCTCCTTCCATACCTAGTTGGATTCGGTTTGGAAGGGGAGGACTCCCCCCCTTGGCTCGGCCAACCCCCTTGAGGGTCCTTGGACCCAACGCAAGGCTTCCCCTCTTCCCCCTATATATACGGAGGTTTTAGGGCTGATTTGAGACAACTTTGCCACGGCAGCCCGACCACATATCTCCACGGTTTTACCTCTAGATCGCGTTTCTGCGGAGCTCGGGCGGAGCCCTGCTGAGATTAGATCACCACCAACCTCCGGAGCGTCGTCACGCTGCCGGAGAACTCATCTACCTCTCTGTCTCTCTTGCTGGATCAACAAGGCCGAGATCATCGTCGAGATGTACGTGTGCTGAACGCGGAGGTGCCGTCCGTTCGACACTAGATCTGAGCGGATCGTGGGACGGATCGCGGGACGATTCGTGGGACGATTCGCGGGGCGGATCGAGGGACGTGAGGACGTTCCACTACATCAACCGCGTTTCTTAACACTTCTGATGTCCGATCTACAAGGGTACGTAGATCGGAAATCCCCTCTCGTAGATGGACATAACCATGATAGGTCTTCGTGCGCGTAGGAAATTTTTTGTTTCCCATACGACGTTCCCCAACAGTGGCATCATGAGCTAGGTTCATGCGTAGATGTCTTCTCGAGTAGAACACAAAAGTTTTTGTGGGCGGTGATGTGCGTTTTTCTGCCCTCCTTAGTCTTTTCTTGATTCCGCGGTATTGTTGGATTGAAGCGGCTTGGACCGACATTACTCGTACGCTTACGAGAGACTGGTTTCATCGCTACGAGTAACCCCCTTTGCTCAAAGATGACTGGCAAGTGTCGGTTTCTCCAACTTTAGTTGAATGGGATTTGACCGAGGAGGTCCTTGTATAAGGTTAAATAGCAATTCATATATCTCCGTTGTGGTGTTTGCGTAAGTAAGATGCGATCCTACTTGATACCCATGGTCACCACGTAAAACATGCAACAACAATTAGAGGACGTCTAACTTGTTTTTGCAGGGTATGTTTGTGATGTGATATGGCCATCGATGTGATGTGATATATTGGATGTATGAGATGATCATGTTGTAATAGTTAATATCGACTTGCACGTCGATGGTACGGCAACCGGCAGGAGCCATAGGGTTGTCTTTAAACTAACGTTTGTGCTTGCAGATGCGTTTACTATATTGCTAGGATGTAGCTTTAGTAGTAATAGCATGAGTAGCACGACAACCCCGATGGCGACACGTTGATGGAGATCATGGTGTGACGCCAGTGACAAGAAGATCGTGCCGGTGCTTTGGTGATGGAGATCAAGAAGCACATGATGATGGCCATATAATGTCACTTATGAATTGCATGTGATGTTAATCCTTTATGCACCTTATCTTTCTTAGAACGACGGTAGCATTATGAGGTGATCTCTCACTAAAATTTCAAGACGAAATTGTGTTCTCCCCGACTGTGCACCATTGCGACAGTTCTTCGTTTCGAGACACCACGTGATGATCGGGTGTGATAGACTCAACGTTCACATACAATGGGTGCAAAACAGTTGCACACGCAGAACACTCTGGTTAAGCTTGACGAGCCTAGCATGTGCAGACATGGCCTCGGAACACTAGAGAGATGTACTTTTTGAGTGGGAGTTCTTAAGTAATATGATTAATTGAACTAATTGTCATGAACATAGTCTAATGGTCTTTGCGAATTACGATGTAGCTTGCGCTATAGCTCTACTGTTTTTTATATGTTCCTAGAGAAAATTTAGTTGAAAGTTGATAGTAGCAAACTTTGCAGAGGATTGTCCTCGTTGCTGTGCAGAAGGCTTATGTCCTTAATGCGCCACTCGGTGTGCTGCACCTCGAGCGTCGTCTGTGGATGCTGTGAACATCCGACATACACGTTTCTGATGACTACACGATAGTTCAGTGCAAAATACTTAATGGCTTAGAAGCAAGGCGCCAAAGACGTTTTGAAACGTCACGGAACATAAGTGATGTTCTAAAGAGATGAAATTGTGATTTCATGCTTGTGCCCTTGTTAAGAGGTACGAGACCTCCGACAAGATTCTTTGTCCACAAAGTAAAGGAGAAAAGCTCAATCGTTGAGCGTGTGCTCACATTGTCTGAGTACGACAATCGCTTGAATCAAGTGGGAGTTAATCTTCCAGATGAGATAGTGATGGTTCTCCAAAGTTACTGCCACCAAGCTGTGAGAGCTTCGTGATGAACTATAACATATCAAGGATAGATACAATGATCCTTGAGCGATTCGCGATGTTTGACACTGCGAAAGTAGAAATCAAGAAGTAGCATCAATAGTTGATGGTTAGTAAAACCACTAAGTTTCAAGAAAGGCAAGGGCTAGAAGGGATACTTCGTGAAACGGCAAAACAGTTGCTGCACTAATGAAGAGACCCAAGATTAAACCCAAACCCGAGACTAAGTGCTTCTGTTATGAGGGGAACGGTCACTGAGGCGGAGCAACTCTAGATACTTGGTAGATAAGAAGGCTGGCAAAAGTCGAAAGAAGTATATTTGATATACATGATGTTGATGTGTACTTTACTAGTACTCCTAGTAGCATTAGGGTATTGGATACCGGTTCGGTTGCTAAGTGATTAGTAACATGAAATGAAAGCTACGGCATAAACGGAGACTAGCTAAAGGCGAGGTGACGATACGTGTTGGAAGTGTTTCCAAGGTTGATATGATCAAACGTCGCACACTCCCTCTACCATCGGGATTGGTGTTAAACCTAAATGTTATTTGGTGCTTGCGTTAAGCATGAACATGATTGGATCGTGTTTATTGCAATACGATTATTCATTTAAAGAGAATAATGGTTACTCTATTTGCTTGAATAATCACCTTCAATGGTTTATTGAATCTCGATCGTAGTGTTACACATGTTCGTGATATTGGTGCCAAAAGATACGAGGTAATGATGATAGTAGCACTTAATTGTGGCACTGCCGCTTGAGTCATGTTGGTATAAATTGCATGAAGAGGCTCCATGCTGATGGATCTTTATACTCACTTGATTTTGAATCACTAGTGACATGCAAATCACACCACATGAGCAAGGCCTTGTTTTCATTGAGATGAAACAAGATAGTAACTTATTGGAAGTGATACATTTTGGTGTATGCAGTCCAATGGGTGTTGAGGCACGCAGTGGATGTCATTATGTTCTTACTTCAATGACGATTTGAGTAGATACAAGAGTATTTACTTAATGAATCACAAGTCTGAAATATTGAAAAGTTCAATTCTTTTTCGGAGTGAAGTTGGTCGTAACAAGAGGATAAACTGTCTACGATATGATCATAGAAATGAATATCTGAGTTACGAGTTTTGGTACGCAGTTAAGACAATGTGGAAACTGTTTCGCAGTTCATGCCACCTGGAACATCATAGTCTGATGATGTGTCTGAACGTCATAGCCACGCACTATTTGGTATGGTGCATGCTATGATGTCTCTTATCGAATTACCACTATCGTTTATGGGTTATGCATTAGAGACAACCGCATTCACTTTAAATAGGGCACCGCGTATTTCCGTTGAGATGACACAGTATAGACTGAGGTTTAGAGAAATCTAAACTGTCGTTTCTTGAAAGTTTGGGGCTTCGACACTTGTGTGAAAAAATTTCAGTCGAATAAGCTCAAACCCAAAGCGGATAAATGCATCTTCATAGGATATCCAAAACAGTTGGGTACATCTCCTATCTCATATCCGAAAGCAAAGTGTTTGTTTCTAGAAACGGATCCTTTCTCGAGGAAAGGTTTCTCTTGAAAGAATTGAGTGGGAGGGTGGTAGAACTTGATGAGGTTATTGAACCATCACTTCAACCAGTGTGTAGCACGGCGCAGGAAATTGTTCCTGTGGCGCCTACACCAATTGAAGTGAAAGTTGATGATGGTGATCATCGAGCATCGGATCAAGTTACTACAAGCCTCGTAGTTTGACAAGGTTGCGTACTACTGCAGAGTGGTACGGTAACCCTGTCTTGGAGGTCATGTTGTTGAGCAACAGTGAACCTACGAGTTATGGAGAAAGCAATGTTGGGCCCGGATTCCGACAAATGGCTGGAGGCCATGAAATCCGAGAGAGGATCCATGTATGAAAACAAAGTGAAGACTTTGGAAGAACTACTTGATGGTCATAGGACTGTTGAGTAACGATGGATCTTTAAAAGGAAGACAGATGATGATGGTGATAAGTCACTATTAAGAAAAGCTCGACTTGTCACAAAGATGTTTTCGACAAGATCAAACAGTTGACTATGATGAGACTTTCTCACTCGTAGCGATGCTAAAAGTCTGTTAGAATTATGTTAGTAGTTGTTGCATTATTTTTGAAATATTGCACATAGGATGTCAAAACATTGTTTCCTCGACGGTTTCCTTGAGCAAACATTGTATGTGATACAACCAAAAGGTTTTGTCGATCCTAAGGATACTAACAAGTATGCAAGCTCCAGCGATCCTTCATGGACTGGTGCAAGCATCTCGGAGTTGGAATATACACTTTGATGAGATGATCAAAGATTTTGGGTTTATACAAGGTTTATGAGAAACTTGTATTTCAATAGAAGTGAGTGGGAGCACTATAGAATTTCTGATAAGTATATGTGGTTGACATATTGTGGATCAGAAGTAATGTAGAATTTCTGTAAAGCATACAAGGTTGTTTGAAAGGAGTTTTCAAAGGAATACCTGGATTGCGCTACTTGAACGTTGAGCATCAAAGATCTATGGAGATAGATCAAAAGCGCTTAATGGAAGTTTCAACAAGATGCATGCCTTGACAAGTTTTTGAAGGAGTTCAAAATAGATCAGCAAAGAAGGAGTTCTTGGTTGCGTTGTAAGGTGTGAATTTGAGTAAGACTCAAAACCCGACCACGGCAGAATAAAGAGAATAGACGAAGGTCGTCTTCTATGCCTTAGCCGTAGACTCTAAAGTATGCCATGCTGAGTACCGCACCTGATGTGTGCATTGCAGCAAGTCTGTTAAGAGGTACACAGAGTGATCCAGGATTGAATCACTGATCAGCGGTCAAAGTTATCCTTGGTAACTAAATAGACTAAGGAATTTTTCTCGATTATGGAGGTGGTTAAAGAGTTCGTTGTAAAGGGTTACGTCGATGCAAGCTTTGACACTAATCCGAATAACTACGAGTAGTGAAACGAATTCGTATAGTAGAGTAGATATTTGGAGCATTTCCGAATAGCACGTAGTAGCAGCATCTATAAGATGACATGAACATTTGTAAAGATCGACGGATCTGAAAGTTCCAGAACCGTTGACTAAAACCTCTCTCACGAGTAAGACGTGATCAGACCCCATAACTATATGGGTGTTGGATTTGTTGGAATCACATGGTGATGTGAACTAGATTATTGACTCTAGTGCAAGTGGGAGACTGTTGGAAATATGCCCTAGAGGCAATAATAAATTAGTTATTATTATATTTCTTTGTTCATGATAATCGTTTATTATCCATGCTATAATTGTATTGATTGGAAACACAGTGCATGTGTGGATACATAGACAAAACACTGTCCCTAGTAAGCCTCTAGTTGACTAGCTCGTTGATCAAAGATGGTCAAGGTTTCCTGACCATAGGCAAGTGTTGTCACTTGATAACGGGATCACATCATTAGGAGAATCATGTGATGGACTAGACCCAAACTAATAGACGTAGCATGTTGATCGTGTCATTTTGTTGCTACTGTTTTCTACGTGTCAAGTATTTGTTCCTATGACCATGAGATCATATAAATCACTGACACCGGAGGAATGCTTTGTGTGTATCAAACGTCGCAACGTAACTGGGTGACTATAAAGATGCTCTACAGGTATCTCCGAAGGTGTTCGTTGAGTTAGTATGGATCGAGACTGGAATTTGTCACTCCGTGTGACGAAGAGGTATCTCGGGGCCCACTCGGTAATACAACATCACACACAAGCCTTGCAAGCAATGTGACTTAGTGTAAGTTGCGGGATCTTGTATTACGGAACGAGTAAAGAGACTTGCCGGTAAACGAGATTGAAATAGGTATGTGGATACTGACGATCGAATCTCGGGCAAGTAACATACCGATGGACAAAGGGAATGACATACGGGATTATATGAATCCTTGGCACTGAGGTTCAAACGATAAGATCTTCGTAGAATATGTGGGATCCAATATGGGCATCCAGGTCCCGCTATTGGATATTGACCAAGGAGTCACTCGGGTCATGTCTACATAGTTCTCGAACCCGCAGGGTCTGCACACTTAAGGTTCAACATTGTTTTATGCGTATTTGAGTTATATGGTTGGTTACCGAATGTTGTTCGGAGTCCCGGATGATATCACGGACGTCACGAGGGTTCCCGGAATGGTCCGGAAACGAAGATTGATATATAGGATGACCTCATTTGATTACCGGAAGGTTTTCGGAGTTACCGGGAATGTACCGGGAATGACGAATGGGTTCCGGGTGTTCACCGGGGGGGCAACCCACCCTGGGGAAGCCCATAGGCCTTGGGGGTGGCGCACCAGCCCTTAGTGGGCTGGTGGGACAGCCCAAGAAGGCCCTATGCGCCATAGGAAGAAAATCAAAGAGAAAAGAAAAAAAAGGGGAGGTGGGAAAAAGGGGAAGGACTCGTCCTTCCAAACCTAGTTGGATTCGGTTTGGAAGGGGAGGACTCCCCCCCTTGGCTCGGCCGACCCCCTTGAGGCTCCTTGGACCCCAAGGCAAGGCTCCCCCTCTTCCCCCTATATATACGGTGGTTTTAGGGCTGATTTGAGACAACTTTGTCACGGCAGCCCGACCACATATCTCCACGGTTTTACCTCTAGATCGCGTTTCTGCGGAGCTCGGGCGGAGCCCTGCTGAGATTAGATCACCACCAACCTCCTGAGCGCCGTCACGCTGCCGGAGAACTCATCTACCTCCCCGTCTCTCTTGCTGGATCAAGAAGGCCGAGATCATCGTCGAGCTGTACGTGTGCTGAACGCGGAGGTCCCGTCCGTTCGGCACTAGATCGGAGCGGATCGTGGGACGGATCGCGGGACGGTTCGTGGGGCGGATCGAGGGACGTGAGGACGTTCCACTACATCAACCGCGTTTCTTAACGCTTCTGCTGTGCGATCTACAAGGGTACGTAGATCGGAAATCCCCTCTCGTAGATGGACATCACCATGATAGGTCTTCGTGCGCGTAGGAAATTTTTTGTTTCCCATGCGACGTTCCCCAACAGAATTCTCGACCGTGAGCAAGGCTAACTCAGCCCTGAGAGCTAAGTTATAGAACTGGTTGAACTCGGGATGGTCGTGCACGACAAGAGAAACCTACAAATCTTCTTTGAGACCACCTCGAAACTGATAGATCTGTCTCTTCTCGTACGGAACATCGTGCTTGGCATAGCGGGTTAGGTTCTAGAAGTCAATACTGTAATTATATATAGATGAGCTTCCTTGCTTCAGACTCCTGAACTTCCCACGCGTGCCCTCAACAAAGCTTGCCGGAATATGATGGGCTGTGAAATCATGCTAGAAGTCATCCCAACTAATCAGAGGTCACCTATGGAATCCTTGAGATGCTGCCACCACTCGGCTGCGTAACCCTTCATCTAGAAAGTAGAAAATCTGACAAAGTCCTCAGAACAGACATTGCTGCACTCAAAATTCTTACTCATGTCACGTAGCCAATCATCTACATCAAATGGATGTTCACAACAATTGAAGGACTTGGGTTGATTTGCCCGGAATTGATTGAGAGAAGCAAACTGCTGCTGGTTGTTTAAATTCCCTTGGCAACCCTTGTTCCTATCTTGCATAATTTTAAGAAGCATCTTAGTGTTTGCATTGGTAGCAGCCATCAAAGCTTTCCACTCCTCTTGAGGAGGAGGAGGGGGTGGCGGAGGGTCAGCCTACTCTCCATCATGGTTCGGATTATGGTTAGTTGCTCGAGCCATCCTGGAGATGGAGAACAACATTAGACCACAGATAAAGGATGAAGCTGATAAGCTGAATCAAAGGCTTGAAATATTGGAACATAAAGTCTTAGCAATTTGCATTTGGACTAGAATTAGTAAGAATGCTTCCAAAAAATTAGGGACAACATCATAAGATTCGAAAGCCACTTGCAATTGTCAAGTTTGAGCTAGAATTGCTTGGAACAAATATATATCCCATAATACATTTGAAGAAAGAAATTCCTAGATGACTACATGAATTCCCACCTAAGAATTCTTGAAACTTCTGGTTATGCAATCGGGTCCTCTAATACAAGGAGCAAAACTTCACACAACTCCTAACATCATACTCGCTCCAATGTAACACACCCGTCAAAACATAACGAGAGTCTCAGAACATTATCTATCTCGAACCCTCGTAATCACAATGATGCCAAGTATGGCACTACATCTAGACTCTCTCCACCACTACTCGGGAGGCCGGACTCCTCTCGCCACTACTAGTATTGAAGAAATTTCAAACATCCTCCATTGTGAGATACTAAGAAATATGAATGATAACGATGTCCTCAAAATACCCTTGGAGCTCAACTCCCCGGAAGAAATCAAGTTAGACAGGAGGCACCAAGTCAGAACTCCTTCACATCGGTATCATATAGATTTCAGAATATCCGCATGATCCTAAAAAAATTGAGCGAGAAGAGGTGTAGAATTAAAATTCTTAAGTCGTAATCCTCACCAGAGCAGGAAAGAGGAGTAAAAACAATCCTACTTTCCAATATAACTAGGACTCAAAATAGTTTTTCACTAGACTCGACTCAGCCAAGTTCGATCAATCAAAGGCGCATGTGGTCGTATGACTCTGATTACCAACTTGTAACGACCAAAATGTGGTACTATCCATATTTGGCGATGAGGACTTAATATGGATAGAGGCGCATCTTAGCGTTTTGCAAGTAGAAAAATAATCACAATACATTTATGAAGAGATGATTATATGGATGGCTTACTCATCACAACTTATTTTTCAAGCCACACAACATTATTTCAATCATCCGTAAGACAGGTTCCGACTATGGACAAGATAAACGACTAAATGCAACGACTATGTCTCGCTGCCCAAGGAGACGACCAAGGTCCTCCAATTGGTGGGATACGTAACATGCATGCGGCCACTGCCTTCATCGTACTCCCACTGAAGCTACGTAGCGTCAAACGCCTCTAGGTCTACGGTACCTGGGTCTGTGGTGTTGCAGTAATCTATGAGCCACACGGACTCAGCAATCTTGTGACCATGATACCGGAACTGATCAAGTTATTGGATTTGGAAGGTTAAGTGTTGAGGTTGTAGCAGCACTAAGCATATATGGTAGCTAAGTTACAAGAACATAATGTAAAGTGAGTGGAATATCCATGATGGTTGTGAGCTATATAATGATCACTAAGTGATCCTGAACACCTACCTATGTTAGTCATAACCCCACCGCGTTGTCAGTCGGCGAAGGAGCTCGCGAAAGAGACAGTCACCGTTACGCACAAAGTTGGCATATTTTGGTGAAGTTTACTTCAAGTTTTATAGAATCGGATGTTAAACAAAGTTTCCAAGTTGCCACATAACCGCAAGCTCGGCTTTCTGAAAGACATTAACCCTGCAGGGGTGCTCCAACTAGTCCATCACAAACTAGCAGAAGCTGCTCTCGAGGGAAACTCTCAACCTCGAGAAAGCCCAAAGTATCACAGATATTCCAGTGCAGAAGACACTCGCTAAAAGTAAGACAAATCCAGCAAGACCGCCCAACAGGCTAGATCCCAAAAGGAGCAGCGCGTATATCTGTCTCAGGGCACTATCATATGGGACTAGCTATAGGGAAAATCAATCCTTCAGTTGCCTCGAGGCGGCCCCGCAGGCAGCCATGTTTGGACCAACACTCATGAAGAGCACTGGCCCATGTTGTTGATTATGATCCATGGGGTAGCTATTCCCTATGTATTTTTATGAAGTGTTTAGCAAATGTAGTACCAATGTTGGGCCTTGCCGGAATAATCTTAGCTCAAAACAAATTGTCAAGGGTGTCCCCAAAACAACCCCAAGCGTGTTAGGAGCGCTCAAGATGGAACATAACACCGGTAACCGAAACTAGGGCGGCAAAAGTGAAACAAAAGACCGAGCAAAAGGCCAAGTCTTTCGCCTTTAACAAGTATATAGGTGCATTAAATTAAAGAACATTAATAAGATGATAATCAAAATATCAGTGTTACCATATGAATTAGCCTGCACCTGCAACTAGCAAAGCTACAAGATGGTTGAGCAAGCGCTAACTTAGCCAAACAATGGTTGCTAGGATGTGGAGGGGTTATAGGATTTTCTTGGCAATGTTTGCAGGCTTGATATTCAGGTGGTAGGTAGTGGTAAATAGAGAAGGAAACGAGTTATCTAAGCACAACAAAATTAGAAATGATATCAAGATCACGGTCATCTTTCCTGATGCTTCCTCTCACGGGTACAACTCTTCTTCTTGAGGAACATACTCAATGGGATCCTCGCTCTCGTTCTTATCTCCCAATGCTACCCAAAGAAAATACACATCCAATGAACACACATCAAGGTGTAATGCTTCAAACAACATGATGCATGAGTGTGGGTATGAAACCAGCATGACAATGCTAACTAGTCATCTTTCTCATGCATTTATTAAGTTGTTTAGCATTCTGGACAGAACCTCGAGTTTATTTATTTGGGAATGCATGAACAAGGCAGGAACCCACAATTTCACAAACTTATCATGGCAAAGAAAAATACAGGGGCCTAGTACCCTCAAAACTCTACCACATTCATGTTGACAAGTTAACCAACTAGTGCAAGGATTAAATCATGTGAAAATGACAAAATGGCACATTATCACAAAAATACATTTTCACAGAGTGGCTCCAACCATAAAACTAATGGCACCACTCGATTGCTGGTATTTTTCTACCCCAAAATCATATGTCATACTCCTATGTTACTGTACAGAAATCTCCCACAAAACAAAGCCCAAAATCAATCATACAAGTATAAGTCATAACTTGCCAGAAATGGCAGCTGCCATAACTAGGCATGTCCATATTTGGACATTACGAAAAATGTAATTCACACAAACATAGGATAAACAACTAAAAATAAAATAAATTCACACGGGGAAACCATTGGCATAGACACGAGGCCCCCCCTTGGGATGACAAGTGGGGCCGGGCACACTGTTAGTGCCCTAGTAACCGGGAAAAAATTGGGGATTAAACAACGCCCACAGGATTCTAACCCAGGTCTCCTAGGAAGGAGCGCACGGTCACAACCACTGGGGTAGGCGAGATTTCATCAACAACGGGGGACAGCACTCAACTGGATCCTCAAAAGGCTTTGCCTTTCCTCTGCCATGCGGGAGAGAGGCAAGCGACGGCGCCCGTGAGGCCTCCACTGACCAACGGGGAGAACGAGCGGCTGCGGGGAAGCGAAACACGACGGGGGATCCAGTTTGGACCTCACCAGGATCTGCGATGCATGGAGGGGGGATGATATGCGGCGGCGCTAGCGGACCGCACGGGCACAACGGCCATCGACGGAGCTACACTATGGGGGGCGCCCAACGCACTGGGATGTCTCAGAGAGAGGGACGGGGTCGCGGTTTCTCACCCAGCTTCTGAAAACGGGGCTGCGGTTCTACGGCGAGCTTGAGTCCGACGCTGGGGAAAAAGGGCTCGACGGCGACTCCATCGGTCCTAGCGTGCGGGCGAGGACGTCGGGGACGACGAGGCCTTCGCACTAGCCGGCGAGGGGCTGTGGCGGTGACGACCACGCTGGAGAGGAGCTATTTTCCTCTCTTGCCATGGAAGCTGCGGGTATGGTGGCTACTTACGTGGCGGCGGCGCACGAGGAGGAGAGGGGGAAGAATGAAACCCTAGGGCGCGGCCCTGCCTTTATAGGAGGTCGAGACGACGTGCGTGGCCATGGAGGCCATGTGCAGCACTCGAGCTTGCTTTAAAAAGAGGCGAGAAACGAATCCAGGAGGAAGAAAATAGGGGAGGCAGTCGCTGCATGTGGGCCAACGCGGGCGTCTATGCTGGAAAGCGCACGTGCGATCATGTTGCGGCTTGCTGGGATGCGGCCACCGCTAGGCTACTACTGCTATGCACCGCTTCGGCTAGGCTGTTGCGCTGGAATGGGCCTACTGAGGCGAATTTTTGTCCAGAAGGACCACTTGCCGACTGCATTTGTCCAAAAGGATCACCTATGGCCGAAATTGACAAAAAAGACCCCACCCCTCCGTGGCGGCAGATGCGTCAGGCGACACGTGCCACCTGCCGCCATCGGCTGAGGCGGCTCGGGCCTGCCGCCACGGGCGCAGGCGGTCGGCAGGGCTGGCGCCACGAGGCCAGGCGGCCGACGCCAGATCCCGTTCCCGCTCCGCTGCAACGTTACGGCGACAGAGAGGTGGGCCCTGCCGCCTCGGCCCCAGGCGGCCGGCAGGGAATTCCGGGTCCTGCGTGAATGGGCCTCGGAGTCAATGCATTCCCGCCACAAGCATGCGGTATTAGGCCCTGCTTTGGATGTAGTCCCTCCGTTCCAAAATATAAGACCTTTCACGAAGCAAAATGAGTGAATCTATATTCTAAAGTATGTGTATGTACATCTGTATGTAGTTTATAGTACAATCTCTAAATATAAGTCTTTTAAGAGTATTTAAGTCTTTTAAGAGTTTCTACTAGAGAAAAATGAGTATTTTTTTACGAAATACTCCCTCCGTTCCTAAATATAAATGTTTTAAGAGTTTCTACTAGAAGACTACGTATGGATGTATATGGTCTCATTTTAGAATGTAGATTCTGTCATTTCGTTTTGTATGTAGTCATCTAGTAAAATATCTAAAAAGACTTATATTTAGGAACAGAGGGAGTACACTTGTAAAAATAAGAGACACCTTTGTAAAATATTGCACTTGTAAAAATAGAACGGCATTTCAAGCAGGGCCTAAAGGGTGATTGCACTAACTGAGGCTGCCTCCTGTATTTGTTCCCGCCACATGCACGCGATAACGACGGACGAGCAGTGCAATTTTTTCCCGCCTAAGTTTCCCGCGTTATTTTCCCGCCTAAGTTTCCTGCCTAAGTTTCCCGCTGAAGTTTCTCGTTTTCGCGCCGTTTTTTCCCGCGTAGACATCCGGCACAACCTATAAAAGGAGGCAGGGAGTGAAACTCTCTTCACCATCAACGAGACTTCAAAGCACCTGCACCTCCATAGTCAGTATGAGTTTGCCTTGTTCGCATTCCTTCCCTCGCCATCGCTTCTACTTGGGTGCAAATATCTATCTGAAAAAAATCATTGTTGGTTGGTTGAATTGTTCATGAAATAATGGGCCTGAATATCAAGATGTTGATGATTACCGCGGAGTCACGATAGTAAGCTGATGATGTGTCTATCCATCTCTGCAACTGTTCCATATGCGTTGGATGTGTTGGCATCGTAGGTGGTTCACTCGTCAGTCTAGTACGCGTGCTCATGCGATACCAATTATAGTACGCTTCTGTCGTAGTTGCATCGTACGTTCTGCATAAATAAATAGTTACATCACATTCCGTATTTTATAAGTACATAATTAAATTAACATTAGTAAAATTACCGTTGCTGAGGCACTATATTTTGTAGAGCTTCATTATTCCACTGATTTATCCATTGAATGTTTTCTGCATTCCAGTCGACACCAGATCTGCCCATATTGCTCATCCTGAAATTATAGATAACAAAACAAAAATTCAAGAACCGGTGATGGAATATCTATTTAGCTAGGTCACATCTTACTTACTTATGAGTTTCTTTGTCGATACATCTTGGAACCGGTGGTGGAATATCTTGATATAGACCGAACTGTCTCATGACACGGTCAGGATTGTACGGTCCCACAAACCACAGATAGAGTAAATTGCAGCGAGTCATCCAGAAGGCACTATCTCTCACGCATTCCACTGGGATGCGTTGCGAACCAAATACCATATCAATGTGCACCTCAGTCCACGGGTTCCATGTTATTAGTGAGTCGTTAAGAAGTTCAAACTGATCATGGTATATGGGGTAACAATTTTTTGCAATTTTAGTAGACCATTTTTTTCGACCCAGCATCCACCGGCTGGACATAGTTACAACACCCTCACCATAGTTGTATGGGGTTGCGGGTTCTACTATCTGCGGTCGTCCTACAGGTAAGTATTCCCAGGACCACAACTGTAGAAACTCGTAGGAGACACAAAGTAATGGAGCTTTAGATGTGAATGAAGTTTTTTGAGTGGCATCACACAACCCTTGGTATGTGTGAGAAAGCATAGCAGAACCAAAGCTATATGGTGGATTTTGGGGTAAAGGTTCGTCTACTATCTTTGTGGCAAAATAGATGAGACCAGGCAAAACTACCTCCCCGTGAGAATTAGGAAACATCACACCAAAGAGCCACAACAAATATGCAAACAAGTATCTCTTCGTTGTCTCAGGATCAGCATAGGTAGATAAAATTTCGAAGTTAGTACGAAGCCAGCTGAGTGGGACACCTCGAGGCGGACCAGAAAGATCTGATATGGGCATTTCGAGCCTCAGACGGCCAGAGACATCTGCTGGCCAATTAGGAGAAACTCGTGGATGTACCACTGGCACACCTCTAATTGGTAAAGCTGTGATCATTGACACATCTTTTAGAGTAGGTGCAAGCTCTCCACATCGAAAGTGAAATGTGTGGGTCTCCGGTCTCCATCTATCAACAAGGGATGTCAAAAGGGATGGGTCAGCAGTAAAACTACCTCGACGAGCTGCGAGGTTTGCAAAATGAAGGAGTCCATAAGCCTCAAGGTGTTCAAGGAAACGATTATGTATTGACCAGGGCGTCTTTAAGGTTCGAAGCCGGAAGGTCTGAGGAGGATTTTCATGATTCGGATTTAAGAAAAGCTGGCAACGGTGGTGGTTGTCGTGATAAGCATTCAAAAGCTCGGGCATTTCAGCCATAACCTACGAAAATGAATTGATTTTACCTTGATCTATCTTTCTTTCAACTGCAACATATTCGAAATCCAACCCAAAAGACCAGAAATCTTGAATCAAAGTGAAGAAAGGAGTGTGTTCTTCAGCTACAGAGAAAAGAGAAGACAGTGAGAATAACCCAAAATAAAAACATCATGCATGCAAACACAACCAATAGAAATAGAAAGCTCTTACATTGATCTATCTTTTCTTCAACTACAACGTCTTCAAAATCTAACTTTAAACCGTCCTAAATCGCCACTTAAACCTTCATACGGAGTAGCTCTTGAGAGAAAGAGAAGAGAGTGAGAAAGAAAGAGAAGAGAGTGACACGGGAGGCAACGGTAGGAGAAGAGAGTGAGAGAGGAGGCAGCGACGCAGTTCGCTTATAAAGAAGAAGTTTCACACTATTTCGTCGGTGGGAGGGGGGAAATTTTCCACTGTTTCGTCGATTGGAGGGGGAAATTTTCCCACTGTTTTGTCGGTGGAAGCGGGAAATATCTGTCTCAGCCTGGGAATCAGCGCGTACGGAAATCAGCGCAGTCAGCAACAGTGCGACATGGCTGCGCGCCGAAACAGTGTCGGCCGCCTCCTCCCGAGGCGGCAGGGCCCTCCTGGCCGCATGCTACCGAGGCGGAAGGACCCACCGCATTGTCACCGTTCCGTTGCCGCATTGCTAAAACGGGAAACTTCTTCGGCCGCCTGGGCTCGTGGCGGCAGGCCCCAGCCGCCTGGGCTCGTGGCGGCAGGTGACGTGTGTCGCCTAGAGCGCCTGCCGCCACGGACGAAGGGGGTCTTTTCGGCAAATTCCGTTCACAGGTGGTCTTTTCTGACAATGACGTTTGAGAGGGGGTCCTTTTGGACAAAAATTCGACTGAGGCTGGCATCCTCTCAGAATAAAACAAACAAGGTTCCCTTTTAAATTAAAACAACAACAAGAATTAAAATGCAAGGGAGTTGAAAGGAATTATAGAGGAGGAGAAAAATAGTTTGGCACTCACAAAAATAAGCTCCATTTAACAAAATTAGTTTGGGAATTTTTAGAGCAAATAAAATAAGTCACTCAAAATATATTGGAATATGTTTTAGCAAAATACACGAAAGGATAAATAAGCACACATGGCTAAGAGCTATTTTAAATTACCTAAGAGATTATTAGGTGAAAGTGCAATATTTTATTAAATTGATTAGTGCAAGTAAAGTCGCCACATCTCATATTATTGGAATTAAAAGGTTTTTTGGCATAGCTTTGAAAAATGGGTTTGGGAGAGGATCCACACGAAAAACACACTTGCAAGCACACAAACTTCACATCACACACTCACACTCAACATAACACAAAAAGCATGATGTAACTTGAGATGATGATATGATGCCACGATGTAAAATAACATGAAGCACTTTTATTAAACCCAACATGCATGGGGGAAAACATCGAGTTCATACATGGAATATATTACAAAGGTGGCAATGTAATGCACTTGGGTTGTTACACCTTCTTATATTCTCCTCAAAACAGCCACCATACCTACCTATCATGGCATTTCCATAGCCATTCCAAGATATATTGCCATGGAAAATGTTATCGTCGCTTCACATGACTAGTTCTTTCATCATCATAATGCTTTGCATGATCATATAGTGCTAACATAGTATTTGTGGAAAAGCCACCATTCACCATATTTTTGATACATTTCATGCTAGATCTTTGCACATACTGGTACACATACACAGTCATATCGTCCTATCAGTTTTCATATTGAGTTGTAAGTAAATAAAAGTGTGATGATCATCATTATTAGAGCATTGTTCCAGTGAGGAAAGAAAAACGGGGGAGGCCAAATGAGCCCACCATAAAAAGGAGTGAGACAAAAATAGAGAAGGGACTTCGCTACTATCCTTTACCACTCTTGTGCCTCAAAGTGGCACCTTGTTCTTCATATAGAGAGTCTCATGTTATATCATTTCTATGCTAGTGGGAATTACTTTTTCATTAACTTGGCTTGTATATTCCGCTGACGGGCTTCCTCAAATGCATGTGGTCTTCCTAAGCAAGCAAGTTGGATGCACACCCCACTTAGCTTCAGTGGAGCTTTCATGCACGTATAGCTCTACTGCATAATTTGCATGGCAATCCCTATTCCTTGCGTCGATATCTATCGAGGGGCATCTCCATAGCCTGTTGGTACGCCTAGTTGATGTGAGACTATCTTCTCCACTTTTTACCCCTTTGAAACCTACCACAATATTCTATTCCACATTTATGCTATGTCCAATGGTTCACGCTCATGTATTGGCTGAAGAATAAAAAGTTGATGCATATTGAAAAAGTACGATCCAATTGCCTCACTTGGACACTATGGTGCTTGACATTTGTATTAATGTGTTAAGATGGAGGCATGCCTTGCTACATGAATGGGGTAAATCAATCTTTGAGGATCCTATACTTTGAAATGTTAATGATTTTGCTGCTTATACCTATAAGTATTTTTGTGTTAATATTTGTTAATTCATTGTTTCTCAATGAGCATACATGCATAAGGTTACACCATGGATAGGATGTGACATCAAAAATTCTGTTTTTATAATTTACTTACTTGAGGACGAGCAGGAATTAAGCTTGCGGGCGCTTGATACGTCTCCAACGTACCTATAACTTTTTATTGTTCCATCTTGATATATTATCATTCCAGAATACTTTTGGGGTATTTATTTACAAATTTATATTATTTTTGAGCACTAACCTATTGACCTAGTGCCTAGTGCCAGTTGCTGTTTTCTGCATGTTTTTCACTTTTCAGGTTTTCCATACCAAACGAAGTCCAATTGACCTCAAACTTTTTTGTGATTTTTCTGGACCAAAATGCGGTTCCGAAACCACACGACTCCCTGCTCATCCATGGAGGATCCTGGGGCCTTGCCATCCTTGATTTTATTCTAGATACCTTTCATGCTCTCATGGCCCTTGTGGGCCTCCTTAATATCGTCCATTGGTGTAGGCTTCACTTCGAGGTTGGCCAAGAATACTGGTATAATTATCTCCAACCCAAAGATCTCAAGTTCTTCATATAGGGCAGGTAGCCTTTCCTTGATCATAGAATTCAAGGTGCAAGGCTTTCTACTTAAGGAATACGCTACTACGTTGGACTTTCCGGGGTGGTGTTGAATACTGAGGTCATAATTCTTAATCAATTCCAACCTTCTCTGTTGCCTCATATTCAATTCCTTTTGAGTGAAAATATACTTCAAACTCTTATGGTCAGTGTATATCTCACATCGCTTCCCCATATGGTATTCCCTCCATGTTTTACAGGCATGAACCACTGCCGCCAACGCAAGGTCGTGAGCGGTGTAGTTCTCCTCATGGGGACACAAGTGTCGGAACAGATATGTCACGACCCTGCCTTCCTGCATCAGGACACCACTAAGCCTCGTCCTCGATGCATCGTAGTATATCACAAACTCCTTATGAATATCAGGAGTGGCCAGAATTGGGGTTGTCGTCAATCTCATCTTGAGCTCTTGGAAGCTTTCTTCGCACTTCGGCATCCACTCGAACTTTTTGCCTTTTTTCAATAGGTGAGTCATAGGTCAGGCGATGCTAGAGAATCCTTCAACGAACTTGCGGTATTAGCCCGCGAGTCCGAGGAAGCCTCTAACTTCCTTCACATCGGTTGGTGATCTCCATTTCGTCACCGATCTAATCTTGGTGGGATTGACTGCCAACCCATCTGCCGTCATTACATGACCCAAGAATCCAACTTCACGTAGCCGAAACTTGCATTTGCTGAACTTGGCATAAAGTTGGTGTTCTTGAAGTTTTTCTAACTCCATCCTCAAGTGCTGCTCATGCTCTTCTTTACATTTTGCATAAAGATGAGTATGTCGTTAATGAAGACGACGAGAAACTTGTCTAGATACTCCATGGAGACTTTGTTCATGAGGTACATGAATTAAGTTGGGGCATTGGTTAACCCAAACGACATGAACGTGCACTTGTATGGGCCATATCTGGTTACAAATGTCGTCTTCGGAATAACTTCGGGTCGGATCTTTAGTTGGTAGTACCCAGACCTGAGGTCGATCTTGGAGAACATGTTGGTACCATTCAACTGATCGAACAGGTCTTCAATATTGGGGAGTAGATACTTGTTCTTTATCATGACTTCGTTGAAGGAACGGTAGTAAACAGAGAGCCTGATAGTTCCGTCCTTCTTCAACACAAATAGAACAGGTGATCCCCAAGGAGGGGCATGTAAGTGCATATAGTGCCCTTAGTGATTTTGGTGGTTTGAAGACTTATAGGTTAAGTATCTAATGTGTTCATGAGTGTACACAGGATCTATAAGTCGCTGAGGAGTTTGAATTATACGATGAATATCAACCCCTGGAAATGTATATCTTTGGCTGAAGAAATTGGTCTTCTCTTGAAGACTTTGATCACGAAGAAATTGCGATGAAATTGATATTCCTCATGAAGATATTGAAGATGAGGAATTCGGTGTGTCCTGAAGAAAAACAATCTGAAGACTTTGAAGCGTGAATATTTATTCTTTCTGTTTCATTTTCTTCACTCATGAGTCATAGGAACACCATACTGTTAAAGGGGGTCGAGGTAACACTACGGAATGAATTTTCTCATGATGCTCAACCCAAGCCTAACCCTACAAAAGCCTCAAGTGAGGAATATGAGAGACATGAGGACTCTCATAGTTGAGGGTCCCGACCGTTGCCGCAATTCGCGCCACATCACCGATCTTATGCACACCAACGGTCATAATATTTAAGGGCATTTATGTCAAAATCATGTCGGGATGCTCCCAGGCTATAAATAGCCGCCCCCACAACCATTAGCTGGTTGGCTGCTCCATGAGAAACTGACACTTGTCATTTAGAGCAACCCAAATTACTCAGAGTCTTCGAGAGTTAATCATTAGTGAGGAAATACCCCAAACACCAAACCACAAACCAAAAACCAAGTGATTGAGCATCACTGAAGAATTTGTTCCTGTGTGGAACTGAAGGCTTTTACCTTTGAGGATAGTGCATCCTCCAGACGGTTAGGCGTCATGGTCTAGAGCAATCCAGCAGTCAATTGTGGATCGCCGGGTGACCTAGTTTGTGAGGTTTTGGAAGTATGCCATGAAGACTTACCACGAGTTTTGGGCGAGGACTGTGTGTCCTTAGCTCAAGTAGAATACGGTAGGGACTGTGTGTCCCAGAACTGTGTGTCCTTTGGTTTCAATACCAAGCCGCTCCAAACCAGATGTACGACTGTCACAACAGTTGGAACTGGGTCATCAACAACTGTCTTCACTGTGGTACGGGTTCTATTTCTTCAACTCTTTCAATTCCTCAATATTGTATGTTGAAGATTTTCATTGTCTCTCTTTGAAGAATTTGCTGAAGACTTTCTCTGAATTTCCTCAACCTCAAATTCTTCACACTAGTTAATCCTCACCTGCTTACTCTGTGCCTGCGTACTGTGCAAACTGTTTTCATAATCCTCATCGAGAAAACCGCTGTAGTAATACTTTGCACTCCTGATCCGTTGTTTTTTCCGCTGTAGGTTAGTCATTAGTGAGCAATTTCCTCTTAAGGAATTTCCTCAGCGATGAAATTCTAAAAATCTCCTATTCACCCCCTCTAGTCGATATAACACACTTTCAATTAGGATCAGAGCAAGGTACTCCCTTGTTCTGTGTAATTTTGGTTTAACCACATGGAGTTTTAGTTATGTCTACTGCATGCATGATCAAGGTTACTGCAGGATGTCCTACTTTTGAAGGAAAGGCCTTCCCCTACTGGAAGACCAAGATGGAGATGCATCTACAAGCAATTGATAATGATCTCTGGTATATTGTGGAACATGGTGTTCCCTCCATTGCTGCTACTGTCTCTGCCGCTAATGTGGTGAAATTCAAGCAACTTGATTCTCAAGCGAAGAATATCATCTGTGGCCATTTGAGCAAAGGTTAGTATGGCAGAGTGAGTGCTTTGGGCTTAGCAAAAGAAATCTGGGAAAGGTTGTCCAAAGTCAATGAAGGAATATCAACTCAGCGTGACTCTCGTGTTGATGTTCTTCGCAATCTCTTCAATCACTTCAAGAGGCTTGACAATGAAAGCTGCCAAGATACCTTTGATCTCCTCACTGACATCTCAAATGAACTACAAGCAATAGGAGCTCGAGACATCGATGACCATGAAGTTGTGAAGAAACTACTAAGATCTTTGGATTCATCATTTGATACTTTGGTTCTGATGATCCAAGAAAGATCAGACTATAAGATGCTTGATCCTGCTCATATACTCGAAAGACTCAATACTCATGAATTCCAACAGGAAGAAAAGAGAGATCTGTATGGACCAAGCTATTCTAGACCTCGTGCACTGAAGGCCAAAGCAATTTCCTCAGCTGAAGAACAAGACTCGGATTGCAACATTGGTGATCCTGAAGAACCTGGACAGGAGCTTGCAATGCTCGTGAGGAAATTCCAGAAGTTTACAAGACGCGGCCAGTTTGGTAAATCTTCAAGAAGAGATATGAGGAAATTCGAATCTAAATCTGAGGACTACAAGAAAAGAACCTGCCACAAATGCAAGAAATCAGGTCACTACATTGCTGATTGTCCTCGATGGGTGAAGGAATCAAAGAAGAAGAAATACAAGGATGAAAGTTCTGATGACTCGAAGAAAAACAAGAAATCTTCAAAATCCTCATCCTCAAAGTCCTCATCGCACAATAAGACTAGTTTCAGAAAGGCTCGGGCACTCATTGGCAAGGAAATGGATTCTGAGGAAGAATCTAGGAATGTGATGAAGAGAAAGGTTCTGAAGAAGACTCGGAGTCTGGTGTCGCAAGTCTTGCACTGGCTACCACATTTGTCAGCAAGTCAATCTTCAACCTTGAAGAAAACGACAACGCCATCTACATTGATGACTATGCTGATGACTTCGCTCCAACCTATTGCTTCATGGCAAAAGGTTCAAAGGTACCGAATGACACTTCCTCCTCTGATTCGAGTGACTGTGAACCTGATTATTATAAAAAAACCAGTTACAGTAAACTTGCCAACATTGCAACTAAACAACAAACTGCCCTTGAAAAGCTTCAAAAACTGCTAGACAGAAGCGATGACCTGTTGAATGATGAAATGAATCTTACCAAAATTCGCACTAAAGGTATGAAAAGTCTTCAGTCCAGATTTGATAATCTTCAAGATCGTCATTGCACACTCTTGGCTGATCATGAGAAACTTTCCTATGATTTTTTTCAAAGGAAACTTGATCTTGAAAAGTTGAAGATATCTCATGAGATTCTTTGAATGGAAAACGATTCATTACTTGCTCAACAGATCAGTGCCGCTCAAGTTGAATTCATTCCACCATGTCTCAAATGCATCGAATGTGAAACTACCAATTCTTCACCAGAATCATAAAATGCTTCTATTGCTACAAATTTTTCAACTGCTCAAGTGGTATCAAATTCCTCACTTGAGGAAACCACAAATATTACTGACGAAACTGCAGGGCTGAAGGAATTGTATGTGACAGACATGTACAAAAGTCTCAAAGGGCATCAAACCCTTTGCGATGTGCTCAAAAACAGGTATTGAACAGGAACCCGAGGAAAGAAGGAATTGCCTTTGAGAGGAAATTGAATGTTGATGGATCATACTGGAAACCTGAGTAATATCCCAAAACCTCATGGGTTGCTGCTAAAGGACCTCATGTTGATCCATCCAATCTAACAGGCTATGCATGTGAATTAACCTATTCCTCGGATGAGTTATTTGACTCCAACAATAAACTGTTCAAAAATCAATCTGGTGAAGTATTTGCTCGATATGTTGGAACTAACTGCAGGAGTGGACCACCCCTCAGGAAAATATGGGCCCCCAAAAGCTATTTGGAAAATCTTCAGGTGAATGTCTTTACGACACCACCCGTGAAGAATCTGAACCCCAGATCAAATTCCTCAGGTGTACCAAAGTCTTCAAAGGATCAAAATCCTCAACTAGTCAAAATTATGCTCGTACTCGTGCTAATGCTTCTGATATGCAGGGAAATTACAAGGGATATGAATATGAGCTTTACTCCTCAAATCATTATGTTCATAAATCCTCAAAGAACTTTTCTGATTCATTTGAGTACTCTAACCCCCCTACTATGAAGAGAAGTGCATTAGCTTCAATGCCCCCTTTCTCATATGGTGCTCACAGGATGATGAACTCTTTGCCACCCCTTCAGATGTGGGTGGTGAAGAAATTGAACTAATCACTTCTGCTGGTCAGGTCTCCAGATGAAAATCATCATCTGAAGAATTTGCTGGAGACCTGAGGAAAATGCTTGATTGTTGCAAGCTAAACACTGCTGAAATGATAACATTTCACACGTCCTAAAATTTACTGTTTATGATTAAATTCCTATCTCATGAAATTGATATCATATTCTTCATGTCTGAAGCATATGAGATGGTAAGCTGTACTAATTCGTCTGCACGATGACAAACCCAAGAGTATTGAGTGGGTTCTTGATAGTGGCAGCACACACCACATGACTGGTGACAAAAGCTTGCTGGTGAATATGCCACTGACTCCATCACCAGTGAAGCAAATCACTTATGCTCACAAAGGTAAATGAAAAGTATTGGGACTTGGCAAAGTGGCTATTTCCAAGGACAAGCACATGGACAAAGTGATGCTTGTCAAATCCGTTGGGTTTAACCTCATGTCAGTCTCAATGCTTTGTGATCTTGATATGGTTGTTATCTTTGGAAAATATCGATGTGTATTCATCATGGAATCTAACAGATCCAAAGTCTTCGAAGGTGTTAGACGAGGAGATTTGTACATTGTTGATTTTTCTACAGGTCCTCAACCAGCCACATGCTTACTAGCAAAAACCTCATATGGCTGGCTATGGCATCGAAGACTTGGTCATGCAGGCATGAGGAACTTGCACACGTTGGCGAAGAAGAAGCATGTCATTGGCATCGAATCAGTCAAATTCCTCAAGGACCACCTCTGCGGTGCTTGTGAGTCTGGAAAAAGTACCAGATCCAAACACCCCTCGAAGACCATCATGACTACTACTCTTCCATTTGAATTGCTTCACATGGATCTATTTGGACCTACTCATTATGCCACTCTAACAAATGGAACATCTTTATACGGCTTTGTCATAGTTGATGATTATTCTAGATATACTTGGGGTGTATATCATTCTGTATAAAAGTGAAGTGCAGGAAGTATTCAAACGATTTTCCTCAAGGGCCTCGACGAACTTCGGCGTCAAGATCAAACACATAAGGAGTGATAATGAATGGCGTCGTCAAAAGAAAGGACAGGACTCTGGTTGAAATGGCATGGGCCATGCTTGAAGAATATCAGACTCCTCGTCGTTTCTGGCCTGAAGCGATCAACACTGCATGCCATATCATCAACATGGTATATCTTCACAAATTCATCAAGAAAACCTCATATGAACTCCTCACTGACAAGAAACCCAATGTAAGTTACTTCAAAGTCTTCGATGCAAAATGTTGGATTAGAGATCCTCACCATAGCTCAAAATTTGCACCTAAAGCACATGAGTGTTTTACGCCTGGTTACGGAAAGGACTCGCACACCTACAGAGTCTTCAACACCTATCACAACAAGGTTGTTGAAACTGTAGATGTGCAGTTCGATGAAACTAATGGCTCGCAAAGAGAGCAATTGCCTCTTGATCCAGATAAACTATCTCCCGAGGAATCAATCAAGTTCAAAGCTACTGAAGACATTGTTCCAACTGAGGAAATTGCTGAAGAAATCATCCCCAGCATTGATGAAATTCAAGAAGATGCTCCTGAGGAAATTTCTCCAGAACAAATTCCTCATCCCAGATGAAATCCTCAACCAGCTCATCCGAGGATTGCAAATGAAGTAGAACTTGACAAAATCCTCGATGACATCAATGCGCCAGGTCCTCTCACTCGCTCGAAAGCTTCACACTTAGTTAACTTTTGTGGGCATTCTTCTTTTGTGTCTATCATGAAACCTTCAAAAGTTGTTGAGGCTTTCATGGAACCTGAGTGGATTCAAGCCATGCAAGGTGAACTTCTTAAATTCAAGCTAAATGACGTGTGGGAGCTCGTCAAACGACCAGATCATCGCAAGCACAATATCATCGGCACCAAGTGGATTTTCCGAAACAAGCAAGATGAGGATGGTCAAGTAATGAGGAATAAGGCACGACTTGTAGCCCAAGGCTACACACCGGTTTAAGGAATTGATTTCGATGAAACTCTTGCACCTGTTGCTAAACTTGAAGCTATTCAAATTGTACTTGCTTATGCTAATCATCATAACATTACTTTTTATATCAAATGGATGTGAAAAGTTCATTCCTCTATGGTAAGCTTGAGGAAGAAGTATATGTTGCTCAACCCCCAGGTTTTGAGGATCCGAAGAATCCAGACAAAGTCTTCAGACTCAAAAAGGCACTTTATGGCCTCAAGCCAGCCCCTTGGGCGTGGTATGATACATTGAAGGAATTCCTCATGAAGAAAGGTGTGGGGACCCCGAGTTACGAGTCGAGATCGCCGTGCTCAGTGATCCTAGAGATCAATGCTCACCAAACACAGATACCGAATAAGAGAGTCTTACATTCAAATACCAATTATTACGACACAAGACCGAATGGTCAGGTTCACAAGGCAGGGCCTAAAGCCAAATCACTCAAATACAAATAGAAGCGGAAATCATAGGGGCTAAGCGGGTGCCCATGCCATCAAGCCTACACCGACAGGCATTCTGACTTGGAAGCGTCCTAGTTCACAGGGGCGTCTCCGAAGACATACACATCTCCAAACTCCGGTCCTTCCATGTCTGGTCAATAACATAACCAGTGGTAGGCCAATGAGTACTTTGAATGTACTCGCAAACAGCCCATGACATGACAATGAAAGTGAAGGATAACAATAACATGCATCTTTGGTGGAACTTCTCTTGGTGGGATGATCATGTAACGACTAAGATGCGACCCTTTCCTATCTTGGGGGCGATGCCCCAAAAGGGAAAGAGGCGCATCTAAACATTTCGCAAGCGAGATAATCATAACATTACATATTCGAAGAATGACAAGTAGGTCATACACTTGCCATCTGACATAGTATAACATAAGGTTTACAACCACACAATTATTCAGAACAAGTTAGTCCCGCTACAGACAACATGAAACAAGGAAAAGACTATGACATCCCGCATGCTGGCCCACGATCACGTCCACGGCCTCAGTCCTCCAGATAGTTCAAGTATAGTCGGTCAGACTCCTCATCGTACTGACACGCCAGCTAGGTGTCATCAAGATCTCCTGCGTCGGGCGTACCTGTACCTGTTCGGGCTGTTGGAGTAAATTGTGAGCCACAGGGACTCAGCAATCGGATGACCTTGATATCGAATCTAGTCAAGTTATTAGGTGAGGAAGGTTTAGTGTATGGGTTGCAGCATCCTAAGCTTATATGTTGGCTAACTTACGACGATCATAGTATTTGATATGGTGGTCTACGCGAGCGATCGAAGACTAGGTGATCACTAAGTGATCCTGAACACCTACTTACGTCAAACATAACCCCGCCGTGTTTCCGATCGAAGAGAGGTCTTCGAAGGAGACAATCACGGTTACGCATGCAGTTGGCAATTTTATTAGAGTTAATTCAAGTTATCTAGAACCGGATGTTAACAAATTATCCAAGTTTTCCACGTAACCGCGGGCATGGCTTTCCGAAAGATTAAACCCTGCAGGGGTGCTCCAACTAGTCCATCACAAACTGCCACGGGCCGTAAAGTAATCCTCTATCACGAATCTCGTGATCTCGTCGGATTCCTTAGAGGAAAACCTCAACTTTTTGGAGCCCAAAGTTTCACCGGGATTCCTATGCGCAAGATATATCGCTAAGGTAAGACAGATCTGGCAATACCTCACGACGTGTCAACGAACAGGATAGGAGCCGTGTATCTCGTTCTCAGGACACGGTCAGATGAGCGCAGCGTACAGTGGCCTGATAGAAATCTCTCGAGTTGCCCCGGGTTGGCTCCGCACACGACTCTAGTTTGGACCAACACTCATGAGGAGCAGTGGCCCGGGTTGTTGATTAATTCCTCGGGGTAGCTATTCCCTATGCAAATTATTATTAGGTAATTAGCAAATTAAAACCAATGTTGGGTCCTGCCAGACGAGCCTTAACACTACACGATTTATCAAGAGGGTTCCCATAACAACCCCGAACGTGTTAGGAGCGATCAGTTATGGAAACAACCACCGGTAACGGAAACTAAGGCGGCAACAACGGAACAAATCACCCGGAAAAAGGCTAGGCCTTCCGTCATTTACCAAGTATACAGGTGCATTAATTAAATAGCAGTTTAATCATAATGATATCAAAATACTCATGTTATCACATGAGACAACTATCACCTGCAACTAGCAAAGCTAATCATTAGAGTTGAGCAAGCCTACTTAGCCAAACAACATTAACTAGGAGGGGAAGGTGTTTGGGTTTCATGGCAATGACATGTGGCATTTTTATCAAGTGGTAGGCAGTGAGCATAATCGAACGAAACATTATTCTAAGCATAACAAAGCTCGATACGGTATCAAGGTCACGGTCATCTTGCCTGAGATGTCTTCAGCTTGGAACTGCTAGTGATCTTCCTGCACGTACTCTCCAGAATCCATGTACTCGCTCTACGATCCCAATGCTACCCAAGATAAACATAACAGCCAATGAACACCAACACAACATGATGCAACAACAATATGATGCATGAGATGAGAAGGAAGCATGCATCACTATTCTAGTCACTTTCATATGCATGAGATGAGAAGATAAACTTCTGGACACAACTTCATACTAAGCTATCTTGACATGCATGAGGATGGCATGAACATGTGCATCACGAGAAAATGAAGCAAAAACATAGAGAACGGAGCTACGGATCAACCGGAAACTACAAAAACAAGATATGGAGTCCTACGGTTCAAATCAACCACAAGCACACTCCAATGGCACTCCTCTGGTGTTACCAGGTTGCCACATGATCAAGCAATCAAATACAAGTGGGGTGGTGCATGGAATCACCCCACACCATTAACAAGGCCCACACAAGCTTCAAAACAACTAAAACATGCAATCTGTTTTTAACAACATCATAGCAGTTTGTCTACAACATTCAAAGTACCTACAACCACCCAAATGAGCCAAACAAGATATGTGGCAAATGCCATTCAAAAGCTCTACAAGCCCGAGCTAGAAGCTACTTCAAAGGCATCTCACATGAGAAGATCTATGGTCACAAACTTGGACAAAAAAACAGATTCTGGGACTTAGTGAAAATCTCAGATTTTCACCAGCTGCTTATACTCTAAAGCATTTTGGCAGCCTCCAAAATGATATATATAGGAAGTGAATAAGCTTGAAATTTAACAGGGAGCTAGACAAACACAAAATCTCAGAAACCTTAGTTTGTTGCATGGGCTGATTCCCAACACATGAGCTTGTGCAATCAAAACAACAAGGGAAGAAAATAACAACAGATTCTCAGATTTAGTGAAAATCACAGATTTTCACAAAGCTGTCAGTTTCAGCCAAGTGTCAACTTTGACAAGGCACAACAAGTACATACAAATTCCTATGGCCAAAAAAAGACCCCATGGTGTAAAGGGGTTCACCCACTACTGCCACATCAAGAATTCATCCTCATAGGGCCAACACACCACATGATACTAAGCTCTAAACATGGCATCAAGACAAAAAAATGACAGTTTATGAAGTTGCTCTAATGTGAAATCTGATTTCACAAGTGGATTCCTAGGATTATTCTACCCCAAAATCATATATAATACATGGGTACTTGCATGGAACATGTAGGCACAAAGCTAGCTCGAAAATCAACATAGAAATCAATATGAGCATATAGGAGCATTATCACATGTGTCTTAGCACTTGTAGCATCCACCACTCCTACATATGCACACACACAAGGTTCATACACCACCACATCACCATAGTGGCAAGCATGAGGGGTTAGCCCTGATGCACAAGTGCATATGTGCACTCATGCCCACACACACACATGCATGAACACCTACACACAATATATACTCACACACACACCTACTACAAGAGGTGCATCAAGAGGGGCTGCCCTCTTGCACATATGCATGTGCCGCCACATGCACACACACACACATTCACATATGTGAACCACTTCCCATGTGCACACACACACAAGGCTACACACATACACAGACTCATATATACACACCACCTACACACACTAGTGCATACACAAGCACTTGCACACACACACAAGAATGGCCTCATGAGGGGGTAGATCCTCATGCACATGTACATGGGTGCACCCATATGCACATACACACATATGTATATCCACATCCCTTCACATATACACTAAAGCACATACACATGCACTCATCACATACACATAACCACATGTATATTTCACTCTAGGCACAAAGGAATAATTGCACTAAAGCTAACACCACTAGGCACACTTGCTGCAATAGAAAAAGGGTAAAGGGAAAAGAAAGGAAACAATCAAAAAAAAGGGGAGGCCCCTGGTATCGAACCCATGACCCTCCTGGTGTACTGAAGGCACCACACCGCTGCACTAGCGCTCGACTTTTTCTCTAGGAGGAGCAACAGAATAGGTGATCTAACCCTGCCTGTCGATCTACCACTGTTCTAAAACAAATAACAAAAAGGGGGTCTCCAGGGATCGAACCCATGACCGGTGGCATCGAGACCACACACACACCAGTCGGGCTGCGAACAGAGTCTTGACAGGGAGTGGGAAGGTTCTCTTTTGAGCCTACCCCTCGATGCCACCTGAAACTAAGCTGGCCGAACCAGAGGCGGCTGCCGGCGAGGACACAGGATCTCATCGGAGGGGCTAGTCACCGGCGAGGGACGCAGACAGCACATGGACTCCATTCCCGTAGCCAGCGCGGAAAAAGGCCCTACCTTGCGCTACTGCTACCCTAGGGAACTACGGCGACAGCTACTGCTCGAGCTCCTACGTGCTACTCCGGCAAGGCGTTGCCGCGTCCACATTCACACGCTAACAGCGATGGGGAAGGAGCGGGGAAGTCGGGGCGCAACTCACCTGGAACTTAGGCGATGAACCGATGCGGGAGAGCAAGAAGGGCGTCGATCCGAAGCACAGGAGGTCTCCGGCAGCAGGGGAGAACGATGACATCGTGGACGTCATGGAAGAAGCCGTCTAGTTGCTGCGGGAACGGGACCTCCTCAGCCACCGCGTCCTCCTGGTGCTGTCGAAGTGGCGGATGAGCTCACGATCTGCTGCCACTGCGAGCTCATCGAAGCCCTCTCATGGCGTCGGCGTCGGAGGCCCTACCTTGATGGCGCGAGCGAGAGGAGAAGGGGGAAACGGGAGCCCTAGGATTGCGGGGAGAGCTCTGGCTCCTCATATGGTCTCGGGAGGCGAGCTAGGAGCCGGAAGATCAAGAGGTGGAAAGAATCGATGGTGGAGCTACAGTCGTACGAAGATGACAACAAGAGGAAGGAGAGGGATGGGGGTTTGGGCTGCGCTGTGAGGAGAAGAGGCACTAGGCCTGCGGGAAGGCGGAGGCCCACCTTGCTGGCGCCAGATAACAGAGAGGAAAACAAAAAGGGTTTTCTATTTAAAACAAATACAGAGCCAAATAAATCACCTTGGACATTTTGGGGTCCCAAAAATAAAAATAAGATAACCCTGGTCATAAGGGAATTATGACCCAATTAAATAAAATACAAAGATGATTTTTGGAGCAAATAAAATAACTACAAAATAGAACTAATTTAATATGTTTTGTAGATAAAACCAATGTTGCCAAAGTTTTTGCAAGCCCCAAGTCACATCTCCACATCCACAAGAAAAGGCACTAAATGGTCTACATTTTAAAATCACGTTTAAATCAAGTCAAACATGAGCTCACAAAATAGGGAGAAGGCTCCATTGAATACTAGTTTGAAAACACCCAAGTTTGAAACCAAGCTTTGCAAACACCACATCATCACACCACACCCATCATGGATCAACCACAACAATCAACACAAAGGAAAATACAAGAATGCAAAGAATGCGATAATGCGAAAGTGAAAACATGAAATGGCCACATGAAATGATAACTCCATAGCATTGACATCATGACCCAAAATAGGAAAGGGTTCCACAAAAGGCAAGGGTTACATCTGGAGCATTACAAACTCTCCCACACTACAAGAAGATCTCGTCCCAAGATCTAGGATTGAAAGAACTCTGGGAATTCAGAACGGAGGTGATCCTCGCGCTCCCAAGTGGCCTCTTTATCAGAATGATGTGACCACTGCACCTTGAGAAACTTGATTGACTTATTGCGGGTTTTGCGCTCAGTCGTCTCGAGAACTACAACTTGATGCTCATGATAGGATAGGTCGGGTTGAAGGTCGATATCCTGAAGATCAACTGTGTGCTCGGGAGTCTTGAAGCATCTCCGGAGCTGAGATACATGGAACACGTCATGCACATTTGCGAAGTTTGAAGGGATCTCAAGTTGATAAGCAAGGTCGCCTCTCTTGCCAACAATTCTGAAAGGCCCAACAAAACGAGGAGCAAGGTTGCCTTTGATGCCAAAACGTTGAGTGCCCTTCATAGGAGACACTTTGATATAGACGAAGTCATCGAGCTCATAAGACATGTCATGATGCTTGCTATCATAGTAGCTCTTCTGACGGGACTGCGGTGCTCTGAGATTATCCTGAATGACCCGACACATTTCTTCCGCTTCTTCGATCAAGTCATTCACAAGAATCTGACGCCCGCCAGTCTCGGACCAGTTGAGCTGGGTACGACACTTCCTGCCATAGACAATCTCAAATGGAGCTTTGCCTGAACTTGCATGATAGCTGTTGTTATAAGAGAACTCAGCAAAAGGTAGGCAGTCTTCCCACTACATGCCAAAGGAAATGACACAGTCTCTTAGCATATCCTAGAGAACCTGATTGACTCTCTCCACTTGCCCACTAGTCTGAGGATGAAAGGATGTGCTGAATCGAATCTTAGTACCCATCGCAGACTGAAATGAGTCCCGGAACATGGAAGTGAAGATGCTTCCGCGATCCGAAGAAATCAGCATTGGAACGCCAGGCAAAGAGACTATCATCGAAGTGTACAGCTCTGAAGCTGAGCTGCCGAGATGGACTCCTTGAATGGAAGGAAATGAGCTACTTTCCTCAACTTGTCGATGACGACGAAGATGGCATCGTTACCCTTCTTGGACTTCGGGAACCCGGTGATGAAATCCATCTCAATATGGTCGAACTTCCACTCGGGAATCAGCAATGGATGCAAAAGACCTGTTGGTCGTTGATGCTCTGCTTTCAACCTTCGACATACATCACATTCATTTATGAACTGAGCAATTTCACGCTTCATGCGAGTCCACCAGAAGGTCTGTTTCAAGTCCTAATACATCTTGGAAATTCCTGGATGTATGGAGAGAAGAGAGTTATGAGCTTCTTCCATGATAATCTTTCTGAGATCCCCTTTTGGAACGACAAGACGATCCTCAAAGAATAATGTATCTCTGGCATCAACACTGAAGCACTTATATTTTGGAACTCCCTTTGCCAAGCCAATCTTAACTTTCTTCACCATTGCATCAAGAAGTTGAGCTTGTCGAACCTGGTCTTCCAAGGTAGGAGAGATCTAAAGATTTGTAAGAAATCCTTGAGGTACTAACTGAAGGTTGAGCTTCCTGAAAGATTCACAAAGGTTAGGCTGGAGAGGCTTCAGAATGAGACTGTTGCAGTAAGACTTCTTGCTCAAAGCATCTGCCACGACATTAGCTTTGCCTGGAGTGTACTCAACGCTCGGATTAAAATCTTGGAGCATTTCCACCCAACGAGTTTGCCGAAGATTGAGGTTAGGCAGGGTGAAGATGTACTTGAGACTCTTGTGATCGGTGAACACTTCAACCTTTCGTTCCAACAAGAGGTGTCTCCAAGTCATCAGAGCATGTACCACTGTCGCCAACTCAAGATCATGAGTGGGGTAATTCTTCTCACTTGGCTTCAAGTGCTTCGAGCTATAAGCTACCACTTTCTTGTCTTTTATCAGCACTGCACCAAGACCTTGAAGAGAGGCATCGCTGAACACTTGATAAGGTTTGGAGTCATCATGAGGAACCAAGACTGGAGTAGGAGTGAGCTTCTCTTTGAGTGTGCCGAAAGCCAACTGACACTCTGGAGACCGGACATACTTCACACCCTTCTGAAGAAGACTTGACAGAGTCTTAGCAATGTTGGAGAAATTCTCAATGAATCTTCTACAATAGCTTGCAAGCCCGAGAAAGCTTCGAAGCTGCTTCACATTTTGCAGAGGCTCCCACTCAACAGTGGCCTGCACCTTCGACGGATCAACTTTGATGCCCTCGGCAGAGATGATGTGCCCAAGGTAGACAACTTCTTTCAACCAGAACTCACATTTGGAAAACTTAGCGTAGAACTTATGCTCCCTTAGCTTATAAAGCACCAGCCTGAGATGTTCTTCATGCTCTTCCTTAGTTTCCGAAAAGACCAGAACATCATCAAGATACAACAAGACGAATTCATTCTTGAATGGGGAGAAAATATAATTCATCATTCGACAGAAGGTTGGTGGAGCATTTGCCAGACCAAAAGACATCACTGTAGACTCATACGAGCCAAAGCTTGTCCTGAAAGTAGTCTTTGGAATGTCCTCTTTGCGGATGCGAATCTGATGATAACCCATCCTGAGATCAAGCTTCGAGAAGTTCTTAGCCCCTTTCAATTGCTCGAACAACTCATTGATGTTAGGAAGTGGATACTTGTTTTTAATCGTCTTCTTATTGAATGGGTGGTAATCGACACAGAGTCGTTCCGTACCATCCTACTTCTTGACGAAAAGAACTCCACAGCCCCAAGGCGATGAGCTTGGTCTGATCAGACCTAGACGCTCCTGCTCATCAAGTTGTTTGTCCAGCTCCTTCATCTCTTTTGGACCCAGTTTGTACGGCCGTTTGCACACAGGCTCAGTACCCGGTTCAATCTTAATTAAGAACTCAAAAGCACGGTGTGGAGGCATTCCTGGCAGTTCTTCCGGAAAAACATCTTCATATTCGCAGACCACTAGGACTTGCAAAATTGGAGAGATCTCACCCTTCTAATTCAAGGAAAACAGACGGACCGTGTCACCACGCGCTGCGAAGATAATCATGTCCTCCGAAGAATGAGTTATCTTCACAAACAATAGACGCCTTGTTCATAGCTAACCAATCAATCCCAAGGATCGAATCAATATCAGAATTGCCAAGGACAATAGGAGACGTCAGAAAAGCATAATTACCCATCTTGATAGAGACATAAGGGACTATGCGACTAGAATTCAAAATCAAACCAGGAGAGACCACCGACATGGGCTTAGGAAAATCTTGATAATGAAACTCATGCATGATGAAAAATGACTTTGACATAAAGCAATGCAAAGCACCAGAGTCAAACAAGACTTTTGCAGGAGAATCATTAACGAGGAGATTACCCATAATCACGTCTGAGGAGTTGTGTGCTTCAGCTGCATTCACCATATTCCCTCTAGCAGACCTCGGGTTGAACTTCACTATAGCATTGCTTGGAGGCTTGCCGGGAGGAGGAGGCGGAAGACGCAGTTGAGAGGTGCACTTGTTGGCATAGTGACCCTTCTACCCACACTTGTGACAAGTAACATTTGTCGGCTGACGGAACTGCGTCTGAGGATTCCTTGATTCTGCTGCTGAAACCTCTGCTGGAAAGCTGGGTTGGGTGGGTGGGAAGAACCACGACCACCTGATTGCTTGAACTGCTGAGTGTGTCGAGGAGGAGGAGGAGACACCCAATATTTCTGTTGCTTCTGAACCACCTGAGTTGAGGAAGACGAACTGGACTCTCTGAAACGCTTCTTCGAATTCTCCACCCTGAGCAAAGCTGCCTCAGCCCTGAGAGCCAAGTTGTAGAAACTATCAAACTCATCAGGATCGTGCAAGGCAAGGGCCAGCTGCAAGTCCTATTTCAGACCACCTCTGAACTGATAGATCTTGCTCTTATGATCTCGACTGTCCTGCAAGGCATATAGGGCTAGCTCGTGGAACTCGACGTTGTACTTGTACACGGAGGAACCACCTTGCTTCAAGCGCCTGAACTTCTCACGCATCTCTTCCACAAAGCTAGACGAGATATAGTGGGACCTGAAATCTCTGCATAACTCATCTCAAGTGATCACTCTGGCACCCCTGGAATCCTTCAACTGCTGCCACCAAAGTGCTGCCTGCCCCTTGAGCTGAAATGTTGCAAACTTGACAAAGTCCTCTGGACGGACATTGCTGCACTCAAAGTGTCTGTTCATGTCCCGAATCCAGTCCTCAGCGTCAAACGGCTGATCACACGACGTGAAGGTCTTCGCCTGGTTTGCCAGGAATTGACTCACAGATGCAAACTGATTACCACCATGGTTGAAATTTCCCTGCTACTGATTAGTCCTCTCTTACAATAGCTGGATTAACATCTGAGTGTTAGCATTTGTTACAGCCATGACCGCTTGCCAAGCCTCTGAAGGAGGAGGCGGCGGAGGGGGTAGTGGCGGCATCTCAACACCCTCACGACCCGGATTCTGACGAGTTGGTGGAGCCATTCTGAAGGCGGACAACACATTAGGCCAGAGAACAATATTGAAGGTAAAGCTGAATCAAAAGAAAGGAATATCTGAACAAGAATATTAGCAATTGCATTCGAACAAATTAGTAAGAATGCTTCCTCAAAGTGACTGTCGACAAAATGTGATTAAAGATCACTTGCAAACCAAGTATGATCTAGAACTGCTCGGAACAAACGTATGATCGAGATTTCATCCGATATCTTTGTGGGATATGATTGCACGGGCTCGAATTTACAGTAGCCATCCTATGCAAGGCAGTGCACACGACTTAAGAAGCATCCGCAAGTCGTAGAAAGCTACAAGGACTCTTTAAGACACAACGAGAACTGCTGTAAGACGACCATGAACAAACGTACACACTAAATGTCGAATCCCAACCTCACATCATGCATGTGTAGGAAGATTGTCCTATAAGTCACTACTTGATAACCCACCTATGAATTCTCGAAATATCTGGTCACGCAATCTCGTATAGGGATACAAGGAGTAATATTTCACACAACTCCTATACTAACCCGTCCAGTGTATAACATCTGTCAACACATAACAAGAATCTCGGACCTTCATCTACTACAGACCCTCGTAATCACAACGATACAAGTATGGCAGTACTCCCGAACAATCTTCATCAGTACTGGGGACATCGTGGTTATCTCGCCACTACTAGTATTGAAGCAATTTTGGAACATCCTTCGTCCTGAGATTCTAAGAAATCTGAATGATGGCGATGTGCACAAGAATCCCCTGGAGCTCAACTCCCTGGAAGAAATCAAGTCAGATAGGAGGCACCAAGACAGAACTCCATCACATCGATATCATATAGATTTCAAAATACCCAGGTGATCCTAAAAAAGAATTGAGCGAGAAGAGGAGTAGAATTAAGATTTCCTAAGTCGAGAACCTCACCAGAGCATGGAAGAGGAGAAAAAATAAACCTACTCTCCGATATAACTAAGACTCAAAACATTTTTACTAGACTCGACTTGGCCAAGTTCGATCACACAGAGGCTCCTATGGTCGTAAGGCTCTGATTACTAACTTGTAACGACTAAGATGCGAACCTTTCCTATTTTGGGGGCGATGCCCCAAAAGGGAAAGAGGCGCATCTAAACGTTTCGCAAGCGAGATAATCATAACATTACATATTCGAAGAATGACAAGTAGGGCATACACTTGCCATCTGACATAGTACAACATAAGGTTTACATCCACACAATTATTGAGAACAAGTTAGTCCCTGTACGGACAACATGAAACAAGGAAAAGACTATGACATCCCGCATGCTGGCCCACGATCACGACCACGACCTCAGTCCTCTGGATAGTTCACGCACAGTCGGTCACACTCCTCATCGTACTGCCACGCCAGCTGGGTGCCATAAGGATCTCCTGCGTCGGGCGTACCTATACCTATTGGGGGTGTTGGAGTAAACTGTGAGCCACGGGGACTCAGCAATCGGATGACCTTGGTATCGAATCTAGTCAAGTTATTAGGTGAGGAAGGTTTAGTGTATAGGTTGCACTATCTTAAGCTTATATGGTGGCTAACTTACGACGATCAGAGTATTTGATATGGTGGTCTACCCGAGCGGTCGAAGACTAGGTGATCACTAAGTGATCCTGAACATCTACTTACGTCAAACATAACCCCACCATGTTCCCGATCGAAGAGAGGTCTTCGAAGGAGACAGTCACGGTTACGCACGCAGTTGGCAATTTTATTAGAGTTAATTCAAGTTATCTAGAACTGGATGTTAACAAATTATCCAAGTTTTCCACATAACCGCGGGACAGCTTTCCGAAAGATTAAACCCTGCAGGGGTGTTCCAACTAGTCCATCACAAACTGCCACGGGCCGTAAAGTAATCCTCTATCACGAATCTCGTGATCTCGTCGGATTCCTTAGAGAAAACCTCAACTTTGAGGAGACCCAAAGTTTCACCAGGATTCCTATACGCAAGATATATCGCTAAGGTAAGACAAATCTGGCAATACCTCACGACGTGTCGAAGAACTCGATAGGAGCCGCGTATCTCGTTCTCAGGACACGGTCGCATGAGCACAACGTACAATAGACCGATAGAAATCTCCCGAGTTTCCCCGGGTTGGCCCCGCACATGACTCTAGTTTGGACCAACACTCATGAGGAGCACTGGCCCGGGTTGTTGATTAATTCCTCGGGGTAGCTATTCCCTATGAAAAATATTATTAGGTGATTAGCAAATTAAAACCAATGTTGGGTCCTTCCAAACGAGCCTTAACACTACACGATTTATCAAGGGGGTCCCCATAACAACCCCGAACGTGTTAGGAGCGATCAGTTATGGAAATAACCACCGGTAGCCGAAACTAAGGCGGCAACGACGGAACAAATCACCCGGGAAAAGGCTAGACCTTCCGTCATTTACCAAGTATATAGGTGCATTAATTAAATAGCAGTTTAATCATAATAATATCAAAATACTCATGTTGTCACATGAGACAGCTGGCACCTACAACTAGCAAAGCTAATCATTAGAGTTGAGCAAGCCTACTTAGCCAAACAACATTAGCTAGGAGGGGAAGGTGTTTGGGTTTCATGGAAATGCCATGTGGCATTTTTATCAAGTGGTAGGCAGCGAGCATAATCGAAGGAAACGTTATTCTAAGCATAACAAAGCTAGATACGGTATCAAGGTCACGATCATCTTGCCTGTGATGTCCTCATCTTGGAACTGCTCGTGATCTTCCTGCACGTACTCTCCAGAATCCACGTACCCGCTCTCCGATCCAGATGCTACCCAAGATAAACATAACAGCAAATGAACACCAACACCACATGATGCAACAACAATATGATGCATGAGATGAGAAGGAAGCATGCATCACTATTCTAGTCACTTTCATATACATGAGATGAGAAGATAAACTTCGGGACATAACTTCATACTAAGCTATCTTTACATGCATGAGGATGGCATGAACATGTGCATCACGAGAACACAAAGCACAAACGTCTAAAGAACGTAGAGAACAGAGCTACGGATCAACCAGAAACTACAAAACAAGATATGGAGTCCTACGGTTCAAATCAACCACAAGCACACTCCAATGGCACTCCTCTGGTGTTACCAGGTTGACACATGATCAAGCAATCAAATACAAGTGGGGTGGTGCATGGAATCACACCACACCATCAACAATGCCCACACAAGCTTCAAAACAACTAAAACATGCAATCTGTTTTTAACAGCATCATAGGAGTTTGTCTACAACATTCAAAGTACGTACAACCACCCAAATGAGCCAAACAAGATATGTGGCGAAAGATATTCAAAACCTATAAAAGCCTGAGCTATAAGCTACTGCAAAGGCATCTCACATGAGAAGATCTATGGACACAAACTTGGACAAAATAACAGATTCTCGGACTTAGTGAAAATCTCAGATTTTCACCAGCTGCTTATGCTTTGAGGCATTTTCGCAACCTCCAAAATGATATCTACAAGAAGGGAATAAGCTTCAAATTTAACAGGGACCTAGACAAACACAAAATCTCAGAAACCATAGTTTGTTGCATGGGCTGATTCCCAACACATGAGCTTGTGCAATCAAAACAACAAGGGAAGAAAATAACAGTAAATTCTTAGACTTAGTGAAAATCACAGATTTTCACAAAGCTGTCACTTTCAGCCAAGTGTCAACTTCGACAAGGCACAACAACTACATACAAATTCCTATGGCCAAAATAAAAACCCCATGGTGTAGAGGGGTTCACCTACTACTTCCACATCAAGAATTCATCCTCATAGGGCCAACACACCACATGATACTAAGCTCTAAACATGGCATAAAGACAGAAAAATGACAGTTTATGAAGTTGCTCTAAAGTGAAATCTGATTTCACCAGTGGATTCCTGGGATGATTCTACCCCAGAAGCATATATAATACATGGGTACTTGCATGGAACATGTAGGCACAAAGCTAGCTCAAAAATCAACATAGAAATCAATATGAGCATATAGGAGCATTATCACATGTGTCTTAGCACTTGTAGCATCCACCACTCCTACATATGCACACACACAAGGTCCATACACCACCACATCACCATAGTGGCAAGCATGAGGGGTTAGCCCTTATGCACAAGTGCATATGTGCACTCATGCCCACACACACACATGCATGAACACCTACACACAATATATATTCACACACACACCTACTACAAGAGGTGCATCAAGAGGGGCTGCCCTCTTGCACATATGCATGTGCCACCACATGCACACACACACACACTCACATATGTGAACCACTTCCCATTTGCACACACACAAGGCTACACACATACACACACTCATATATACACACCACCTACACACACTAGTGCATACACAAGCACTTGCACACACACACAAGAAAGGCCTCATGAGGGGGTAGATACACTGAAGGACATACACATGCACTCATCACATACACATAACCACATGTATATTTCACTCTAGGCACAAAGGAATAATTGCACTAAAGCTAAAACCACTAGGCACACTTGCTGCACAAGAAAAAGGTTAAAAGGAAAAGAAAGGAAAAAAATCAAAACAAAAGGGGAGGCCCCTAGAAACGAACCCAAGACCCTCCTGGTGTACTGACGGCACCACACCGCTGCACTAGCGCTCGACTTCTTCTCTAGGAGGAGCAGCAGAACAGGTGATCTAACCCTGCCTGTCGATCTACCACTTTTCTAAAACAAATAACAAAAAGGGGGTCTCCAGGGATCGAACCCACGGCCGGTGGCATCGAGACCACACACACCCACAAGTCGGGCTACGAACAGAGTCTTGACAGGGAGGGGAAGGTTCTCTTTTGAGCCTACCCCTCGATGCCACCTGAAACTAAGCTGGCCGAACCAGAGGCGGCCGCCGGCGAGGACACCGGTTCTCATCGGAGGGGCAGGTCACCGGCGAGGGACGCAGACATCATGGGGACTCCATTCCCATAGCCAGCGCGGGAAAATGCCCTACCTTACGCTAATGCTACCTCAGGGAACTACAACGGCAGCTACTACTCGAGCTCCTACGCGCTACTTTGGCAAGGCGTTGCCGTGTCCACCTTCACGCGCTAACAGAGAGGGGGAAGGAGCTGGGAAGCCGGGGTGCAGCTCACCTAGAACTTAGGCAATTAACCAACGCAGGAGAGGAAGAAGGGCGTCGATCCGAAGCAGAGGAGGTCGCCGGCAGTAGGGGAGGACGATGATGTCGTGGATGTCGCGGACGTCGTGGAAGAAGTTGTCTTGTTGCTGCGGGAACGAGACCTCCTCGGCCACCACGTCCTCCTGGTGCTGTTGAAGGGGCGGAGGAGCTCACGATCTGCTGCTGCTGCGAGCTCACCGAAGCCCTCTCCTAGCGTCGGCGTCGGAGGCCCTACCTTGACGTTGCGAGGGAGAGGACAAGGGGGAAACGGGAGCCCTAGGGTTGCGGGGAGAGCTTTGGCTCCTTATATGGTCTCGGGAGGCGAGCTATGAGCCACAAGATCAAGAGGGGGAAAGAATCAGTGGTGAAGCTAGAGTCGTACGAAGATGGCGACAGGAGGAAGGAGATGGACTGGGGTTTGGGCTGCACAGCAAGGAGAAGAGGCACTCGGCCTGCGGGAAGGAGGAGGCCCACCTTGCTGGCACGAGATAACACACAGGAAAACCAAAAGGGTTTTCTATTTAAAACAAATACAGAGCCAAATTAATCACCTAGGACATTCTGGGGTCCCAAAAATAAAAATAAAATAACCCTGGTCATAAGGGAATTATGACGCAATTAAATAAAATACAAAGACGATTTTTGGAGCAAATAAAATAATTACAAAACAGAATTAATTTAATCTGTTTTATAGATAAAACCAATGTTGCCAAAGTTTTTGCAAGCCCCAAGTCACATCTCCATATGCACAAGAAAAGGCACTAAATGATCTACATTTTAAAATCATGTTTAAATCAACTCAAACATGAATTCACAAAATAGGGAGAAGGCTTCATTTGAACACTTGTTTGAAAACACCCAAGTTTGAAACCAAGCTTTGCAAACACCACATCATCACACCACACCCATCATGGATCAACCACAACAATCAACAGAAAGAAAAAGACAAGAATGCAAAGAATGCCATGATGCAAAAGTGAAAACATGAAATGGCCACATGAAATGATAACTCCATAGCATTGACATCATGACCCAAAATAGGAAAGGGTTCCACAAAAGGCAAGGGTTACATCTGGGGCATTACAGATCATGAATATGCATTAAATTAAAGTATTACTTTTGAAGATCAGATTACATATATCAATATATGTGTCGAGGGCTGAACCATCCGGGCTCACCCTATATGCCAAGTCACCAAACTTGGTCATATCATTACTTCCATAACAACACCTTTTTCGACACAAATCACACACACTTGGTTTATGTGGAAATAACTGGACATAGATTAAGCAGGATTACCCAACTGTCCTTGACCGTGGACACGGCTATTGAGGTAGTACGTTGGACCCACGAGATCCGGGAAATTTCCGTGTCATCCACGACTCGGGGTATATAACATACCCGAGGTAAGTACCCGATCAATGCCTTTCCCCTGACGATACTAGACAAAGAGGTCCACTCGATTGGTACCCAGCCCACATGTTGCACGTCTTACGAGCATCGACTCTGGATAGTACCAACCATGCGGGGACCAACGGTGTGCCTGGAACTCATAAAAATGGCACAGTCATCCTACCTGGCATGACCCTATCACGAGAGTGACCACACATTACTCCCGCCACTAGTAATGTGGCTCTTTGCTAGCACCGACCAGAGTAACTAACATAGCCCCGACCCATAAGGGGTAATGTGTATGTACTGGTAAGGTTGGGACGGTCAACACATCATAAATCTAATCCCATTTCCGAAACCATACTCACTCAAAACACCTGGAGCACCACTTCACCAAAAGTGGCCACCTAACTCCTCATCACCCTCGGGTATTAGTGGCACCCGATGGGTTTTCATAAATCCTTGTTTAATACCAACAATATGCTCATGCTTGTTTACTCTATCATTACTTGTCAACATGATACTAGCATGATCCTCAAAAGGGGTAGGATCAAGCTCAATGCATGTGCTCCGGAGGAGCCATCGGTAACATCACATCGAATGATTTATCTGCACTTATGATCATATGCAACGAAAATACTTGCTATTTTAACATGCAGTATAGCATATGCTCATTCATGGTCAAAGGGTGCTTGCCTTGGTCAGCTAGGTATCCAGGGTCTTCCAGGTCTTCCACTCCGATTCCCCCGTCACATGGATTTTCTATCGCTGATAAAACAATAAATAAGAAATAGCTCACACAGAAATAGATCACAAAGTCATTTTAAATTTTTTCTTTATTACTGATAAATCTAAGTTGTCATTTTGAAAAATATTTGCCTCCATTTCTCTTCAAGGAACAATTTTTAAATTAACCAAACACAAGCAAAACTATTCCAATTTAGCCCTTTTTATTATTGTAAAACAGAATAGTTCTAGAAACATTCACCCAATCATATTATTAAATACTACATATTTTTAGAATAATAATAGTGAAAAAATTATATTTTTACACTGGTTAAATGTTTTTATAAACATCTTAGAAATCAGTTTTAAAAATAAAAGAAAAACGGGCTAAGTTCCTGGCCTGGCTCGGCCTGGAACTGGGCTGGCCCATTGTCCGCCGACAACGTGCCCAGGCCCGCGCGTCGTCAGGTTTGAACCTGACGTGCGGGGCCCTGCGGTCAGTGGCTTTGGATAGCGTGGGGGAGGAGGCTGGGCCACCAACAGGTGGGGCACACCTGTCAGGGTCGTCTCCTACCACTGGCCAGAGAGGAGGAGGAGCATGCCGACGAGGCTCCCGACACTCTCAAGCCCCAACAGGGACTGTAATGGTTTTGCCATGACGTCTCCTACCTGCTGGTGGTCGGAACAACGTCAGAGAGGCAGGGGTTCGTTGGCGACGAGGAGGCCGTGGCGGAGGAGTTTCGGGAGGTGGTCGAGGAGGTGGCTAGAGGCACGGAAATACTCGGGCGAGTTGGGAGAAAGCTTCCTGGGGTTAAGGGGATCAGTTTGGTGGGTCGAGGGGCACAAGAGCCGTCGTGTAGTCGGAGATCGACCTGAGCTCCGAGGCGGAGGGGCCTCGGTCGATCTCTGCTTGTTTACTAGGGTGGCTAGGGAGGTGCTAGTGGTCGTGGTGAAGCTATCTGCAGGGTGCTGGAGCGAGGGAGAGGGCTATTTATAGGCCCGCGCCGGTGAGCCAATTCGGGAGCACCGGTGACTCACCGTGGCGTGCATGGGGTGCAGGGAGGAGCTCGGGTCGAAACCACGGTCTTAGGACATGGTTTTGGGCTCCCAGAACCATCTGCTTTAGAGGAAGAGAGGGAGGAGTCGAGCATCCGTGGCCGCGCAACCTTGGCCCGTTCTGGTGCGCGCGGGCACGCGTCGCACGTGCTCTAGCACGGGGAAGGAGGGGCCCTGAGGGTTGCTCGACGCACAGGGGTTGTCGGGGAAGAGGTTGGACACCTCGAGGAATGCTTGAACTGACCGAGAGCGTCGCCCCCACCTTGGTGGCTTCCTGCAGCGCGCCTAGGGCGCAGTTTTGGCATGCCACGGCATGCTGGTGCGCTCTGAGGCACTTTGGACGTGTCTAGCATGTCCTGGCACTGGCTGGGAGTCTGGCTAGCCATTTGGGTCTTGTAGGAGCTTCGACTGGTCAAGGGAGACAAGAAATACTGGTGTGTCTCTACCTTGAACTGAAACCTAAATTGGAGTTTTTGGCCTTTCCTATTTGAACCAGTGAGGGGCCATTTGAGTGGGGTTTGATATGGATACTGGCCACCTAATCTATGAGTTTGGAGCAAAGGGGTTGGGTTTAGCTGTGGCTAAGGTGGCTTTCCCTATCTGTCAGAAGGTGCTCGATAGTGGTTTGAGGGGGTTGCACCCCACCAAAGGTGATGCAACTTAACAGGTTTGGGTTTCGTGCTAAAACATGGGGTTTCACCAAGTTTGAGCTCCATAGGGAAAGTTTAGCTTTGTAAACTTGAAAACACTTCAATTTGACCAGATCTGTCCCTTCCAAAGGGAGTTTGGGCAAACTAAGTCCCACAAATCCCATTTTTGGTGTGGAACCCTCATTTGCGGTATTAGGCACTCCTGCCAACTTTTAGCATCATTGGATAAACTTTGCTATGTAGAGTTGCTCTAACTTCAATCTAGACAGAAGGGGTTTGAGGGTTATTTGGGGTCCTTAATCACCTTTGATCAAGGTGAAACTTTATGTGGACACCAAATATGGCTTAGTGATACTACTGGAATTTTCTAGGATTTTATTGAGAATATTTCCTTTGGAAATATTTCAAAAGGTCAAAACAGACAAAAATGGTTTCCGGGGTTTTACTCAAATAATTATAATATAAATACGGGTTTAAAATCTTATGTATGGAAAATATATGTCCTAGTGATCATCTCCAAATTTAATCAGATTTTTCTAAGGCAGAACATTGTTTTCCAAGTAGGAGTACCAATTCTTGCCTTAGAAAAAGAACATGCAATTTAATTTGGAAAATAATTATAAAAATAATTATTTTTGTGGTTTTGGAATATAAAGACAAGTTAAAATCTGATCACCAACTTTGAGTAGAAACACTTCTTGCCATCAAGGGCATGTTGTGCAACTCAAAGTAGGGTTTTACCTTGATCAGAAACAAGTAAACGTTTTTGGAAATAAATCAATATTGTGAAATAGAGTTTTTATCATGACATGATCAAACACACAAGCATACAATGACAATCATGGCACTCACAACATTAGTTTTGAAAAAGTTTTAACAAGCTCAGATTTTCACAATACAAAGAAGTGGTAGTAAAAATAGGGTGTGACAGACCTATCCCCCTTACAAGAATCTCGTCCCCGAGATTCCTAAGCTAGGTGCTAAAAAGGTCCGGAAACTCAGATCGGATATAGTCTTCACGCTCCCATGTTGCTTCTGCTTCGGTGTGGTTGCTCCATTGAACCTTGAAATACTTGATGGTGCGGCTTCTGGTGCAACGCTCAGCTTCATCCAGAATGCGGATCGAATTCTTGCGGTAGGTGAGATCAGGCTAAAGGTCAATGGCCTGATGGTGAATGTCCTTGTAAAGATCTGGACGATTTGGCGCTTGAAGACACTTCCGAAGTTTTGACATGTGGGAAACGTTGTGCACACCCGAAAGTTCCGGAGGTATCTCCAACTGATAAGCAACGTCTCCACGCCTTGCCGTGATCATAAAAGGTCCAATGAACCGTGGAGCGAGTTTCCCTTTAACATGGAAACACTTGGTTCCCTTGAGAGGTGTGACACGAAGGTACACCAGGTCTCCGGGAATGAACTCCACATCCCTGCAGCGAGAATCCGCATAGCTCTTTTGCCATGACTTGGCTGCCTTTAGATTCTCTCGGACCAGTTGCACCTTCTCTTCCGCTTTGTGCAAAACTTCCGGCCCGAAAATCAGTCCTTCTCCGGTTTTGGACCAGTTGAGCGGGGTGCGGCACTTTCGTCCGTACAACACTTCGAACGGGGCCATCTGGAGACTGGACTGGTAGCTGTTGTTGTATGAAAACTCAGCGAACGGCAGGCAGTCTTCCCATTTGGCTCCATGCGCCAAGACGCATGCGCGGAGCATATCTTCGAGTATCTGATTCACTATTTCCGTTTGTCCGCCTGTTTGCGGATGGAAGGCGGTGCTGAAAGAGAGCTTGGTTCCTAGGGCTTCGTGGAACTTTTTCCAAAATGTTGAGGTGAACTGCGTGCCTCGGTCAGATACAATCTCCTTGGGAACTCCATGGAGGCTTACAATACGCTCAATATAGAGACTAGCCAACTTGTTCCCATCATAAGTGGTGTTCACAGGAATGAAATGGGCCACTTTGGTCAAATGATCGACAATAACCCATATAGAGTCATGGCCTGTGCGAGACCTTGGTAAGCCGGTAACAAAGTCCATGCCTATGTTATCCCACTTCCATTCTGGCACTTTGAGAGGTTGTAGCAGTCCTGCAGGTCGCTGATGCTCAACCTTGACTTGTTGGCACACGTCGCAATTGGCAACATAAGACGCTATTTCCCTCTTCATGCCATGCCACCAGAATCTTTCTCGGAGGTCTTGATACATCTTGGTACCACTGGGGTGAATAGAGTAGGGTGCATCCTATGCTTCCTGTAGGATCAAGTCCTTGAGTTCAGCCTCATTAGGTACACATAATCATTGCCCAAACCACACCACTCCTTGTTCATCCACCGAGAATCCTGGGGCCTTGCCTTCTTGAATCTTCTTCTTGATGCCTTCAATGCTCATATGACCCTTCTGGGCCTCCTTGATGTTGTCCACCAGCATTGGTTTGACTTTGAGGTTATCTAGGAATCCTTATTCCACTAGCACCAACCCGAAGTTCTCCAATTCCTCATACAAGGCGGGTTGCCTTTCCTTGAGCATGACGTTCAAGGTGCTAGTCTTCCGGCTTAGGGCATCAGCCACTACATTGGCCTTACCGGGGTGATATTGATTGATGAGGTAGTAGTCTTTGATTAACTCCAACCATCTTCGTTGCCTCATATTCAATTCACTTTGTGTGAAGATATACTTCAGACTCTTGTGGTTAGTGTATATTTCACATCGCTTTCCGAGAAGGTAATGTAGCCATGTCTTCAGGGCATGCAGTACTGCTGCCAACTCGACATCATGGGTGGCATAGTTCTCTTCATGCGGGTGCAGTTGCCGTGACAGACACGCCACGACTGTGTCATCCTGCATTAGAACCCCACCGAGCCCGGTTCTAGAGGCATCACAATATATCACAAACTCCTTGCTGATATCTGGAGTGGCCTATACCGGGGTGGTGGTTAATCTCTTCTTCAATTCTTGGAAGCTCGCTTCACACTCTGGCGTCCATTCGAACTTCTTGCCCTTATTCAAGAGCTGAGTCATGGGTCGAGCGATGCGGGAGAATCCTTCTACGAACTTGCGGTAATATCCCACGAGTCCGAGGAACCTTCTGACTTCCTTCACATCAATTGGCGATTCCCAGTTGGTTACCATAGTAATCTTGGAGGGATCAACCGCCAATCCGCTTGCTGTGATGGTATGACCCAAGTATCCAACTTCGTTCAGCCAAAATTGGCATTTGCTGAACTTGGCATAAAGTTGGTGCTCTCGAAGCTTCTCCAATACTAACCTGAAGTGTTGCTCATGCTCTTCTTCGGAGTTGGAAAATATTAATATGTCATCAATGAATACGACGACAAACTTGTCCAGGTATTCCATGAAGACCTTGTTCATGAGGTACATGAAGTAAGCTGGGGCATCAGTCAAGCCAAAAGACATGACAATGCATTCATACAGACCGTATCGGGTCACGAACGTAGTCTTGGGTATGTCCTCCGGTCGGATCTTCAGTTGGTAATGTCCAGATCGGAGGTCGATCTTGGAGAATACCTTAGCTCCATTTAGCTGATCGAACAAGTCTTCAATCTTGGGGAGTGGGTACTTGTTCTTGATCGTGACCTCATTGAGAGAATGGTAATCGACGCTGACTCTGATGGTTCCATCCTTCTTGGACACAACGAGAATAGGTGATCCCCAAGGTGATGCACTCAGACAAATAAACTCTTTCCTGAGTTGCTCATCCAGTTGCTTCGTCAACTCCGCTAGCTCTTCGGATCCCATCCTGTAAGGCTTCTTATAGATAGGCCTCGATCCGGGCATGAGCTCACTGATGAACTCGATGTCTCGGTCAGGAGGCATCCCTGGTAGGTCATCGGGAAAGACGTCCAAGTATTCACAGACTATTGACACTCGATCGAGTTCTTCCTCTGACAGGCTATTAACCCGTGGTACTCGAGCGGTTACTGGCTTAGAGACACACTTGACTTTGACCCCTTTTTCACTCGTCATGGTAATGACCCTGTTTGCACAGTCCAAGATGCTTTGATGCTTGGCCAACCAATCTATTCCGAGAATTACTTCTAGGCCTTGCGACTTAAGCACAGTGAGATCCGCTGATAAGCTCATTCCATTGATAACTATCCCGACCTTCCTACACCCTAGGTTGGTTCTCAATACTGCTCCCGGGGTTTGAATTGCCATATGCCCGCGAAGCAAGCTAGGTTCTAAATCACATTTTTTCGCAAATCTTTGCGTAACAACAGAATGCGAAGCACGACAATCAAACTATACTTTTGCTCGGGTAGAGTTGACGAGGAACGTAACCAGAATGCAGTCTGGGTCTTCTTGTGCCTCTTCTGCGGAAATATGATTAATCCGCCCCTTGCTATGATACTGCTCATGGCGGGGAGCCTGATTCCTGCCTGGTGCTCCTTGGCCTGGATTTGGCGCATTGGGGCACGGAGCATTGGGTTTCTTGTTGGGGCACTGCTTGGAATAGTGCCATGTTTGTCCACATGCGAAACAGGTAACTTGCACTGGAAGATTGGTCTTGACTCCACCGTTGTTCGGCAGATTGCTTGCTGGCTTGGTGTCGACTTGCTCCTGAGGCTGGTAGTTCTGGCGAAATGTTGGATACTTGTACTACTACTGCTGATAGTTGGGTCTTGCTGGAGCTGACTGCCATGGTCGTGGCTTCATGTTACTCGGTCCTTCACTACCCATTAGCTTGCTCTTACGGGTGTCGTCCATAGCATGACGCTTGTCTTCCAACATAAGGGCCTTATTAACCATATCGCTGAAGGACCAACATTCATAAACAACCAGTTGATACTGGAGTGACTGTTGTAGTCCTTCCATAAAGCGTTCCACTTTGGCGGCCTCAGCGTTCACGTCCTCAGGCCCGTATCTTGACAGGACGTTGAACTTCTGCAAATATTCCTTGACGGGTCTACTGCCTTGCCTTAAGGTTCGGAATTCCCTCTTCTTAATGGTCATCATTCCGGGAGGAATGTGAGCAGCGCGGAATCCATCTTTGAACACAGCCCAAGTGATGACTTGCCCTGCTCACATGATCTGAAATCCATCCCACCAAGCTCTGGTTGTGCCTCTGAGATAGTGAGAAGCATAGAGAACTTTCTCACGATCATCAGTGCACTTGACCAGCGCGAAGAGGTCTTGGATAGTACGGATCCAGTCATCGGCATCCAATGGTTCAGTCTTCTCCGTGAATATGGGTGGCGTAATTCGCATGAACTCACAAAGACTAGAGCGACCATTAACATTCCCGTTCTGCGGCGGGTTGTTCACCAAGGTTTGAGCCAGCTCCTGAATAGTGGCATTGTTGGCTTGATGCTCCTCTCGAAGAGCTTGAAGGAACTGATCCATAGTCAAGCTTTTAGGAGGAGGCGGTGGGGGTGGAACATCGTCTTGCTGCTCGTGGTGATCTCTAGCTTGAGCTTCCCCTTCGGTTCCCTGCTGCTGACCTCAAGAGGCAGAGCCGGGGTTGCCGAAGGTGCTGTTGCGAGTTGCATTCACCATCCTGTCAGGGGAGTAGACAGGTCAATTTGCCGAACTGGCTGAAATCATAAGGGATGATGCTCTAGTAATGAGGGGGTATGGTGTTGTGCTAGTGTGAAAATTTGAAACCAGTGGTTTTAAAAGAGTTACTGCATTAGATTAAAAACAAGCGATGTAGTCGCTCACAAGCTTCCTAAGGCAGAATGCGACTTGCATCCAACAGGCTTACACAACACTTGTGGTTCATACAAACCGATACAAGAACTCCCACGCTTGGGGGTACATCCTAATTGCCTACACTGTTAAAGTTAAGGGGCCGACTGCGCGGTCTCATAAGCGGGTTCTACGGGATCTTTGTCCTCATCTTCATCTTCATCTTCGTCTCAATTAGTGCTTCCCTTCTTTGAAGGAGTAGGAGAAGGAAGCGGACCAGCACGGCGTCTCTTGGTTGGCGAGGTAGCGAAGAGTTCAGTGCACTCTTCCGCGGTCAAGCGACGACTCTGAAGAGGAGTGGCCTGAAGCGGTGGTATTCCTCCTTGGAAGGCAAAACCAGGTGGTCCTACGGGTGCTCCTTCCTTCTTCATCTTGCGATTCTTCATCTTCTCCGTGCGAAGTAGGTCCTTGACTTGGTGTAGCTCCTGGCAAATCCTAGTTGACTCCTTGATCAAAAGGTGCGTCAAAGTGTCGGAGGAGAGACTGAAGTAGGTCTGGAACCTCAGTGGTGTCCCGTCCTCGAAAGATGGGTTGAGTGTCCAACTCCAATCTACCCCATCCTTAACAAAAGGTAGGTGACGAGTAGCTGGCTCGGGAAGGATGTCGCGGAGTCGCACGAGCGCCTCTCGTGCTGTAGTCTACACTGTCAACATCAGATCTTCCATCTGTGGCCCTTCTCACAACCAACTAGTCAGGGAGTCATTAGCCTTCACTATCACGTCCACGTGATATTCTTTAGTGTCGGCGTTGACCCAGTGCTCGTGGTAGAGGAAGATGGGCGTGCGGCGTACTTGACACTTCTTGAGGCTATCACTCAAAAGCAGAGGAAAGCCCATCTCCAGAAGGATCTCAGGTACGGCGGCCATCTACAAGATGTAGAGGAGAGAGTTAGAAAGTTTTTAGTGGGTGCAGAACCTCAGGTTAAGCTCTATGTGCACTAATCGTCTCAGCTATCGTCCATGCTACCTAAGGCTTCCTATAGTCAGGATGGCTCTGATACCATCTCTGTGGGGACCCCGACTTACGATCAAGTTCGCCGTGCTAAGTGATCCCAGATATCAATGCTCACCGAACACAGATACCAAATAAGAGAGTCTTACATCCAAATACCGATTATTACAACACAAGACCGAATGGTCAGGTTCACAAGGCAGGGCCCAAGGCCAAATCACTCAAATACAACTAGAAGCGGAAATCATAGGGGCTAAGCGGGTGCCCATGCCATCAAGCCTACACCGACAGGCATTCTGACTTGGAAGTGTCCTAGATCCCAGGGGCATCTCCGAAGACATACTCATCTCCAAACTCCGGTCCTTCCATGTCTGGTCAATAACATAAGCAGTGGCAAGCCAATGAGTACTTCGAATGTACTCGCAAATAGCCCATGACATGAACAATGAAAGTGAAGGATAACAATAACATGCAGCTTTGGTGGAACTTCTCTTGGTGGGATGATCATGTAACGACTAAGATGCGACACCTTTTTCGACACAACTCACACACACTTGGTTTATGCGGAAATAACTCGACGTAGTGTAAGGAGGATTACCCAACTGTCCTTGACCGTGGACACGGCTATTTGAATAGTTTTACACTCTGAAGAGGTAGTACGCTGGACCCACGAGATCCGAGAAACTTCTGTGTCATCCACGACTCGCGGTATATAACATACCCGAGGTAAGTACCCGATCAATGCCTTTCCCCTGACAATACTAGACAAAGAGGTCCACTCGATTGGTACCCATCCCACATGTTGCACGTATTATGAGCATTAACTCTGGACAGTACCAACTATGCGGGGACCAACGGTGTGCCTGGAACTCACAAAAATAGCATAGTCGTCCTACCTGGCACGACCCCATCACGAGAGTGACCACACATCACTCCCGCCACTAGTAATGTGGCTCTTTGCTAGCACCGACCAGAGTAATTAACATAGCCACGTCCCATAAGGGGTAACGTGGTCGTACTGGTAAGGTTGGGATGGTCGACACATCATAAATCTAATCCCACTTCCGAAACCATACTCACTCAAAATACCCGGTGCACCACTTCACCAAAAGTGACCACCTAACTCCTCATCACCCTCGGGCATTAGTGGCACCCGACGGGGTTTTCATATATCTTTGTTTAATACCAACAACATGATCATGCTTGTTTACTCTATCATTACTTGTCAACATGATACTAGTATGATCCTCAAAAGGGGTAGGATCAAGCTCAATGCATGTGCTCCGGATGAGCCATCGGTAACATCACATCGAATGAATAAGTCATGGTCAAAGGGCTGCTTGCCTTGGTCAGCTAGGTATCCGGGGTCTTCGAGGTCTTCCGCTCCGATTCCCTGGTCACACGGATTTTCTATCGTCGATAAAACAATAAATAAGAAATAGCTCACACAGAAACAGATCACAAGGTGATTTTAAAAATGTTCTTCATTACTCATAAATCTAAGTTGTCATTTTGAAAAATATTTTCCTGAATTTCTCGTGAAGGAACATTTTTAAAATTAGCCAAACACAAGCCAAACTATTCCAATTTAGTCCTTTTCATTATTGTAAAAGAGAATAGTTGTACAAAAATTCACCCAATCATATTATTAAATACTACATATTTTTAGAAGAATAACAGTGGAAAAATTATATTTTTACACTGGTTAAATGTTTTTATAAAAATCTTAGAAATCAGGTTTTAAAAATAAAAGAAAAACGGGCTAAGTTCCTGGCCTGGCTCGGCATGGAACTGGGCTGGCCCATGGCCAGCCGACAGCCTGCCAGGCGCGCGCGTCGTCAGGTTTGAAACTGATGTGCGGGGCCCTACGGTCAGTGGCAGTGGACAACGCGGGGGAGGAGGTTGGGCCACCGACAGGTGGGGCACACCTGTCGGGGTCGTCTCCTACCTCTGGCCAGAGAGGAGGAGCACGCTAGCGAGGCTGTCGACGCTCTCAAGCCCCAAAAAGGACTGGAATGCGTTTGCCGAGACATCGCCTACCTGCTGGTGGTCGAAACAACGTCGAAGAGGCAGGGTTTCGCCGGCGACGAGGAGGCCGTGGCGGAGGAGTTTCGGGAGGTGGTCGAGCAGGTGGCTAGAGGCACGGAAATGCTCGGGCGAGTTGGGGAAAAGCTTCCTGGGTTGAGGGGATCAGTTTGGTGGGTCGAGGGGCGCAGGAGCCGTCGTGTAGCCGGAGATCGACCGAAGCTCCGAGGCAGATGGGCCTCGGTCGATCTCGAGCACTGGGGATCTGCTGGTTTGCTGGGGTGGCTAGGGAGGTGCTAGTGGTCTCGGTGGACCTATCTGAGGGGTGCTGGAGCTAGGGGGAGGGCTATTTATAGGCCCGCGACGGTGAGCAGATTGGGAAGCGCCGGTGACTCACCGTGGCGTGCATAGGGGTGCAGGGAGGAGCTGGGGTCGAAACCACGGTCTTAGTACATGGTTTTGGACTGCCAGAACCATCTGCTGCACAGGGAGAGAGGGAGGAGTCGAGCATCCGTGGCCGTGCAACCTTGGTCGTTTCTGATGCGCGCGGGCACGCGTCGCACGAGCTCTAGCATGGGGAAGGAGGGGCCCTGAGGGTTGTTCGATGCAGAGGGGTTGTCGGGGAAGAGGTTGGACACGTCGGGGGAGGCTGGAACTGGCCGAGAGCGTCACCCCACCTTGGTGGCTTCCTGCAGCGCGCCTAGAGCGCAGTTTTGGCATGCCACGGCATGCTGGTGCGCTCTGAGGGACTTTTGACGTTTCTAGCATGTCCTGGCACTATATGGGAGTGTGGCTAGCCGTTTGGGTCTCGTGGGATCTTGGACTGGTCAAGGGAGACAAGAAATACGGGTGCTGTCAGCCTTGAACTAAAACCTAAATTGGAATTTTTGGCCTTTCCACTTTGAACCAGTGAGGGGCGAGTTGACTCGGGTTAGATATGGATACTGGCCACCTAATCTATGAGTTTGGAGCAAAGGAGTTGGGTTTAGCTGTGGCTAAGGTGGCTTTTCCCTATCTGTCAGAAGGTGCTCGATAGTGGTTTGAGGGGGTTGCACCCCACCAAAGGTGATGCAACTTAACAGGTTTGGGTTTGGTGCTAAAACATGGGGTTTCACCAATTTTGAGCTCCATAGGGCAAGTTTAGCTTTGTAAACTTGAAAACACTTCAATTTGACCAGATCTGTCCCTTCCAAAGAGAGTGTGGGCAAACTAAGTCCCACAAAACCCATTTTTGGTGTGGAACCCTCATTTGAGGTATTAGGCACTCCTGCAAAGTTTCAGCATCATTGGATAAACTTTGCTATGTAGAGTTGCTCTAACTTCAATATGGACAGAAGGGGTTTTAGGGTTATTTGGGGTCCTTAATCACCTTTGATCAAGGTGAAACTTTATGTGGACACCAAATATGGCTTAGGGATACTACTGGAATTTTCTAGGATTTTATTGAGAATATTTCCTTTGGAAATATTTCAAAAGGTCAAAATAGACACAAATGGTTTTCACGATTTTACTCAAATAATTATAATATAAATAGGGGTTTAAAATCTTATGTATGCAAAATATATGTCCTTATCATCTCCAAATTTAATCAGATTTTTCTAAGGTAGAAAAGTATTTTTCCAAGTAGGAATACAAATTCTGGCCTGAGAAATGGACATGCAATTTAATTAGGAAAATAATTATTTTTGTGGTTTTGGAATATAAAGATAAGTTAAAATCAGATCACTAACTTTGAGTAGAAACACTTCTTTCCATCAAGGGCATGTAGTGCAACTCATAGTAGGTTTTTACCATGATCAGAAACAAGTAAAGGTTTATGGAAGTAAATCAATATTATGAATTACGGTTTTTATCATCACATGGTCAAACACACAAGCATACAATGACAATCATGGCACTCACAACATTAGTTTTGAAGAAGTTTTAACAAGCTCAGATTTTCACAATATAGAGAAGTGGTAGTAAAAACAGGGTGTGACAAAAGGCTTCAAACCTGGTTCACTCGATCCAACTCTTTTCAAAAAGTCCTATGACAATGAACTATTTGTGTGCCAAATATATGTCGATGACATCATATTGGTTGTACTGACAAATGTTACAGTGATGAAGTTGATTACATTTGAGTGAAGAATATCAAATGTCTATGATGGGGGAGCTGAAATTCTTCTTAGGTCTTCAAATTCGTCAGCAACGCAATGACATCTTCATATCACAGGAGAAATACCTCAAGGATGTTCTGAGGAAATTCGACATGCATGAATGCAAAGACGCCAAGACAACCATGCCTACCAATGATCACCTCTGCTGTGACGAAAATGGTAAAGAATTCGATTAGAAGGTATATCGCTCAATGATTGGCTCTTTACTCTATTTATGTGCATCTAGGCCAGATATAATGCTTCGTGTTTGCATGTGTGCTCGTTTTCAAGCAAAACCGAATTAATCACACCATAAGGCTGTGAAACATATTCTTCAATACTTAGCTCACACAGGAACACTAGGATTATGGTGCCCCAAGGGCTAAAATCTTCATCTCGTAGGATATTCTGATTCTAACTATGCTGGTGACCCTGTGGATCGCAAGTCAACTTCTGGCACTTTTCATTTCCTCGAAAGATCATTAGTCTGCTGGTCCTCAAAGAAGAGGAATTGTGTTTCTCTCTCATCTGCCGAAGCTGAGTACATTGCTGCTAGATCATGTTGTGCCCAATTTCTATGGATGAAGCAAACCCTCAAGGACTATGACATCAACATGAAGAATGTGCCTCTCTACTGCAACAACGAGAGTGCAATCAAGATTGCATACAACCGAGTACAACACTCGAAGACTAAGCACATCCAGATTCATCATCATTTTCTTCGGGACCATGTCCTCAAGGGCAATATCATCATCGACAATCTGAAGACCGACGATCAACTAGCAGATATTTTCACTAAGCCCTTGGATGAGAAAAGGTTTTGCAAGTTGAGATGTGAGCTAAATATCTTAGAGTCTTCAAATGTTTTGTGGAAACAAGCACACATCCTAACACTTATGCAAAATTGATAACTTAGATGTGCAACACACGAAGAATAGATTTTCTTCAATCAATGAAGAATATCACTCTTAGTGTGAGGAAATTAATGAAGAATTTGGTTCCCACGGCCCTACGACAATTGTGCGTGGCGCCTGAAATCATCATTCTTATACGGTGGGTCACGCCACCACCCAACTTTGAAATTCTTCAAGCTATTTTTCTTCAAAGTTGAAATTCATCAAGCTAAAGCTTTGTCACAAAATCCTCAAGTTTTTCAAAATCTTCAAAATCATCAAAACACTTGATATTTTCATTTGCCTGGATATATATATATATAGACTGTGATTTCAAAGTCCTCAAGAGCATTCACTTATAGCTAATTCTTCAATTTTATATTTCATCTAAGTGAATGTGATCGGACCCTACTCCCCTCTATGCTATACTCACCCAGTCTATTCAATTCTTCATATGCGTTCTACTTGAAACTTGTTCAAAATCTTCACTTTGCCCTTGTCAGCTGAGGATTTTGCAACAAAAATCTTCAAATCTTCAAAAATGAATTTTATATTGTAACACGGTAATTGAAGCCCACTTCCCACGATCAGATAAGCACGATCTCCACCGCTTTAATCTCTCGCTACACGTGTCGTGCGGAGACGAATAGGCAAGGGCTGTTCGGTCCGAAAGTTTCGGCTGGACCGCTTTTACCTGAGATATAAATAGGTCCTTACCCCCCTCTATCAAAAATCTTCGATCTCTCGTCCTTCTCTCCGCTCGAGCTCAAACCTAGCGCCACCGCTAGCAATATCGTCGCCGGTGAGTAACAGCTTCACTGCCTCGACCTCTCCGTCGCTGAACTCACGCACGAAGCGGAACATCTACATCCGCCGTCGCCGTAGCTATATTCTACCGCCAAGTTAGGGCGCACCAGACTCGAACTGAAGAGCTTCTTACTGTTACTGCCTCTGTTCTTCGTGTTCGTCTCACAGGGTAATTAACATCTTATTTTACTGCCCCCTTTGATCTACTATTTCATCTTAGATTCAAGAAATGTGTTTTTCCTTAGTGTATGTCAGCTTCGCACACTCAACTCCTCAAACACTTGATGAATTTCACTAAGACACAAAAAAAATCTTCATGTGATTCCTCAATTGTGCAAATCTTCGAATCTGCACAACTCTGGAATTCAAGATCAGAATGTTAGTCAAATTCTTCAACCCACTTGTCAAACTCCTCAACCCACTGGTCAAATTCCTCAACTTTTAAAATTTCAATTTCTTCAAATCTGAGAACGCATATGACCTCTCCAAATTCCTCGCACCTATACTCTGTTCACAGGTACAAAATGTCAGTTGATGAATCTCTAGGTTCTGATCAACTTAACTCATTTGCAGCGTTCCTCGAAGAAACTTTGCCAGTGTCATAAGAATCCCCAAGAGTGCAAATTCCTCAACAAAAGCATGAGTTGACGAAAATGGATGATGACATAAAGCAAAAGGGTGGAAAGAAACTTGAACAAAACACTACAGTTGATATCCCTGAGGATATATACCTTGATTACTGCATGCCAGATGAGAAAGAGCCTATGGCGAAGCGGAAAATTAGGCTACAAAAGATAGAACGCAGGTGAACTAAGGAGTGGAAGGAATATCGCTTCATCGCTCCAAAGTATGCGAAGAAATTCGCCCTCAAGCCACCTTGCAAAAGGCCTCCTCTTGGTGATCATCAGGTTGCACATCCCTCAAGCATCAAAACAGTTGAGGATTACCTTGAGGAGAAAGATAAACACTTATCTAAACTTTAGAGGAAAGCAGAAGCTGTCATGAAGAAATACAATGAGGAATCTGTTGCTCCCACTGCAGCCACCTCTTCTGCTGCTGAAGCTTCTGGTACTGCTATTCCTCAAGTGAAGTCTGTGCCAAAGAAACCAAAGGCTTCGAATCCTAAAGAGTAATTGCCTCAAAAGGCTGCACCTGCACCAAAACATTCAACAGCTCCACACGCCTCAAAGCCTGAACAAAAGCAGATTGTCAAGCATCAGCCTGCTCACTCCAGCTCCGGTGTACCATCTGCCACGAGCTCAGAGACAAAGTCTTCACCAACACCCTTGAAGACTAAAATGACTGCTGGAAGGGGCATCAAGCCCAGCCCAAGCAAAGTCATCAACATCCCTTCCGCATCAGAAGGAAGTGATGAATTCAATGATGAAACTCTTCAAGACATCATGAGAAACAAGCAGGAACGAGTTGCACAAGCCTCAGGCAGCTCCATTCCTCTTGCTATGGACCCCAAGGTTCTGTTGGATTTCATCAATGTCTGGTATGAAGACCCAAACACTCCCATTGATGATTTGAAGCTTCCTCCTGGTCTCAACCACATGGTTGCCACATTCATCAATGAGGCCAAATGAAAAGAACACAAGCCAAGCAAGCAAAGGCTGCAAAACTGAAAAAGGAGAAATTCCTCAGGCAAAATCTCCTCAATCTGACGTCTGAAGCTCTTGTGACCACCCAGGCTCAACTGAAGACTTTGACTCACACGTACACGAAACTATCTGATCGTCAAAGTATCAAGGTGAGCTTCATTAAGTTTGCGACAGATGCAGTTGATGAATACAACAAGTGGGTTGCTCCTCTTGTGAAACAAAAGCTGCCCGAGACCAGCTATTCGGTTCAGCTGACCGAAGATGATGAGGCTGACGAAACTATTTTCGAGGAAATGCCTCAAAATATTCCAGCTGATGAACATGTTATTAAGGAAATACCTCAAGATACTCCAGCTGATGAACATGCTTCAACTTAGGAAACTGCCAGGACTGATACTGCACTAGCTCCTGAAGAGAAAATTCCTTCACATCAACTCTCAAA